>NC_136497.1:35295600-35358100 GCF_053919585.1 Euprymna scolopes
AAACGTAATTTGTCTTAAAACAAATATAGACATTTTATTGAAAACTTATTGTTATATATTTTATGTGCGTGTTCGTAAAATTAGTAGATATACCTTGATGGTCATGTTATGGGTTAACTATATTTTCTTTTTGGAACATTAAATTCATTCTAATACAATATGTTCATATACCCATAGTATAAAGGAATAGTTCAGTAGTGGAGTTTAACATTTTACACCAATTATTTATTAAAGAGATACGTAAGTTTTGTGTATAATCAAAAGAAAAATTGGAATATATCAAGAAAAAAGCGGACTAGTCAAGCAAGATCATGCTGATTGGGATGTATTTAAAGGGAGAATCATTTTGAAGTCAATCATATGTTGCGAGAAAAAAAAGGATTGTGAGCTAAATTGGGGAAAACAAGAATGATAACACAATTCCTAATGTATTATATAATTTTTGTTTGTTATGTCTAAATACTTTATACTTACTATTCTATCTTCCTCTTCCGATTTTCCTACGCACACTATCATTTATAGGTTTTCTACGAAAGATACAGTATAGCCACCATATATATTCTTAATAACGATATCCATTGTAGAATACGTCCATCATCGATGAATATAATATATCTGATCTGATAACGGAAAGAATTAAACGTCAGACGCCAAAACAATTAAGGTCATTTTATCTAAGAGAATAAGGCACACCGATATGAAACCACCTTTCCCCAAATAAAAGCGGATATAGATAATTTCGTGAAACGCTTAGTGGAAAAAAGCCAGTCATTGATTGGAAAGTTGGCAGTTTAAGCGCGTGAAATCTAACACCAACCACAGGATCAGTGAACACTTTGCGGTGTTTTCGCCATTAGAGTGTCCATATAATATTTACAGATTAATGTTTTAGAATAGTTATTTATTTTTAAAAATGTATAGTAACCCAGTTAATTAAAACTCAAATTGGAGACCACATATATCCATCGATAATTACATTTGATTTCTAACGCGCCAGTAAAAATATAAAATCATTATATGCAGACATTGTAGCGAAATATCAATACATGTAATTTAATTATCCGTGTTATTTTAGTTATATATATAGTTTTAATATACCTATTTTTATAATTTTCTGCAATTTATTTTCAAAGAAAATAATGGCTACCTTATTGCAGCAAGAAGAGTGTATGTTGCACATTATTTATGTTTTTTTTTCTGAATAAAATGAAACTAAATAATAGTTGAATAAAATACATCATTTAACTGACTGATATTCTAGATATAAACCGTACATAATACAAATTGAGTCCAGCGACCGCGGGAATTAATATGATGAGAAATAGCGAGCGAAGAGAGAAAGAGAGAGGGGGGAGAAAGGGGAATGGAAAGCAGATATTAGTAAAGAGACACAAGTGTTTGTAGAAATATGCGTTATTTAATGCCGTTAGCAAGGTCTCGTTAGTCTGCAAGTTATTAATATTCTGGATCGGTATTATTTTAATGCATGATTAGAATAAAATGACTATATAAAAATTGCTTTCCAGGAGCCTACAAAAAGTATGTCAGTGAATTTAGGCTTTGTTCATTTGTTTTACTCACAACTTAAAACTATATCGAATAATATTGAATGTATTAACTCCTCTTTACACGCAGATACAATTTATATCAAATGCATACTTATATAGCGATAATCTAGTTGTTTTTTTTTATTATTGAGAATGTCGTGTCATTATCATTCGTGTGATACTGAGTATAAAATATTGAACGGCGTCTAGAATAGGCGTGTATTACACCATAAAATTATGTTATTCTTTACTGCTTATACACAATATGTGTTTTATTTTCAGTATTTATATAGTCTTAATCTTCATATAATTTACTGCCTTTTCAGCACATATATTCTTCCCTGTAATAGTAACAGAAAAGAAAGCTAACGCATGGCAGATGTTCCTGGCGTAATGCAACGCATTAGGTAGCTACATTTGCTGAATCCGCATGGAAATAACGCAAGAGAAAACGTGGCATTAGAAAGGACAGAACATAACTGGCCAACATGCGCGAAATACTTTAGAGTTGGAATCGGTCTAAAAAGTCATCTTCGAAATCATCATCATCATCATCATCATCATCATCAGAAAAGGTGACAGTATCCTATTCTTGCAGAGGGAACGTTATATTAATTTACTTTCCATGAGACTCTTTAGAGATGATTCGATGTTAATGTTTTAAGTGACGTTTGCATTTTCTATTATATACGATATTCATTTGGTATCGGCAGTTATCTTTTAAATGAAATTCCATAATTAACCATGTAAATGTATGTTTATTTGTATACTTTTTTATCACTAGAAATCCTTGGTAAGACATATCACGATTTAGAAGAAATGAAAAGATTACGTTTTTTTAACGTAGAAGAAAATATTAATATGACATGTCTTTAGATTAAATAAAAAGTGCATTAAACAGCAAAATTTGCCATAAAATGGACTTGTTGGTAATCTGTAAACATACAATTAAAGGAATTCTTAATCGTATTGCATAACAAGAAATATATATATATATATATATATATATAAATTATTATTATTATTATTATTATTATTATTATTAACAACAACAACAACAACAACAACGACAACGACAACGACAACAACAACAACAATAATAATAATAATAATAATAATAATAATAATAATAATGATGATGATGATGATGTAGGAATATATTAGCAAAATAATGATGAAAAGAAACCGGAAAGTAAAAACACAAAACTAACATATAAAGAATAAAATAAATGCATTAATTTACGTATCCTTAAACAAACAGTTAAAAACACAAAAAAAATGCAGTTCTTATGACATTCATATTATTTATAAATATCTTGTGAGAGGATCCGGTCTGCGCGTGACCGTGGCTGTTATTTATGCAAGCTTTGGCATAAATACATAATCTGTAAATTTTCCCATGTTTTCTTTTATTTCCCTATCCCCGATTCTTTATCTCAAGCTATGAACACATGTTCCTTAATAACAGATCCTAACATCGATACAAGTATAAAATTAGTTTGTGTAATAGAAACAGCGATCAAGAAACAAATGTAGAGAGAACGTTGTTAATGGTTACCCTTTCACCTTCTTTATAGACAAAAAGATTGTACAGTTATGCACATAGTAACAGACAAGAACGCAGACACCCCCACACCCATACACACACACACACACATATATATATATATATATATATATATATATATATATATATATATATATATATAATTTTATTAATGCAACGTTGTCTGTGTGTATGAGTTCGTTCGATATAGACTCCGAGACGGGTGAACCCAATTTCTTTAAAATTCACAGAATGTACGTGTATAAGTCTGGGAGTTTCCTTGGTAGAATACTCGAGATAATAACCTATAATCGATAATCGAAATCGTTATTTTGATTTATCCATCATCGGTAAAGCCATTTTAGATGTTGTCCCTTAGCAACAATGATAGAACAATGGGCCTTTAAAATTATACCGTGGGTAAGCTAACCGCGTGTTTTTGGTTTTTTTATCATAATGTGAAGCTTCGTCCCGCGCGATTTCACGGATTTCGATGACAATAAAAATAGAGGAGTGTGAAATATTCGTTGCTCATCATTAAATAAAATTTGATATATATATATATATATATATATATATATATATATATATATATATATATATATATATATAAATATATATATATATATACTAGTAGGACCCGTTAACCGGCGTTGCCCGGTTTAAGCATGCCATTGGCCAACACCCAACACCAAAACCCAACCTTCTCATGTTAACAATGGTTTTATAAATAGACACGTCCAACATCCTCATGCTAAAAATAGCTTTTGGAATAGAAATTCCCCGCCCTCCTCTGTAAAAATGGATGCCGTAGAAGACACCCCGTTTTTTGAGGGTGGGTTTGTCAAAGAATCTGCCCGAAATCTAATGATGGTAATCGTTGCCATTATCTCCACGCGCAAACCAACCTCGTAATGTTGGGTGTGCGGAGTCGGTCGGAAAAAAATTCAAATATTTTAGGTGTGCAGTATCAGTCGGAAAAATATACATCTTGAGTTATAATGTAATTGTTGTTACCGTGCAGATATAATGTTAATATTTTGAAAGCCATTCTGAACATGTAAGCAGAGAGTGTTTTGTAAGCAATCCTTGTTTGTAAGATATCCGTGCTGCCCTTAAAGATCCCTTTTACTTATTTTGTGTGCGTTGAGGAAAAAAGAAAATGGAACGTCGGTTACTACATTGCCCCAAAACTGTTATTAAATATTAGTCTCTTCAAACGCAAATAAATAACAAATACGTATGCAAGCCATTTAAATTTTTTTTTTAAATAATTTCGCAACTGTAGTTTAGATAAAGAAATACTCGTGCGTAATCACATTGATTTGACCCAAAAAGTTTTTTTTATTCCAATACTAAAAAAAATAAAGTTATATTGATTAATATTCCAAAAAAACTATCTCTTGGCATACAATGATACTTTGGTTTTTATGCAAACGCAAATAGTTCTCAAATAACGTATGTAATCGATAATATTTTTTTTAATTCGAAAATTTGCGGGGAATGTAAATACGATGTAGGTTCTCGTTCTAAAAATAAGTACTGATAAGTAAAAATTTAGTCATCGTACCATATATTTATTGTAGTGTTTTTAGAAATAATTACGCAACTCTTTAAACTTCAATAATTCTGATTTTATTCAAACGGTATACACATACATATATATATATATATATATACATATATGTGTGATCGTTTATGTATATTCATGTTTATTTAATTTATTTATTTGTTTGTTTTCTATTGTTGTTGTTAGTTTTAAAGCTATTTTGTATCGCTATCCTAGAGTAATTTTTATTTTGTAAACACAGTTGTTTGCTATTTCCCGCCTACAGTTTAATAGATTTTGAGGTTCTTTAAAGTACAGAATAGAAAATTTTTCATGGAGGCATAATTTACATGGGTCGTCTAAATGTCTGCATGTGGTAGCTTGTCTCATTATTTTCCATTCGACTACCGGCGAATGTCCGCTTTCTTTGAGTTCCCAGTATTTATTCGCTAGTGTTGTTTTTATACGGTGTTTTTTTTTATTTTTGAATGTGATTTTGTGGTTATAGTATCGGGTTTTGAAATCTAAGGAAATCATGCCTATGTAATATTTCTTGTTATTCGAGTTTTCTTTCGCAAATATTGTTGCTTGATAAACTACGCTTTTTGTTAGACATTTATTTTGGACTGGGCAAAGGGTGCGGTGTCTACAATTGCATTTATCTTGTTCGTTATTAGTATTTTTATTTATAGTATGGTTGTTCTTGTCCGGGGTTGGTTTGTTATTATTATTATTATTATTATTATTATTATTATTATTATTATTATTATTATTATTATTATTATTATTATTATTATTTCTGCTAGTGTTGGTTTTATTTCTGTCATGGTCCCTACTTTTTTGTTTATTTTGTTGTTGTTTACATTGTTTTCATTTAGTATTTTGTTATTATGTGCCTTAATTATTATCTCTAAATTTTCGCAACAACTGTAAGATAACTTCAAGGTATTTTTATTGAAGATTTAGTGTAAGGGGTTGGTTGCGGGAAAGTGTTTTTCAATAAGATCTAGAAATTTCTTGGCAAGTTTTGTTTTTAACATTTGATTGTATGGGGCCGTATACCAAATTATAGTTCTTTTTCTTCTATTTTTAATTTTATTATAGTTGTTGGTGTTTTGTTGCTTATATTTGATATCGATATTTTTGTATCCACTATTTTTTAAGGCTGTTTCGTAAATATTGGATAACCTGTTAAATGCATTTTCATAACTTGAGTTATTACTGAGTCTACTTACGATCGAGTTAGGAATATGTTTTATAATTGATGGTGGGTGGTTGGACTTAGGGTTTACGTAAATTGGAGTAGCGTTATCTTTTAAGTATGGTTCATATGTGTTTTTATCTAAGTTTAACGTGACGTCCAGGAAGTTTGTTATTTTTATGTTAGCTGATACGTCCGCTTTTAGGCCTAATTTGTTCATTTCTTTGTGTATGATTTTCTTAAAGTTTTCTCCCTTTACTTTGTTTTTTTTTATTATAGCTAGTCTGTCATCTCTATATAGGCCGATATCCGTAGTATCGAATATGCTTGTGAGGGTATATAGAATGAATAATCCCACAAGATCTGATGCCTCTGCAGAATCTCTGGCACCCATCGCCAAATCGAATGAATTTTTCATTTTATTTTTTATCCATTGGTTATTGTTATTTATTAGAACTTATTTTCTACAATTATTAATGATGTTTATTGACATCATAGACTTTTGACATCATAGACTTTTATCCCTCGATATCCGAAGAACTCTTTAACATTTCCCTAGAATTTGCCGAGGCATACACTGATATATCCTACGAGGAAATCAACATTCAAAAATAAAAAAACACCGTATAAAAGAAGAAATCAACATTCAAAAATAAAAAACACCGTATAAAAACAACACTAGCGAATAAATACTGGGAACTCAAAGAAAGCGGACATTCGCCGATAGTCGAATGGAAAATAATGAGACAAGCTACCACATGCAGACATTTAGACGACCCATGTAAATTATGCCTCCATGAAAAATTTTCTATCCTGTACTTTAAAGAACCTCAAAATCTATTAAAATGAAGGCGGGAAATAGCAAACAACTGTGTTTACAAAATAAAACTTACTCTAGGATAGCGATACAAAATAGCTTTAAAACTAACAACAACAATAGAAAACAAACAAATAAATAAATTAAATAAACATGAATATACATAAACGATCACACACATATATGTATATATATGTATATGTATGTGCATGTATGTGTGCACACATAGGTATATTTTTATGTATACAAAAAAAGGAGAACGTCTACCTAAAACCACTAACCTAGCTCTAAAACAGATCCTTTGTTTGATAAAATGCATGCCCATTGGCTGATAGGAAGGGGTGCGGTGGATACTAGAAAGCTGATTGGCCAACTAGAAACCCTCAACATATATAACAACAAGAAGCAACCACAGAATTCGCGCATAAGCCTGACGAATCCTATAGTTGGATGAAACGCAGAATATTCAGTGTAGCTTAATCGCCATATCTATTTTATAAATTACTAACTAGCTCTACCTACGTATTGAGCACTTTTGAAGTAAATACTTAAAGTTTACGCATAAATCTCTACTTTCGTATACTAAATTTATGTGAATAAATGAAGTAGTATATATATATATATATATATATATATATATATATATATATATATATATATCGGTGGTTATCGCGCTCGAAAACGCGTTAATATAGTCTCAATTAAGCCATCGATAAACGACGTAACTTACGTGTTACAAAAAAGATAATATAGTGTTTGGGGGAAGTGTTAATGTATTACTATTTTTGTGGAAATAATACCGCAACACTTTAAATTGTAATAATTGTAAGTCTATTCAAATTGTTCTTAGGAAATAAAATATGTTAACTAAATTGGTGCGTACCGCGCTATTATTGGAAATAGTATTTCCAATTTATATTCAAGTTTTAAATAGTGTGGTTGAATGAAAAACAAAACAAATATAAATCTCTCTCTCGCTCTTTCTCTGCCCTCTCCTCTCTTTCTCTCGGTACCCTGCTAAAAAAACGCGGTAATGGAATCAGAAGTAAATCAACAATAAACGTTATTACATGGTTTGGCGTGTAATATCTAAAAAAAATTAAAAAAATACAATCTAATGTAGGATTTTGTTTCAGCGGGAAAATGCCCTGAATTATACAAATATAACGTATGAATAGTGTGTATGCACATAAATTGCGTCATGATTTAGTTTTGAATAGTTTTTAATGGCTGAATAACCGAATAAGGAACTATGGAATGTATAATTCTCAGCCAATTATGCCGGATTCATAGCAGGGAGATATCACTGTTTGTATTGATCGAAGGTTGTAAACATTTGCGTTTCTGTGGGAAATCATTATTCAGCCAATAACGGAGAAGTCCCAAGACGTAAAAAAAGAATAAATGGATGCGGAGTAGAATGTGATCGTAAGAGGACATGTGATATTGCGGGTGAAACTCTTGATATTTCTTCTGTTGCTTACGATGATGATGAGCATGCCCCTCATCGGAATAAACGTAATATTAGAATAGTACGTATAAATGTGCATGCAATTGCGTTCTATAGTTAAATAAGATAATTGCTAATGCTGCAAACGTAATAATTTTTATATGTCATCTTTTGTTATCAACTTACGGTTGTTTCAATATAAGGAGAAAATGCGTCTCCTCTATTATATACAGTATATATATATATATATATATATATATATATATATATATATATATATATATATATATATATATATATAATTCTCTAGTTTTCACTTTATCTTAGTGGAATTACTCACTGATCAACCTACCCTAATGCCTGTGGCTAACACGTCTTTTGTATTGGACACACACAGATATTACAGTATTTACATCGTAAATATTGAGTTGGTAAAGAATTGGGAATATAATTTTCTTTTCCCTACTGTATAATATAAATAAATTCGAGTATGCATTTTTATGGTTTCTTATTCTTACTGAATTCAAAAATAAGAATCCCCTTTTTTTTCTGGTAGACAATCCAACTTAGTAAAATAACCATCACTTTGAGAATTTATATAAGTAAAATAACATATGAGTTAGCTATATTGAGGGGATCGTATTTGCACCATGAATACTATATATTTTAAATCTTTAGTCAGGGTTTATTTGTATATTAAAGTATACTCCTGTAAGGAATCTGTGGACAACAACTCTACAGGGAGACCTTCGATATTCGAATACAGTGGCTTGTAGACATTTATGGGTGTGCTCGTGCGCGTATATTTCTGCATATATATATATATATATATATATGTATATATATATATATATATATATATATATATATATAGAGAGAGAGAGAGAGAGAGAGAGAGATTAAGGGGTGGCTAGGCCACAGGGGAGATAACCAAGCAAAAAATCCCTACGCAAATAGATCCCAAAGCACCCAAACTAAAGCTGGCCTGCCATGCCACTATATATCCAAATGGATACGAATATTAGCATATTTTTCGTGGATTTGAATATCTAGCTTGTCTTTCAACAATTTCATAAAATTCCAACCATAGAATATTATTTTAATTTTCCCAAAGTCTACTAAATGTAGTTTCGACCCATAGATCAAAATTGAGGAGCATTTCAATATCCAATTTAGCTACGAGTATAGATATGTGCATATATAGATATACCATATTTTAAGGTAATTTTATACATTCGAATTTCGGCAACTACTGATCAGAATTTAATACATGAAGGTTCGTTTAAAGCGCATGAGCTGAATTTAATTGTGGGCCACGTAATATTTGTCCTTAAGTTCGGACATTAATGTTGCAAGTAGTGGGAAAACACTATTCTATATTGACTTGGCTATAAAGTGGATGTTCATTTGACATTAATACACATAAGTCATACCTGGATTTTTCAAAAGAATAAACTCTTTATATCTTGGAAATTATTAGTTTTCTGAGATGTTTAGTATTATTTTCAATTTCAGCACTCACCGAAAACATTTAACTTTGCGACCTTAACAGATTTCCCCTTAGTGGAAACAATACGAGACCTTTACAAATTACTTCAATTATACTAATTTGCTTTCGTTCTTTTGCATAGAAATTACAAACGATCTGATTTTTCCTCAATTTCTTTGGCGAAGGAGACTAATAGATGCTATGGTTTCAAATAGCAGAAAGGGCAGACTAGATTCTAAATATTTCTCATATATTGGAGCTTCCCTCTTTGTTTTTCATACATGAAGTACATTTCACGGTGTATAATTCTTATTAGATACTTGATATATTTATAATATATATATATATATATATATATATATATATGTGTGTGTGTGTGTGTGTATGTGTGTGTGCGGTGTCTATGTGGTAATATCAATATATGCATATTTATATATAACAGAAAAATGTACGTAGGCATATGTAATATTTTATGCACATGAATATACGCACATAGATGTGATAGGTATTAGTGAATTATACATGTATGACTATGTATATGTATACAATTTGCCTATACGCACGTATAAGAAACAAGAATGTATATTTGCAATACAAACGCGTAAATATGTGTGTTTATACATGCATGTATATATGTGTGTGTATATATATTGAATGTACATGTAAGTAGAAAACTATATATGTATCTCAGTATATATATATATATTTATATATATATACTTGTAGCTGTATATATATATACACACACAGAAATATATATATATTTATATATATATATATAAATACATATATATATATGTATATATATACATATGTATACCTAAATACACACACAAATACATACATATATATATATATATATACATATATATATATATATATATATATATATATATATATATATATATCAATGTGGCTGAATGAAATTGGGAATCGGCAGATGTGTTTTGTGAGGCGCCTGGAAGCGTTCCAAAATTGGACGTAAGCGCTTAGAGAATGGCGATAATTAGTCACCTCAGCAGAGCGGAGAGCAGCCGAATTATCCATTTGCCCCGGGCTTCCTCTCTGCTGGACAATTACACCAGACTGGACGAGGTAAACGGGTCGTTGCCAACGGCGCCTTGTTGAAATGCTCTTTCATAAAAATGGTGTCATTACATTTATATGCATGGTCTTTCGCTCGTACACTCATTCCCTTTCTCACTCTCACCTTTTTATTCATCTGATTACAGTTGATTTGAATTTTACATGCCCAAATTTTTCAATGATGTTTCGGATTGACATATCTGTTGCTCACATCATACATACACACCCACCCACACCCACACACATACACGTATATATATATATATATATATATATATATATATATATATATATATATATATATATATATATATATATATATATACAAGCATAACCTGTGGACTGGTGTTGCCCGGTGGAAGTCTGATACACAGCCAGAACATTTTCGGGGAGTGTATCACTGAGAAACAAATTAAGTCACGTTTGTCAGCCATGCATATCGCATGAGTACACATATTTTGTTACGATTGAAACGAAAACATTGTTTTTCGTACTTACTTGCTCTGGAGATTGAATCTTCGTGCGGCTATAATTTATTTATTACTGACAAGCACAGATACTTTGATAAATAGACATATAATATTGTAATATTGATCAACTTGATTTTAACGAAAAAGCAGGAAATTAAAAATACATTGGAGTTGTTTTTCCAAACACATCTGTCTTATCATCGAATTAATACCTAACGTAAACGTATATATATATATATATATATATATATATATATATATATGTATATATATGTATATATATATATACATATATATATATATATATATACATAATTTTATATGAAAATCATTATTTTATACCTACCAAAAATCCAATAGAAAAATAAAACCTTTTTTCCTCCATTGTCTAGACGGTTAGCTTAATGTCAACAGTAATTAACACGGCAATTAGAAAAAATTCTAAGAATAAATGTATTATTTGGATATAATATTCATAAACAGGTAAAAGCTTTTCAGCAACGGAAGATCTGAATGTTGAATGTCACAGGTTAGTTGCCATCAGTATGGGCAACTTTTTATAATTATGAGTGCTAATAATTATTATTTCAGCTACAGAATAACGTGTATAAAAGTTATCATTATGTAATTAACTAAAATGAAACCATGATTGCAGTCTGAAAGCAGTAAGATCACACACACACACGCGCGCACACACCCACATACATACATACATACATATATATATATATATATATATATATATATATATATATATATATATATATATATATATATATATATATATCAGGGGCGGGGATGGGACTAGTGCCACTCGTGCCCGGCACGACTAATAACTCGGTCAATGTTATTCAAAATGGATTAAAAATCATTCATTAATTTCAAGCGTCATACTTAGTCTCAATTAAATTACGTATCTATTAAATTTCGATAACTAAATAGCCAAAAGTTCATAATTATATCTGGGAATAATACAACCATGCTGTTTTGAACGGATGGTCTTTCCGGCCACTGTCAGATCCATTGAACATCCCATAAAAGCGGCTAACATGATGAACACGCGCAATCCGTGTCAAGCACAAAAAAACCCTCTCATAATAACAGTAATGTTAGAGAAATCTCGCTTTTCACTGTAGCCAGTGCCAAAATCTAGCCAAAGGATCGTGCTCAGAAAATTTAGCACAGTGTGACTGCTGACGCATGTTTGGGAAGAGGGAGAGGGACAGAGAGAGAGAGAGAGATCTATAGACACATACGTACGCATAAACACATGAAGAATGAATTACTACTACTCCTGCAATATGTAGTAGTACGAAGGCCCAAAATTCCAGGCAGTCGAAAGACTGTGAAAATGACGACATGTAATTAAAAGGGAGGAAATTCTTTTTTTTGTGTCCCAGTCGCGCATCCGTACATTCCTTTTTTGAACGTTTGTATTAATTTTTGCATTTTGGAATTCAATTATTTTTCTATTTTTCTATTTTTAATTTAATTTTTTTTTATTAATTATTGTTAAATATTATATAAAAAATATTTTCACATTCTTTTTTTGTTGTTGTTTTTGATGAGCCGTTCCATTTAAGTAAACAAATTCACCAAATTTCCATTACTAACTATTACTATATTGTCCAATTTCTACTGTACACTCTTTAACCCTTATCCTCGAGTGGCCTTAAGGTCTTGATAAGTGGTGATACCCATTTAAAAAATAATTCTTGTGAGCAAGGAAATTATTAAAAGCTTGTATATAAAAATTATGCGAAACCCGTAATTTAAAAAAATAAGTAGAAATATATTTTGTAATTATAATTTTTTGTGTGTGAAAATATTAAATAAGCAATGCTTAATTCAATGGTAAGATCGGTATTTCGAGAAATTTATTTTTCTTCGAGTTATATAGAATACATTAATACATATTTGGGGGCTTTTTTCGTAATGTTCCTATAAAAACTATTTTATTTTATTTTTATTGTTACAAATTACGATGTATTATTCATATAAAAAAAGCAAAAATAAAGTCATGTGTTTTTTATTTACTCCTGAAAACTATAACTTTAGTAAAGGTATTTTTTTAAACAAAATAATACATTTCCACTCAGATTGAAATAAAAAATAATTAGTTCATTATATTCCGCAATCATTATTTAATAAATACTGAAAATTTCATTAAAATTGGTTAATTTCCTGATTTTTGGTGTTTTTTTAAGTAAAGGATGGGTCAAAATGTTTATACATTTTGAGCGTCGGCATTCATTTTGCCCGTACCTATTAGTAAATATCAGTGATTAAGTTATTGTTTCATTAATTAATAAAGAACAGGTTTGGAATGAGAGTGATTTTGTTTGTTTTTTTATTGAGAAATGTTTTTTTCGTGAATTTGAATTATAGAAATCTACTAAAAATACGGGTTTAAAGTCATTTTATATTAATACTAAGAAAACCCGTGAAACCCATGAACGTTCGTAGAATTTCATAGTGGTACGTAAATACTTTTGTAATTTTTTTCATAAATGTCCTGTATGTAACTATTTTTTTGCTGCATCCATCATTTCACAGCTATTTAAACCCAACTTTATTCATCAATATTACCTTTTATTCTAATGGAGAACATTACTTCAGTTGCCAAAAGTATTTCAGTCGCTTCGCTACATTCAATTTTACCACGGACTTTATTTACAAATTCTTTGTATCTAAGAATTTTTGGATAAAATTAAGATTTTCAATGTTCTCAGTGTTTCCATGGATAACTTCAACTGGTCAACATATCATATGTTTTAACATTCATCAGATGGAATTTACATTTTGGAAGTTCCCTGAATTTTGAGCATAACGTCACTTGGGTTAATTTTCCTGTGTTTCACGGGTAAGTAGATTATTCTCTAAAACATTTAAAAAAGTTGTACTGCATTTGCTATTAATGATTTGGATTTAAAATCAAATATAATGGAAATGGATATTGTGTTAGACCTGAAAAATAGATCGTTTGTCCAGAGAAATGTAGCTGAGAAGCGAGAAATTATCAAAATTGGGCGCCCAACACCTTCATTAGTGAATAAGGTTAGAACTCGTTCGTTCCAATCCAAATGGTTTAATGACATTGACTGGTTATATGTGCGAGTAAATTTGAGAAAAACTCTATTGTTGGCCTTGCTTGCTTTTCACGCCTAAATCAGGACAATCATTGGCAAGGTAAGGTACGTTAGTCAATCTGTGCTATACAATGGAGAGTCACGCAATAGCAACTATGATGACTTACTTTGGGTCCACGGACCACGGGCTGGGGAATGAAGTTGACAGAGGGCGGGGAGAGGCACAAGTAGCAATATTACGCTAGAGTCGCCACTGATATATATACATATATATATATATATATATATATATATATATATATATATATATATATGTTACATAAGGGCTGTCCCCTTCTTATGAGATAAGAAGACATACTGGATTAGTGGAAATGATATTAGGATAAGGCTAGAATTCAACCCTGTAAGGAAGTGTTAAAGCTTATAATAGAATATGGAATGTTACGAAATAAGTCCATCGTATAGTCTATAAGAAATAGTTAAATATTGTTATATCGGAAAAAGAGACGACTGTCTATTTTTTCAGAAAACTGGATAACAAATATGTCAGTTAAAAAATGGGCAACGCAAATTAAAAATATATTGTTTAAAAATAGGTTAGATATTACAATTGAGAATTCGTTGGTTTACCAAAAGTGTGTTTGGACAAACATATATGAAGTCACGTGAAAATTAGTCACGTTTGTAAACCACACTTCTGCCGTCATTAACATTCTAGATTTCTTAATATAGGAGTCTGTGTATTCGAAGTTAGAGAGCGGGAAGACAGAGTTTATAGTAAAGATTTGATGAGAGATAGTCAGTTGGAGAGGAAAGCGCCTTAGAAGCGAAGAGTAGAAGATTAGACCATGTAGATCCAAGTTCAATTCCTGAGGTCACCGATCGGTCGATTGAATAGACAACCAAATATGAGTGTAATTGTTTGTCTCGTCATTCCTTACAACAGAAAGGTAAATGTGCTTTATCTTCATCTATAAGGCACTTTGTGAAAACTCTCTCAAGTTATGTGTCCTCCATCATCGTAAATGAAGTATTTCTCCGTCCTTACATGTGTATAATGATTGTTGTTGCATATATCATGCAGTCTGTATAAATAATATGAAGTCCCAAAAAATTATCACAGTAGTTATCATGTTGTAATATATATAAATGTTTTCCCATTAGAATTGACATCATCATCCGTCATACGTGTATTATATGTATCCCGTTATAGATGTCCCGTTCTGTCCCCAGAATGAGCCCCCTACCACACAATATATATATATATATATATATATATATATATATATATATATATATATATATATATATATATACATATATATATATATCGATAGATAGATAGAGAGAAAGAAAGAGAGAAAGAGAAAGAAAGGCGTATATATATATATATATATATATATATATATATATATATATATATATACGCCTTTCTTTCTCTTTCTCTCTTTCTTGGTTGTGTGGTTTACAAACGTGACTAATTTTCACGTGACTTCATATATGTTTGTCCAAACACACTTTTGGTAAACCAACGAATTCTCAATTGTAATATCTAACCTATTTTTAAACAATATATTTTTAATTTGCGTTGCCCATTTTTTAACTGACATATTTGTTATCCAGTTTTCTGAAAAAATAGACAGTCGTCTCTTTTTCCGATATAACAATATTTAACTATTTTCCGATATAACAATATTTAACTATTTCTTATATATATATATATACATAAAGTATTAAAGATAGTTATAATCAGGAAGAATATATATATATATGTGTGTGTAAAGAATATATATATATATAAGGTATGAAAACACAGGATAATTATAAAACTCAAATGATCTTGTAACGATATATGTAACCCACTTTCCGGTTTACGACATCCGGTTGCGTAGATATATCAAAATTTGAAATTAACTATAATAAACATTATGGTATCTGTTCAGTGCACATTTACCCATAAGTATGCGCAACCCCCTATAATTCCGTAACTGTAATTTTTTTCCAAAATAATCAATTATACTAAACAGAACGACTCATATAAATCTATCTATATTCTTTTTTCATTTTAATATACTTTCATAGAAATGTTTCTGTTATGTCACGCTCATACATGAATTTCATAGCTAATATAACATACTGACCCAAGGGGTCTCGGGTAGTCTAGTATTTTAATAAATTTCTACTGTGCTGTATCTATAACTTGAGCACTGTTGAAGTAAATTTTTAAAGTTTACACTTAAAATTAATCTTTCGTATATTAATTTATGTGATTAAATGAAGTATTCCTATATATATATATATATATATATATATATATATATATATATATATATATATATATATATATATATATATATATATATATATATAGCGAGGGAGATAGAATACGATAACAATATAGAACAAATGTGCATACATATACACATGTATAGAGTAGCGTATATAATACACAAATATATATACATATATATAATACATATATATGCACACATAACCCCCCATATATATATATATATATATATATATATATATATATATATATATATATATATATATATACTAGCAAAAGTGATTGGATTCAAAAACAGCCAACAGAAAATGGACTTTGATTTATTAAAAAATGATAGGTTACGAAAAGGAAGGGTGTAAATTTTGGGGTATCAAAACCAAGGCAAAATATGATAAAAGTAAAAATAAAATAGATAAACCCCATAATTTATTATACCATACCTGTTCCCACTGAAACACTTATCACAATATTCTGTGGATCTATATTGAAAAACCTTGTTTAACTTTGTGACATATTTCCATTCTATGGAGGTAAGGCGCGAACGAACATCCATAATTTTATTATACCATATTTCTTCAAAGTGAAACATAATTGTAAAGTATACGTACGCAGATAGATATGCAAATATTTACTAAAGTGTGTGCCTATCTCTATTCTATGGAGGCCAGGCGCGAACGCAGACCCCACAATTTTATTATACCATCCCTATTTAAGTTATAACATATTTATCAACGTATTCCTATGTACATCTATATCAACACACTTGTAAACGTTTGTTTATAAATTTTTAAATTTGTTATTTGCATACTTTGTTGGCCCATTTTAATGGATCACCGTTCTGCCAGATAAAACATACACATTCCTCTGTCTCGATACATCTTCTATCATTATATCTAATCAGTTTTTTTTTAAATAGTCAACCATATAGGAGCCTATTCGTGACCACACACACACACACAAACACACACACACACACAGAGATATTCAGCCTTTTTTGGGTTGAGCACTGTCGTAAATAATCTCACTCGCTACTATTATCGATGACTACAAATACATTTATATATATATATATATATATATATATATATATATATATATATATATATATATATATATATACTCGAAGCTAAACATAGTATTGGAAAGCTTATATCTTTGCTCCAATGGGATTAAATTGCATAGACAATTTGCAGGCTTAGCAACCATCATATTACAACTATACGGTTAAAATTTTGTGACAGTTGTTAAAAACTTATATTTTAAACCCTATAATACCCCCAAATTCGCCTACATTTGCCCTGACAAGCCACTTTATATTTTTGTTGCTTAGGGATAAGTATTACGTTATCTTGTTTGTCTTGCTTTGTAATTGCGTGGCCTTGCCAAGCAACTAATATATATATATATATATATATATATATATATATATATATATATATATATATATATATATATATATATATATATATATACAGATATATATATATATATACATAAATATGATACATATATATATGTATAATTTAATCGAAATTCTTTCAGTTCTCGAATCAATCGATTGATTGCCCCCTCTAGTTGAAGAATCATCCCAGTTCGCCTGAAAGAGTTTCACATACCTGCCGATGTGACTTAGTTTACGAGACATTGTAATCCATAGTTATTTGTCGAAAACCTACTGTTAATTTAATAAACTTATAGTTTATATATATATATATATATATATATATATATATATATATATATATATATACATATGGGGCATAATTTTTTTTTGTCATCATTCCAAATACAAGTATCGTGAATCTATTGTGCTCTAAACTTTAAAATCTCTCTTGAACGCCAAGCGTTCTTATCAAAGATGCTAGAGTTGATTATACATATCTGGTTATACTGCTTTTGCGCTTTTATTGTTATTTTAGTTTTAATTAAAAAGTGATGTACAAAGTGCAATTTTTATTCAAACAGAAACATTTATTTAGACAGAAACATTTATATCGAATGCGATCTTGTCATATTTAAGAACCTAATATCGAGTTTATATGCCTGGCAGATCGGTTTGTGTGGTGATAACTTCATACATGTACCTGTGATAAGGTTGTTAATTTGATGAAATCGCCTTATTTCTTCAATGATTACCGATTCTTCTCGAAAACATCCCGACAAAAAAAAAACAAGTATATAACATTACTGGCAACCATATAAAGTAATTTGGTCTGAGATTTTATAATAATCGGCCCAGCCGCTTTGTAGCCAATCGGAAACGATCCCTCACACACAGAGACACCCACAGAACGTTTCTCCTTATATATATATATATATATATATATATATATATATATATATATATATATATATATATATATATATTTTCTTGTCTCCCTCGTTGTGCCAATATTTTTAATCGTTTTTAAACGTAAATAAATTTGATTAATGTCCCCGTACGTTGGCACATTTAATAAGTTCCCCAATATAACTCTTTATTTTCGTTACAATATTATTTAGATTGCTAACGATTTACCCCTGACGAGATGATAGCCGAAACAGCTCTCGAGAAACTTCCGCCTAGTATTTTATTTAAAACTATATACAAATTCAGTACCCCTAAACATTTATATATATGTATATACATATATATATATATATGTATATATATATATATATATATATATATATATATATATATATATATATATAGACAAGGAGTACATTATATTGAGATCAGGAACATAACGACTCAGATTAATAATGATATTTATTATGTATCCATGACTATTTGTTAGCTAATTCATTCGCTTATATTTGTCATTATTACAAAATAATAACCCTAATAAATATTGGTCACATTTGAGATTTTATGAAAAACACAACAGAAATCATATTCTATGTATATTCCATATAAACTTTACTATATTTAATACATTTGTAAGTATAGGTTGGTATTTTAGTCGCATTTTTTATTTTATGGAATTAATACATCTCATATAACACTCCAGTATTTTGATATGGAAATAATTGAAACATTCTTATTTATGTAAAAATGAAAACCCCGATCTAAGTAAATCTAGATCTCCTAATGTTATAGATACGTTTTTGTCAACAGTTTTACAAATGAGAAAATAATCAATAAGTATCCGATCAATACGGATCTTCGTTCGCTGAAAGCGAAAAAGCAAATGTATTCTATGAAACAAAATATTCTTCTTTACAAAACGTAGTATAATAAAGCAGAACAGAATCAAATGAAGGCAAATAAAACGAGATAGAAATATCCCTAAAAGAAACATGCATTGAAAAATAGACTCAACACATAGAAAAGGGAATGTGAGATCTCATACGAGCGAATAATGATAAACAATAGGAGAATCCGTGCACAACTGCAGGACTTGCATGAACGGAAGAACCACCTGTTGTTACGATGGCAAGTAAGGAACGGCTCGCCTGCGAAATAGCTTCAGGTGTCGAACTGTTAAGAAGAAAAGTAGGCGAACAAGAAGGACAGAGAACAAAAGAGCACTGATAAAACCCGAAGCAGCAAAGTTAACCTTGACATGACTTTGTCATTACAGAACGAAAAAATATCTGATAATCCCATGCCTGCCGATTTTCTCGTTGAGTCTGTGGCGCTTCCGTTAAAACTGTTCGACACAAGATTAATTCAGCAACCTGTGGTTCAAAAGATCCATGCTAGTAGAACTTGTTTTGTATCGAAAGTAAGCAAAGCGCACACATACATTGACTCGTGTGTATACACATACGCACATACGTAGAATCACCACATATAATTAAGAACAACTTAAAACGTAAAATATTAACTTCTTTCTAAACATGTGTCAGTATCATCCACTATATACAATTACTCCCACTTTCTATATGTGCCTTAATCTAAACGCAAATTGCTTTAAAAACCTATTTTCCAGACTGCCTTTGCGTGGTACACTCTTCCGCTGACTGCTTCCAGTATGAATAAAACATAATAGCCTTCAAATCAAGTTCTTGTTGAGCCGTCACAATAAATTATAAAATTCGACTCATTGTTCATCATTGACTATTATTACAATATCACGTTGTATTCATTAGCTGTCATCCTTGAGTGGTCTTTCGCTTTTATACACACTTAATTTCAAGTCAAAAACACTTGAAAACTTAGAATTATAAACTGATCGTTTCTCCGCCTTGCCAAAAAATTCCGAATGAATAAAGCCCCTTTCTAACCTTGAACTATCCGCTCATATTCAAATATATATTTATTTTAAAATTTAGACACGTTGTTTGTAGCTACGTAATATACTGAAAAAAAAAATCGGTTCATTCTTTGTTTTTACTGTTCATATCTGTTTGCAATAAAATACTTTCCAATGAAAGTATATATGTATAATGATGTTTTCACGTAATAAAACATTTAGATTTATGCAACAGTTATCACGTTAAAGCAGTTATTAACGATACCAAACGATACCTTTATATTACATTACTTTTAAAAAATATTAAAATAGCTAATTCGTAGACGTTCTTAAAATTAAGACATTTGAAAAAGAACTGGATGGTGTTTTATATATAAAAAGAAAGGATATTTAATTAAAACTGGCACTCGTATGAAATTGTTTGCGAATGAAGAATATGACCTTTTTATTTGGTTGCATCAGAAAGAATCATAACAATTTGTTAATGTAGTAATATAATTTTAACTGATATTGCTCCATGAAATAGTATGGACGAAGATTCTGACGTGTTTAAAATACAAATACTAAAGCTGTCAAACGAAGTGTATTTGCATGTAAGGTAATATGTGGTATGCGAAATACGTAAATTGATCAACCAGGCAGATATTTAAGAAAATATCAAAACTTACAAGAGCCTTACTACTTATGTTATTCTAAAATATCCTATTTATAGAAACAAATTCTTGGCGGTAATCTTATGTGTGATAGTAAACCATTTAAAGTGGGGTTATATGTTAGCTATCGACGTTTCGTAGTTTTTCCGATAGGCATTTATAAGAAAATAAATGTAATATTGTTCGTAATGTTTATAATTGATGTGGACATGGATGTTTGTGACAAATATTAAAATTCAAGTATAGAAGGGTTCAGTTATTTTTCCATATAATAAAACACATGGAGCGATAATTAGTAATTATTACAGCGACGATGAGTCTATTTTTTTATAAAATTATTTACCAAAATACAGTTTACAAAATAAAGGACAAATACCATTTTCCCGTCTTCTTATTTGTTAGGTCTATACTGATGAAGGTAACTGCAGACGCCTGCCCTTTTTTCAAAAATAGGATTTTTTTTTATTTTGATTAGCTGATCAAAAAAGTAATATGGCTTTTAATATCAAAAAGCTGTACAAATGTTTATTTGTAAATGTCATTGATAATGTTACGTAAGGGTGTATTTATTTTATTATTAGAAGGTGCCACTTGTGCGCGTATGTTACTTGAGTTCTTATTTAGTGTTCTTGTTTTTCCGGCCAAAAGGGATTACAGCTACGGATTTTCAAAAAATAACAAACGAAACAAGAAAGCGTTTCTAACCGAAATTTTAATTTGAACTTGAAATTATGGTTAAACAAGGAGTTGTCTTACACATGTTCGGATGTTTTATGTTTCTTTCATTGTGTACATTTTTCCGGTCGCCAGCAAAATCAGCGGCGGAGTTTTAAAAAAATAGAAGAAGGGGAAAGAAAAATAAAACTTTCTAACTGAAATTAGTATTTAAAAATAAAATTCACGGTAAAACGAGGAATTGTCTTTCACATATTTGGATGTTTTATGTTTTTGTGTACATTTTTCTGACCAAAACCAACATCGACAGAGGAGTTAAAAAATCGGACAAAGTAAGCTACTGAAAGTATTATTATTATTATTATTATTATTATTATTATTATTATTATTATTATTATTATCAGTTTTCTTCTACTTATTATTTTTTATTTTTGTTATTATCATTATCATTATTAGTATCATCATTATCATTATTATTGTTATTATTATTAAAAAATATGTTACTTTATTGGTTATTACTATTACCACTAATATTATTACTAGTAGTAGTAGTGTTGGTGGTGGTTGTAATGGTGGTATGTTTTTATTATTTTTGTATTATTACTGCAGCTTTAATGGTAGGTGTTGTTTTTTTTTGCTGTCATTGCTATTGTTGGATATGGATAGAGAAAGGGCAGAGGACCTGGTTAGGACGAAAATGCACGGAAGGTCCTTCCAGGATATAGCAGAAGTGGCTGATGAAAGATCAGTGCAATGGCTTAGAGCTGAGTATCTGGCAAAGAGTACTGAAGTTTTTGTTTGTGTGCACCTTGCAGCAGGGTGTAGTGGACTGGCCCAGAGAGAGAGAGAGAGAGAGAGAGAGAGTACCGCAAAAGACACGATTGCATGGGATTTCAGATATATTTGGAGGTGTGTAAGAGGGTTGGGGTGAAGTGTGCTGGAAAATGGTTTGAGGAGGTGCCTGATGAAGTGAGAACAAGTGAGGATGGCAAGGTAGAGGTATGGTCGACAAAAGTGTCATAACGACCAAGCAATTGGAACATAATCGTCCGATTTGGTCGTCATTGACAAGGTTTAGAAAAACTGGCAGATTGTAGACTTCTCAGTACCCTGGGATAGGAATGTGAGAGAGAAGGAGAATGAGAAGTGGAGCAATTATGCTCCATTGACCTTCGAGATAAGGGGTATACACGGGGTTAAACCACAAATAATCCCGGTCGTAGTTGGTACACTAGGAGTAATATCAAGTCGTCTGGAAAGACAATTGAAAACACCACAAACCGCCGATGTTTTAAGTGGCCTTCAAACCTCTGCAATAATAGGTACCACCAACATCCTTAGGAAAATCCTTGATCTTTGAAGCTGCTGGTTTGAAGCCGGGATTAAGGGAAATCCTCTGGAAAAGAATCCCATCCCTTTCCAGAGAGACGTTCATGAACGAAATCAGAATTATTATTATTATTATTATTATTATTATTATTATTATTATTATTATTATTATTATTATTATTATTATTCGTATTATCAACCATTTGATGCTTTTAGTTTGATTTCCTTTCTTGAACATCAAGTCAGACATTCAAGCTGTATAAATAATATCGCCGCTCCTAATAGGCAAGCCTTTTCCAAAATTCTAAAAAAAATGTATTTTTAATCTGATTAAGCCGTTTATTGTGTCTTTGTTAGCTATGATCCCAAGCTTTTCAATTACAATGCGAATCACCTTGACTATCGTACAGTTGAGGTATTATTATTGCTTAATAGTATTCTTGCCTTCTTATTTTTTAAGACATTCAGGTTATACCTTTACACTTTAGCTGTTCCCAACAGACCAGCCTTTTGTCAGATTGTAAAAGAAACTGTCTTGTCAATCTAATAACCATATTTTTGTGACTTTTTATGATCCCAAGCGTTCCAACTACAATGGAAATCACCTTCACTTCTTCACATTTCCCGAGTCAAACTAATTCTCATTTTAGAATTTGGTATTTATTTATTCTTGTTCAATCTCTTGCGCACTGGCATCGAAATGACAGGCTAAGCCAATGATTGAGCAAGTTCTCTTGTTTTTATTTAGTAAAATTATACCAGACCTGGAGTGTTCAAGGACCTTATTAGTATGTATGCGCATATCCCAAAGAGGTTTTACATTATCGTTTTCCTGCACGAAATTTGAGCTATGCACACACCACTTCTTATTGTGGTCTAATGCATAGAGTTTGCATATATTCCATGTAGGACTTGGGCGACTTTGTTGTGTCTCCATTTATTTATATTGGTGTTGAATTTGCATAGGACACTTTGATACAATATGCGCTAATATTTATCCCTTTCTTTACAAATACTACATATCGGTTATTCTGCAGTTTAGTCGATGCAGTGTTTGATAGACCTAGTGTCAGAGAATTGTTGCTCGGCTGAAATGTATGTGCTCTCAGTATATCTTTTAATATCTCCCCTGATCCACAATTGCAACTGTGGTTAACTCTAAATTCAGTATTCTTAAGAATGCACTGTGTAGTTTCTTTCCATATATTTTTCCTCGCTTTCTTGTTATCGTTGACTCTTGTAAACCCCAGGTCTTAATACTGTTTTCTCTTTTCAATCCACGTAGAGAAGTTTCATTGCTATCAGAAAGATACTTAGTTAGGCTTTCTTCCTCTCGATTTACAGCATCTTCAACATTAATGGAGATTCGACGACTTCCTTGTTAGGTAGATACAATCGATTTCCACCCTTGTTCTCAGAAAGAAGTCCATAAATCGTAAACATCTTACGTGTTTTTGTCCAAACATTCTAATTCATCTACCTTCCACTCAATAATGCAAACACAATATCGAATGATAGTTACGGCTCTGGCGTGTATGGCATATATTGTCTTCCGACTTTGGAGGTATGATTTATAAATTACCTTTAATCCTCTGATGTACTCGGTATGATTTTTTACTTTCGATGTTCTTCACTTTCCCGCTTCCAATATGCTCCAATACTTGTAACCGCTATCGGTATCAATATTATTTATCAGATCTGTTGTTGGAAGTTCAACGTCATCTGAGTGAAGTAGCTTGCATATTTTAATCACAAGAATATCACAATCGGGAGATGTCAAATTCCATCCTCATGTCATTACTAAACAATCTGATAGTTTCATCAAGGTATCAAGTTGATTCTCATTATTTCCAAAAACTTAAAGGTCATCCATAAATAGTAGATGGGTGACTGTATGTAAGCCTTTTTTCCGATCTTATACACTGCTTTTACCTTCCGCAAAATAAATGTCAACGGCATTAAGCTGATTGCAAAAAGCAGAAGGGAAAATTAATCACCCTGAAAGATACATCTCTTAATTTTTACCTTACCTAATACCACATGTTCTGCAGTTAAATTGGTTTCCCACTTCTTCATGTTTTTTGTTTGGATGCTTGGATGAAGTGACTATTCCGAAATTTCCAAACACTTGAGTATCCATGAATGAGGAACCAAGTCGGTAACTTCTTACAGTTTACCCAACCCATGGCAAGATTTGTAAATATTTTGCAATTTCTTAGAATCATTTTATCGATCAGAAGCTGATGCTTGGTGCTTTGTGACCTTTTCAACATCTTTTCTGTTCTTCAGGCAGCACATTCTCTTGGGCTAATTCATCATAGATACTATCATGCTAGTGGAAAACTCCCACATAACTGAGAGGCAAATCACTGGTCTAAAGTTTGTCACATCACCCCATTTTGTCTTATTCTTTATAATAAGGACTATAGTTTTCTTTGTCAGCTAACCAGGGTAGTTACCCGTCATCAAAAGTCGGTTAGATTGTTGCAAGAAGCGGGTGGAGAGCTGATAGGTGTTTAAACCCGTATCCATGGACTCCATCAATTTCGATCAAAAATTTCCTTTTCTGATAGTAACCATTGTGTCGTGGAACAACAGTGAAAATAAGAACAATCAAGTCAAGGTTCGGTTAAGGAACAAGTGTATTAACCATGATGTACAAAGATAGGAAAGCGTGTAGATACTGGGCACTCGGCTAGCAGTTGAAATGCAGTCGCATCTTACTCACCGGTGTTGGAATTACTAGCGCTATTATAGTGCTAATCAGTGTAAATTCCTCTGTTCAAGAAAGGATGGTATAACCCCCCCCCATTTATAAATATCCCGTCCGGCATTAATAACGTTTTTGTTTTGGGTTCACCCTAATCAATTCTGTTGATTTTCGTTTTCTATTTGATATTCTATTCTCCGGAGCATCTGAAAAGTATCAACCACTGTGTCCATTGTGTACTCCTCGGGTGATCTGGTCATCTCACTGTTTGAGTATCTTTCCCAAAGTTGATTAGTGTGGCGTTTTTGTACGAAATTTAGGCCCTTAATCATGTAGACCATGTTGCCTATTTGTTTTTCAACAATGCCAGGCTCCAAGAAAGTCTTATTATGTGTGTGTATCTTGTAGAAGACTCTTTCTCCAACTTTTTACCGTTTTTTTTTGTTATCGTTTTTTTGAGATTTGTCCTATCCTGGTTTTGTTACAACTTGTGAAAAATCTATCTAACCTTGCGTCCGAACATAACCTCATGAAGTGTCTTCGACACTTCGATGTTTGCCTTCGAAGTGACTATGTAGACTTGTAAAAACTGTTGGATTGACTTATCCGTCGGCGACACACTAGCTTTCTTCAGAGCTCTCTTGAATGCGTCAACGAATTTATCTGCTTGTCCATTACACTTGGGTGGTATGGCAGAATGGGTATATGCTCGATTAGATAATCCTTGCAAAAATCTGCAAATTTGGTAGACGTAAATTGCGTTCCATTGCCTCTAACAATGCAGTCTACTATTCCAAACCTAGCGAAAAGTTCATACAGGAAGTGGATAGTTACCTCGGATGTGGGATTCTTACATTTTAATACTTCCGGTCATTTAGATAAGATGTCTACAGCAATGAGATAGTAGAAGCTACCTAGCGGTCCTTCAAAATCATATAACCCGTCTGCATGACCAGACTTTTTGGATGGTACAGACTCCATTTAAAAATTGTAATTCAGAAATATGGTACCCCATATTTTGAGTCTATTCTCCGTATGTTGTGGTAGTCCGTTTTTGCGATCAGAGAATCGTTAATAATGGTTTGTTGTCTGTTTGCAACAGAAATTGCCTACCGTGCAGGAAACGATGAAATTTATTTACCGCGAATATAATATTTAACGCCTCTTTTTCAATTTATGAGTAGTTCTCTTCGGCTGGGAAAAGTGATCGTGATGAATGTGATATGGGTTTCACTTTTCCACCATCCATTTTGTGTAAAATGCATGCTCCTATGCAATAGGAGCTGTCATGGCTTGCGACTTTAATTTCACGCTTGGAATTATAATGTGCCAGACACAAGTCAGACGTTAAAGTCTCTTTAATTTCCCGCACTACGCACTCTTGCATCTAGACCATTTTTTGGTCTTTCCTTAACACTTCATTTAAAGGCGACCTCAGTGTATCCATATTTGGCACAAATACATTGTAGTAATTTGCCAATACTATGAAACTTTGTAAAGACGCAATATTTTCTAGAGCAGGCATATTTTAATTGGACTCGATCTATCTAGATCCGGCCTTATTCCATGTTTATCGATGATTTGCTCCAAGTATTTTATTTTCTCCAGGAAAAAAGTACATTTTTCCTGGTTTACTTTAAATCAACAATCCTGGATCCTTTTGAATACTTGGTTTACATGAGCTTTGTGTTCTTCTCTTTGCAAGTGCGTTTCATTAACACATAGTCCAGGTACCATACAACAAAATCCAACCCATTTAACATAATGCCCATAATTTGCTGAGAAATCGGAGGGGCGAATTTGACCCCAAAAGGAAGTCTGTTAAACTTGTACAATCCCTTATGGGTATTAATACATAGAAGCATTAAACACGCCTCATCGACTGGAACTTGTAAGTACGCCTCACTGAGATCGATTTCAGAAAAAAATATTTCCCTCTTGTCAGTTTCGCAAATATCTATTCAGGGCTCGGAAGAGGATAATGGTGATCTTGTAACGTCCTGTTTAAGCCTGTCGCGAAGTCGGCCAAACCCGAATATCCTTACTCTTCTTTTTGATGCAAACCGTTGGTGCAATCCACTCACTGCAATCAATTTTTCCGATGACAACCATGTTTTTGAGTATTTCTAATTCACCGTCTATCTGTTCTATAGTGGCGTATGCAAAATTTCTTTTCTTTCTGAACACGGTTGTTCATTGATTTTACATCAAATTTTGCTATCGCTTTTGCACACCTTCTCAAACCGCCTGCAAATACGTCTGGAGAATTATCTTTTAACTCCCTTTTAAGTTTTTCTGCCTCCACATACACATCCACAACCTTTTGGAAAAATGAGCTTAAAGGCAGACGCCATAGTCTAAACTTTTCGAACAGATCAGTTCCAAAGAGGTTTTTTGATTTTAGCATTACAAAAATTCTTGATTTTTCGGTCTTTTTCTGGAAAAAATATTCGTCAATAATTCTCCTTCGAAAGTATCTTTTCGCCACTGACGCTTCTCACCGTTTTATGTGATTTAATCATAGTGGGTCTCCCAAGACTCTTCCATGTCTGTACATTAATAATGGAAATGTCAGACCCACTATAAAGCTGTAACCTTACTTTCTTTTAAAACATTTTAACCTGTACATATTGTCGGATATTTTGTTCCTCAGGTTCAATTTTCGTAAATTTAATGGATATCTTCCTACCAGATTTTTTCTACAATGCGATGATTTATGCCCTTTCTGGTGGCAGTTGTCACATTGTTTTAATTTGTAGAGACACTCCGCTTTCCTCTATGTCACGAAAGTCTTGTTTCAACGCAATAAACCGTTCACAGTCTTCCGCTAAGTGTTGTAGATTAAAATTGGGTTTGTTCCTGAGTTTATTTAAGACCAGCCCGTGCACAAATATTAAAAATTTAAAATTATCTGGTGATAATTCATTCAGTTTAAGATCTTCTCAGTACTTGTTCACTATACATGCATAAGTAGTCTAGTCGTCTTCCTCACTTCTAGTAACATTCATAAATTTATATTGCGTATGGAAAAGATACGTTTCTGTAGAAAACTGTCCTGTAAGTAACGTATTGTTTCTTGTAAGCTCAACATACTTTTTAGGGAGAATAAAATTCAGGAAATGTGTATGCTCGGTTGTTCCCAATTTCTTTAGCAAAATCCAAACTTTTTTCGCGTCTGACCAGGTACTACAATCCGATATAAAAATATCCTCATATCGTCTATAGTAGTGGACGAAAGTTACATCGTCTTCTGGATTATAATTGAAATTTTCACTAGCGGCCCACACAGCTGTTTGAGAAAATGCTTTATGATTATCGTCAGCTTTAGTTAACTGTGTCGCCGCCAGGATTTTTCTTTGTTCCTCCTGTGCTTTCCTCAATATGTCCTCGAACCGTTTCTGTTGTTGAAGCATTCATCTTCAAATGCTTGTTTAAAGCTCTCTTATGTTTCTATTTGTTGTTGAATTTGCTGCTTTTGCAATGCGAGATTTTGCTCAGCCTAGAAATGGAAGAATT
The DNA here is from genome assembly GCF_053919585.1 of Euprymna scolopes. NCBI lineage: Eukaryota > Metazoa > Mollusca > Cephalopoda > Sepiida > Sepiolidae > Euprymna > Euprymna scolopes. Next base: position 35,325,199 of record NC_136497.1, read on the forward strand.
CCAACAGTGAATCTTTGAATTTCGCATCCCCCTACGAATTCAATTTACAATTTACGCTTGTATTAAAGAAGTATTCCTTAGTAAAAGAATCAACCGAGTTTTCCTTCCTAATTCTTTTGTTTGAAGAACAACAGTTTGGCAGTCTTTTTGTAACTTAATTTGTTGAAAGCTATATTTCTAGCCTTACTAGAACAATCCAGCGAAATAATATTTGTTTAACATTTTTCATTTGCATGCGTTTTTATGTAGCAAAAATAAAATACATCGCTTTAAATATCAGACAAATTCGTATGGGAAATTTTAGTTTTTTTTATTTCCCCTTTTGCCTTTTGAAAAAAACTTGATACTTTACGTGTTTGCTAAGCAAAAATGACCTACGCGAATAATTATTTTTCACGGTCTGTCTCTTTTTCTCTGGACAAAATCAAGGGTGTGTTTTTTTTTCAATTCCAGATGTTATCGAAATAATGATAAGCTTACACTGTATTTACTAGTTGGTTTTGGACATTTAACTTTGCAGAAGATATTTCTTACCGCAGGAATAATCGCTTCTGGTGAAGAAAAAATGAACCCTTTTTCCCTTTCTAAAACACTAGGTAAGTGTGTTCAATTTTTAAATAATTGACAGCGTTCGCCTTTATCGCTGTAGATTTTGGTAGCACGTTTTCCCGTCGCCAAATTACCATTGTAGTAATTAATTCACTGTTAATCCTAGCATATCCAAATATCTATTGAAATGATGTAAATGTTCTGCAGTAAAGATTTTACGAATCTTTATTTCAATCTCTTCAATGATGATCGTTTCGATTCCTTTTTAACAATCTATTGTCCCGTGGAACAACAGTGAAAATAAGAACAATCAAGTCGAGGTTCGGTTAAGGAGCAAGTGTATTAACAATAATGTACAAAGATGGAAAAACGTGTATATCTGCTGGGCATACGGTTAGCAGTTGAAGTGCAGTCGCATCTCTCTCACCAGTATTGGAATTACCAGCGCTATTTATAGTGCTAATCCATGTCAATTCCTCTGTCCAAGAAAGCCGCAATAACAGTAACGATAATCGATGAGCAGGGCATTGGTCTTATTTTCAGCAACCGATTCCATGCTTAGTAATTGTTCAATGGACGATTGTTTTCTCAAAGCGGCTGGGGGTTGGGGGGATTGGCAGTCTTCCTTACGAGGTCAAACAGAATCCCACCTGAGCTTAAAAGCTACTCCAGACTGATTGTCATTGATCTGCAGTGCTTTATGTATTAAGGGTAAGTGTGAGTCAAACCAGCCATGAGGTTTTCTTTTAGCCAATACTCGCTCGCTGCGTTACACTATCGTTCGGTGTGATTGGCTTATCATCCACCTGATATATGCCCCAATCAGGTAACTTTCTAGATAATAAAAGTTGTCATCGACAATTTTTTCGTGCACCTGACAGCTTCTGCTCTTGTCCCCCGGGTCAAAATTTTAGCCCAAACAATCGGCTTGTGATCTCCAAATAATTACTTTTACAACAATAATGTCTCATATTTTCGACCTTGTTTTTACTTTAACAAACAAAAAAAATGTGTTTCACATCGGCGACCACGAACTCCCTGTTTGAAGCTGACAGGGTCATCTGCTGTCATCCGGGATCTGCTATTGAAATAAAAAAATGTTCTAATTAGTATTTTGCCGGCCTTCTTTTAGGCAATTTATGACCATAGTTTTACTTCAGCTCTTCTTAACCTCTCTGAGGTAATCAATAACCATTGCTGACCACGCCGAGAAGGTCTGAGAACTTCTGGAATATTTATTTTACATTTTTCCTGGAGATACAACGATATAGAATGTATGTATGTTACCTTATTGTAAGGTTTAAGAGTTCGAGGATTATTTAGTTATGGTAGAGAGTTACCGGTATACGTGCTCGTACTTTTGAGACACAAGGGAATATAACTGGTAAGACTAAGGAGAATAATAATCCCATTTGCATGTCCCCCTTCACGTGACCAGGAAATGTATGAGCGTGGTCAATTTCTTCGGTCCAAGGAATCCCTGCGACTTTCCATGCATTCGTGGCGACACACCTCTCGACGCTCGTCTTGTGTGACAGGATGCGTGTCTGTGAAATATATATAAGAAATATGCGTCGATAATATATTGAAGTGGATTTATCGATTTCTGCTTTTGGAAGATATGAGAGAATAATCCATTCGGGGAATTGCTATTTTATATCTTTTATGTTTATTGAGCCTTTTCTGTAGTGCACGTTAAGATTCACAGATGTATATAAAATGACAATTTTTGCATGGAACAATACTTATACCTGCATTGGGCATAGGTGTGTTTTGAAAAAGTCGTTGGCGTTCAAAATAGGTATACGCTAATGCGAACGACATGTTCCGTTCTGAAATCGCTTTCAGAAATAGTATATTTGATAATATTTTACTGCTATTTAATTTCTCTTCATCAAATCATCTCGATAAAATCTTGAAATAAAGATGATACGTTGACGAAGATAAAACCTGTTTTTTTCTTTTTTTGCATCTTTACATCTGGTCGGAATATTGTTATAACAAGGCAATGATACATAGGAAGATAGATTGATTAATAGATAAATAGAGGAAAAGATAAGTTGATAAATAAGTGAATGATAATGGGGATAGCAAATCTGAAGATACGTGGGTAGATTTTCTTTGAGAAATTATTTCTAAGTATACGAGCGTATACGGTTTACGTTATCTGTAATACTAATAGAATTAAAGGTAGTTAAAATCCAATTGCTTTAAACATGAAACATTCTTTCGGACGGAGATCTATTTTTAAATAAACTTCTGTTAATGAAATTACATTGACTTCTTTGATCTAAATTATGGTGCTTTTAAAGACAAAATAAAATCAAAAATACCCGTTGCATATATTTTGTAAGAAACTGTACTCTTATCTTGTTCTTTACCGACAATAAAAGAATCATTTGAGAAATCCTACGCTGAAAAATTAATACTAAATTTAAAAGTCTACAATGATAAGAAATCTATAATATAAAGGGCAACATCTGTTTAAATTTTTGTATGTATATATATATTTGTATGTCTGCCTAAAAACCTCAGTAGAGACGACATATTTTCACAAAACTGGTGTAATCTTGAAGCACAGCCCTGTGATACCGAGTGATACCGAGAAATTAGCCTAAAACATTGCTTTCTTCAGCATCAACGCGACAGTTTTATACAAGGTGCAGACACTTTTTACACAGATATTTTCGAATATCATGCGCTCTCTTCGATTAACTAGCCTTAATTTTGAGGTTCTTTCGGTTTTACGATTTACACAACGGCAAAGGCGTCACTTTTTACGTTTTTTTTCATTTTTCGCACTATGGGTTCGAGCCTGCCTGCCTACTACGATTTTTTTTTGTCTCAACACACACACTTCCGAACAACCGGGAAACGCCGGGCTCCAGGTTCGAGCCTGCCTGCCTACTACGATTTTTTTTGTCTCAACACACACACTTCCGAACAACCGGGAAACGCCGGGCTCCAGGTTCGAGCCTGCCTGCCTACTACGATTTTTTTTGTCTCAACACACACACTTCCGAACAACCGGGAAACGCCGGGCTCCAGGTTCGAGCCTGCCTGCCTACTACGATTTTTTTTGTCTCAACACACACACTTCCGAACAACCGGGCAACGCCGGGCTCCAGGTTTGTACTATATTATTTGTAAATGCATAATAGTATTGATACTGTTTCCAATGTATTTAAAATTTTATTTTAGTGATTCAGTCCTATTAAATGATGTTTTTTTTTACTTTAATAATTTATGTAGCAGGCGGTGTTGTGTTAGATGAGGAAAATCTGAATTTCAAAGTGAGATGAATAAATCTGTTTATTATCATTTTTTAGATAAGAACTAAACTCTGAATACTTTTTCCGATTTGCCATACAATTTACAACATAATGGGTATGTGTACAAATTTACATCTACGGAATTATCGTTTACAGAAGAAAAACCTACTGCCACGTGTAGTCAATAAAGAGTCCAGTTCCAATTCCGTACATGATGTTAGCATCGACGGAGGGTATTTAAATTTCAAGAAATACGCTTAAAACATTATCGAAGGTTACATTGGCTATAAAATACAAAAAATATTATAATATGCTAAATACAAATTATTTTTTACAACACCAAAACCCAGTTATATATTTAATTGTATTATAGTAATGTAAGTGAAAGTGGATTTTCAAACAAATCAATTTTTCTTTATTGTAAGCTGTATATATTCTTTATATTTTCTTTTTGAGTTACTAAGCAAAAACTGTCATTATTCCCCATAGGATAATATAATATGATGTAAATCGTTCAAGACGACTAATTAACATAATCTAACAAACTATGTTTATATGCAATTAACAAATCATAAAACAAACAAAAATCGCACTCAAATATTGAGTAATTTTTACTTCATTTAACCTAACAAAATATCTTAGAATACAATTAGGAAATCTTTATACAAATAGGAATTGTACTTAAATATCGAGTTAATATTCCCCAATTTAACCTTAAAAACATGTAAGAATACAGTAAGAAAATCATTATAAAAATAAGTATTATACTCCAATATTGAGTACTTTGGGGGTAAATATTGAAACTAGTATATATAAAAATATACTATTATATAAGTAGGCAATATAAAATATCGAAAGGTAATCACACTATTTATCTTAATTCAGTTTGAATTATAACATGGAAAATATTCAATAGAACGCAATATAGACAAAATATATTATGAGATAAAATACATGGCCAGTATATGGTATAAGCTCGTCTATAATTACTTTTAATTATATTTTAAATGAAATGATTCGGTAGATTATCACATAATTACATACTAGAATAGATATTGGTAGATTATTCATATAGTTGGTTGTGTGTGCATGTCTTATATTCCAGAACAAATTGCTTCTCTAATATATACAATAAAAATGATCGCGCCGGAAGAGAATATCACACATTTAATAATCTTAGACAGACATTAATTATCTTAACCATACACCACCTACTATATTTTAAAGTTGCCCCCCCCCCCCAAAAAAAAAAACATAAATATTCTATTTACAACACGAATGTGTTACCGTTTAAGGTGCGACACTACATTATGAAGCGATAGATAAAATGAACACAATATTTACGAGACAACCCGTTTTGGCTTTTCTGCTTAAATGTTCGATTATACCTTTTGGCGACCCGTCAAAATATTGAATTATCACTTGTTCAAAGTGTTTACCAACGGCGACATATTTTGCGCTTACACCAGCCTGCGCCCAGGATATTATTTTGTGGCGATAGGTCGAAATGTACAAGTCATAAATATTGTCGGCTGATTTGCCAGATGATGTCCGTCATGATGGAGTGTCATAGAAAATAACGCTTTTCAATATACAAATCCTCCATTTAATTGATTATATTCTTTTATTTATTTTTGATGGCGGCTAAGTTCACATCGCGATGAAGTGTTAGAGGTGAACCCCATCATAATTTTATACGTCCCATTGTTGAATTCATTCGTTGTGGTAAAATATTATCATACAAGCTCGTAAAAACAAACAATAAACTCCAAGAAAATTGTTACATCGATGTGTTATTCATTTATGTAGCACTATGAACGCCATTAATATTTTTGGATTGAAGATGGAGAAGTCTTATACTGATATAATGTATAATAACAAAGCGTTGTCAGGAACCAATCTATTTTATTATGGTTTTGATTATAATGAAACTACAACTTCAGAATAAAACTAACGATTCAGTTGCCTTAATAAGCTTGAAGGAATACCTTACTCTCAGAATCAATAAAAAGATGTGTAACTTTATTTGTTTGGAGTTGGATGATTATAGTTTCAGAGAATATGAATCCAGAAAATTCCCGAGTTCTGCTGCACATCGCTACATTCAAACGAAACCTGGTGAAGTAACATATGTATAAAAATATGCAATACTCCTGTTACATTTTAGTTTCTATGCGAACAATACCCTTGCATCGTCAATCAATTTAAGTACCTTGAAAGATTTCTCATATCATTTTCAGCTTATTAAAAAACGTATTTACTTAGCCAATCTTTTTTAATATTAGTTGTTACACACAAACACACATACACAGACACACATATATATATATATATATATATATATATATATATATATATATATATATATATATACAAATCCTTTAGTCACACACATAAACACAGATATTAACACGATATAAATATATATATATATATATATATATATATAAATATGTTTGTACACATGTACATATATATCTATATGTTAGTATGCATATATATATATATATATATATATATATATATATATATATATCTTAGATTAGTATACGTGATAGGATCAGGTGAATTGGAGACCTTACAAAGCATACCTTTTATGGCAAAATTATACAAGCATCCCACTACTGTTCATAGCTGGGCATTAATAGATGGCGTAGCTCCACCTGAGCATGAGCATAATTTCTGCAACAGACTATGTAATATCAAGGCTGATATGAAGAGTTATTTTATTTACTAGAGGTGATAGAAATTACGGCACATTACATCTGCACACACACACACACATATATTATGTGTATAAGAAAATAAGATAAAAAATGAAAAAAAGTATTTAAAAAAATATAACATGTGATAAGGATAATCACCAATAAAGAAAATACTCAACGATACAGGTTGACAAGTTGATATAGGCGAAAAATGTGTAATGGGCAGTTCTTTTTTTAACACGGAGGGGAAATACATTATTGATGACGGGGATACAGATACCATCTTGGAAGAGTTTCGTATAACGTTCATTATACAAAACCATAAACATGGCAAACAGATACAATAGCTTACATAACAATATGATTACATTTATTTCCAGATGGCGATAAGAATGATGGGAATTCGATATCTCAGAATTACTACATTGTCTTGAATCTACCTTGCTTCCGAAAGGGGCGTAATCCATCTAAACTCTGGCTCTTCCTCTAGTCCAAACTCTTGTCTAACTTAACTGTAAATATTGATTCTATACTTATTTGTGACGCCAGAACGCTGAATAAACATGCCTGTTCTGGACGTTGACACTGCATATGCTTTTAACACGTGTCCTGGCAACATATTACATGCCTTAATTTCCATTGACCAATTCTTCCTGCTCTGGCCTTACTCTCTTGTATAGTTATTTCTATTATAATCGCATCTAAATAGCAATATGTATTTAATTTAACTTTCGATCACCACCTTCGATTCAAGCATTCTCCTTTAATAAATTTAATTTAGATATTTTAACTTGCTTATAACCTGATTTTTATCTTAATGTGAGCAATACAGACTTTGTAACAACCAAAAAAAACTCGTGAAGATCCCTGAAATCGTCCTGGAACTGGAACTAAATTCAACATCAAGAGGCGATGCTTCAAACAGACGATTCTCCCTAAAACCCTTAACAATACACACCTACTTTTATTTTTCCACCATCATAAAATTCAAAACCATTACGACCTTTCACGCGAGGCTTCTGCATCTACTTATTCAATGTCTTTACGTTACCCTACGCCAACTTATTGAAGAATTTAACACCACTAAGATTAAACTTACCACATCCACTATGACAATACTTCACTAATTTCTCTATAGAGAAAGGAAAAGACTCAAATACGAATTCATGTGAATACTGCACAAAAAATCCACACACACCATTGGATAAGAGAGAATCACTTTCAATATTCACGCGCCACACTGGATAGAGACGTCAAGAATTTCCTCACGCACGAGGAAAAATACCTTCTAGCCTCAAAGCTTGATTCGTTATCACTAGGAAAATTCACAATAATATTTATTTCAACTAAGAAGACCACTTCTGTATAGTTGCTTACGATGTAAAATGACTAAAATGGTTATCCACAATGAACACTATTACGATATGATCTATTGATGAGTTCCCTATATATCAATATAACCATCCATTGCATCCTCCACAAAACGACTAACAAATAGCAAACACTCTCTCAAGATTACAACGAAAGAGTTTTGACATTATCACACGCGAACAAGCATTCATTCAAACAAACACTTTGTACAAACAAAGCTGTTCACTAGAGAGTTGAAAAAATAAAGGGTTTGTATACTTACCTTCCGGTATGTGTCTCACAGTATCAAACATCACAAATGACACCAGTTCATACCAGTTACAGACGTCACATAAGCACAGATCAAAAACCATATAACCCTTGCTTGGACTTACATATGCAGAATTAGAAAGATATAACCAAATACAAACAGAAATTCTTCACTAAAAATCGCGCGCTCCCTACGTTTTACTCCCTCATTTAGCCCCAGTAAACAACCTCAAAGCAATAGGTAAGAACAATTGTGTCAAGTTTCGAAGGACCTCTGTACAAGATACCGTGGCTTTTTATGCAAACACTCAAACTTTTTCTCGTCTTCTACTCTTGACACGTCAGGTGTTCCGATGAAGTTCTTCTGTGTCTTCGTACCCTTTAATCACAGCAATTAGACAAAAATACGCTTTAATCTCGATATAGTTTAGTTTCCCCTTATACTCCAGTAACAACATACTCTGCGGTAGACATTATCACCGACCCCACTCTTCCAATGACGTATGTTGGTTCGGCCTCACTCTCTCAGGTATTCCCAAAACTCTTACTCATACTAATCCATAGCAAAAACTTTAGATTCCAACACCAAGCTCACAAAAACATTTCAGGGCTGCTATGGGATCGAGTCTTTCAGTGATGAATGGGCATTTCGTACACGAATATGCTCTTCGCTCATATTTCTCTGGAAATATATAAACGATCCTACCAACATCCCGCTCCGATGCTGAGAACATTTAGACCATATTCTCCAATACCGACTCATACTTACTTCGGTATTGAACGGCGCTGATGGATTCCTATCACTCCTAGATTTTCACCCCCAAATCTTAGAGAAATGGACTCCTAGCACAAAAATGCTATAGAAAATCAGCCAGTTGAAACGTATTCGTACATTACAAGGTATCTCTTCTTACTAAAACTATAATGAGATACGTAGGGAATGAAGTCATTCACATACAAAACAAGTGCAGTAAAAGAGCGGAAAACATGTAATGCACGTAACCGTTCCGCCCTGGGCTGGAAATACAATGGATAGCCGAACACTGTCACCAAAAAATTTGGAACCCAGAAAAACGAGCTGAAAGCTTCCCTTTCACTAGATACTTCCTTACATGCCCAAACGCAGCGACACGATCACCCCAGCTATCTGTAGCGGTATCCTATTTGAGTGTCTTAATAGGCAATTGACCCGCTCAGGTCCATCTCTAGAGAACTGCTATCAAAAAGCAAGTGTAACGGTGAACCATCTCTCGCACACTGGTTAATTTCCCGATGTACTACACAAATTTTGCCACCACACACGCGTAGTCTATGGGTTAGACTGATCCGTCGTAAAAAAAGTACGTGGGATTCACCGTGAGACTTCCACAGAAAAGAATCAAATAATACACAGAGACATTATCATTTTCACAAACATTTTTCGGAAACTCCAATAGACATAATAACGTTTATATTTTAGCCGTATGACGCAACGTCGGAAATATTCATAAAAAGGATTTACTACACATATTGAAGCAACGGCCAGAAATTAACCGACTAGAAGTTGGCTCACCATTCATCACCATTCATTAATTATTGTTTTCTACCACTACCATATAATCATACTCTATTATTTTATACTAGAACATGTGTTGCTATAATACTACCTCCCACACTTACATACCCTGACGAATTTACTAGTAAAAATATACCGTTACTGTAAGACTGTCTCTAATAAAAAATATATTAATAAAACAAAAAAAGTAAATACATAAATAATTGCAATAATCTTAATCATTAGTTTTAGGTAAAATAAATAATGAAATCAAGGTAACCACTGAAGAACAATTAATTATGCTTAATTACACTTTCATACAGATGAATATACTAATAAAAATTAAAAAAAATGATTAAAAATGATAACATACTTCACAAACAAATTAGTTATAAAAATAACTTAATAATATTAAATAAGTTAATAAAGGCAAAACTAGATAGAAACCAGTAAAGGGACTACTAAATCTACACTACATCTACATAAATCTACTACATAACTAACACTACTTTTAAACAGATCATAGAAACACTCCCAGCAATAAAACATTTTTACACATATAAAAAATACACGATTCTGTTAATTATTCAAAATGAATACATAAATATATAGAAATTAACTAACCAATCAATCTGGAATTAACAATTAAATAGGTTACGCTGGTATATAACAATAAGCATTGTTATTACGAGTATATGCATGAAAAAACGATTAATAAATAAACAAATAAATGAAAAGAATAATAATCGTAAAATCCCTCAATATATAAAATACTTTATCTCTCTCTCTCTCTCTCTCTCTCTCTCTCTCTCTCTCTATGTATATATATATATATATGTGTGTGTGTGTGTGTGTGTGTGTGTGTGGGTGTAGGTTTGTGGGTGTGTATGCGTGTGTGTGTGCGTGTGTATTTTTTTATTTGGGTAGTTGTTGTAGTGGAATAACCCTCCAAATGGACTGTTCTGTCCATTATATAAACCGTAGACATTTTTGATCCCAGGTGTGAGTTAAATACAAGAGCGACCCTCGCCTGCTCGCTGACGTTTACTACTCTTTCAGTTGTAAACTTTTTACGTTGTTGTTCCAGTAATACATTGTTTACACTCTATTCCGTTGTTCTGTTTTCTTTGTGTCTTAATGCAAGCCATAGCACTGGCGACATTGGATTCGGAGGACGTACTCATGTTTAAAAACAGTGTTCTAAAAAACTACAAATTGACGACATTGGATTAAAGAGCATACTAAAATCGAAACCAGTAACGACATTGAAAAAATATATACTCGCGTTGAAATAGTATTCTATAAATACTAACGACGTCGAACTCAAATGCTACTAAGCCTAAAGAATTGTCTAAACACTTGCAACTGAAAGGTTCACGGTAAATAATAAAAAAACGCAGATCATTACGGAAGAAAAAGTTTAAAAGAAAAAAATAATTCTTCACGACTTTCAAAGCTAGCGCTTTACTTTCGCAAAAAGAAAAAGGTTCGTCGCGACTTAGAAAGGTAAATTTTTATACTTCTAGAAAAAGAATTCTTCACTTGTGGTGTTCGTTGCTAAAATCGGGCGGTATTTTTTCTCTGGAGAAAAATACACACTTGATTTATTTTTTCTTTAGGCAATGAACTTTTTATATATTTATGTTTTTTTTTCGTTTTATTGTCTGGAGGAAGAATTAAGAAAGAATAAGACGGTTTTGTAAAATTCAGCGACCGTTTTGAAACTGCTAATGCTAGCAAAGCAAAATGGACGAATTGAAAAGTAGCGTTGGAATATTTGACTGAGTTGCATACCGATGCCGCAAAGCGTCAGTCACAATTCGAGGAACAGCAAAAGGAATTGCAAGAACAGTTAGATGAATGTCAAATACGAACAGAGGAACAGCAAAAGGAAGTTCCAAAACAGTTAGCCAAACGTCAATTACGAACAGATGAGTTACTTAATAATGCGAACGTGGAAAGAAATTCAGCATTTTCTTAGAATACAATATGGACCGCGATAGACAATTTTACATACGAGGAAGAAGAAAAATCATTAGCAGCGTATTTCCGGCGTTATGAAGATTTTTTTTTTTTTTAATATTGACTGCAGCAACTGGTCTGATCAAAAGAAAACCAGACTTCTACTACCAAAACTGGAAACGGCTGGCCATGATAAATTCGTGGATTGCAGCTGGTCTCGGAAAACAGCAGATTTATCATTCAATGTGACGTTAAATTTGTTAACAGAACTTTTCCCGACGAACATACCTTTTTCCATAAGCGTTGGAGATGTTTGAATATGGTAAAAGACGATAATGACGAGTTTTCCACCGATGCACGTGTAGTGAACAAACACTGTGATGACCTTAAGTTGTCTGAACTAACAGCAGACAATTTTAAATGTCTTGTGTTTGATCAAGTGTTATCATCGGGAAAAGATGCGGAAATCAGGCTCAGAGTGCTTACAAAATTAGAAAATGAACCGAACTTAACACTTCAAAAATTGACTGAGGATTTTCAAAAACTAGAAATTATAAAAATAAAAAGCAAGAAATAGCAAAGCAGCCATCGCCAATATAAAAAAAGTAACTAAGAGAAACACGCTGAAATTGCACACATACACTAACCACCGAAACTCAGACAAACTAAAAGCAGCGAGCGTTTGTTTCAGATGTGGTGGAATACATTGGGTAAGGGATTGCCCATTTTTAACAAAAAATGTAATTTATGTAATAACGCCGGTCATAAAAGTCGCATTGTAGGAACACTCAGAATAGAAGCCGTGTACATCAAACCAGAACTAAGGGCGTCGTAGATACACATCTCCGCAAATATATAACGGTTAACATTTTCGGCAAGGCTATTAATTTCCAATTAGACGATGGATCGGATCTTTTATTAATAAATCTCAAAACGTGGAAAATATTACGTACACCGACTATGTTAAAAACTAACAGAACGGCGACGGCCGTTAATGGTACAAAAATTCATTTTGAAGGTGAATTAATTACAAACGTCACAGTAAAACTAAGATTGTATGTGCTAAAAGATAGCGAGAATCTGTTCAGTTATGACAACATGGAGGAGCTTCGTCTCTAAAATCTTCCAATATCCACATCTGCAAGAAAATAGATACCCGCCCAGCAGAAAGGGAGAAACTTATAACTTGATTTAAAAAAGAATTCACAAACGTATTTACACCTGACCTGTGGAGATGTACATGGCCGCATGATTTTAAGTTGTACCCTGGCACACAACCGGTGTTTAAAAAGAAACGTAATGTCCCGTTCGCTCCCCTGAACAAAATAAATCAAGAACTAGACCGATTAGAAAGCATCGGTATGCTAGCTAAAATTGAATATAGGAGATAGGCTGCTCCTGTAGTTTACGTAAAAAAAGGTCCGGGGAAATTCGCTTTTGCGCCGACTTCGCGACCGGACTCAACGGGCCCTTAGAAGATGTTCACTATCCATTACCTAGTCCAGAATAAGTATTTACGAAATTAAATGGCGGAAAGTTTTTTCTAAGATCGGTTACCTACAGATTCCGTTAAACGACAAAATCGCTAGCCTCCTCTGTATTAACACTCATCGGTGTGTGTGTGCAGATACAGAAGACGCGCGTGTGGTATCAAGGTGGCACCTGCAATATTCCAGCAAGGAATGGATGCTATGTTGTTCGGCTTGGACACCGCAATCACATATCGTGATGACATTATCATAGCGAGTAAAAGCACGGAGGAACATGAAAAATATATCAGACATATATTCAGTGGAATACAAAATTATGGATTTACAATCAAAGCAAATAAATGCGAGTTCTTTTTACAAAAAATTATTACCTTGATCAAATAATAGTTATAAATGGCAGAAGCCCAGACCCAGAAAGGGCGACTGCTATTAAGGGAATGCCGTCACCAGTAAACATAACTTAATTGCAGATTTTTTTAGGTTTGGCAAATTTACCAGCGGTTCATCCTAAATATGCTCAAATTGAGCAGGCCAATTAATGAATTGCTGAAAAAGGAAACGGTTTAGGAGTTCACAGAAGATTCCCAGACATCATTCCAAGAAATAAAAAAACTCCTGGCTTCAAAACTATTTCTACCGCATTTCAACCCGCAGTTGGACATAATAGTAGCTAGCGAAGCTAGTAAATATGGAATCGGAGCGTGCATTCTACATCGAATGCCGGATGGTTCGAAGCATCCTATTGCTTTCGCATCAAGGACTCTCTTGCCAGCGGAAAAGTATTATTCTCAGATCGAGAAAAACGCCATCGCAATAATATTTGGAATTTCAAAATTCCACCGGTTCTTGTGGAGAATGTTTTTTTCTACAAACCGATCATAAGCCGTTGATATCAATTTTTGGATAAAAAAGACTTCCAACATTCACTTCGAACCGACTATTAAGATGGTGAACTATTCTGGTGAACTATAATTTTACAATTTAATTTCTCCCCTCAAAACAACTACCCATGAAGACGGTCTATGGAGACTGATTCCTGCCAAAATGGAACCTCTTGAAGATTCAGTAATCGCGGCACTACGTATTAATAGTGATGTAAAAATTACGATGAACAATATTATCCGCGAACTGCCGGTCACACTTCAGGAAATTAAGACAGAATCCCTAAATGACAATTTCATTCAAACCACGAAGTAGAAATTAGCACTGGGAGACACCAGTTCAGACATTTTTTCTGGTTGCGACTAAATACTGTTGTACGGCGAAAGGGTTGTCATCCCCCAAACCTTTCAAAAAAGAATTCTCAGGGATTTTCACATAGGGAATCCAGGAATAAACATAATGAAACGCATGAGATGTTTTGTTTATTGGCCAGCTATGGACCAAGATATTACCGACATGGTGAACAGATGCAAAGGCTTTGCTTTGGCTGCAAAAGCACCACCGATAACATATAAACCTTGGCCTAAGGCTGAACAACCATGGTCGAAGATACACCTCGATTATGCGGGGTCTGTGGAGTATTTTACTACCTGATAGTAGTTGACTCTTACTCTTAATGGTCAGAGGTACTAAAATTCACAAAAACGGGCACGGCAACAACGACAAATTTGTTATTGTAATTGTTTGCTCGGTTTGGGGTTGTAGACTGTTTGGTTTGTGAAAATGCTACACAGTTCACCTCGACAGAATCTAGTAAAGCATATTACGGCACCCCAGTACCACGCCAGAAAAACGGCCGTGCCGAACGCTTCGTCGATACGCTTAAAAGGGTATTAAAATGGCGTTCGATACACCGACAGAAAAGGGCCTTCAGCAATTTCTCCAGGTTTACAGAATCACGATTAATCCGAACAAAACAGATACGGGATCCCCAGCAGAAATCATGTTTGGACAGAAAATAAAATCCGTATTTGATAAGTTGCTACCCAAACACATAGTACATAACAGAACCTCTGCAATGCCAACGAAACGGTTTAACAGTGGAGATAACGTGTATTTTAGACATTTAAAAATAATGTTTCTTTTTGGGAACAAAGCACCTTCCTACGAAGAATCGGCCATGATACATACATCAAGTAAATCTTTGTATGAAAGACGGAAACATTTTGGAGCTATACTTGACAAATATAGCTCCGAAATTTTTCCGTCTTTTATATTAAGATTTGTCGACACAAAAAATCAAGAAAATAAACCAAAAACAAAAAAAAAAAATTAAATCAACTAACGAAAGTGTATTTTTGAATTAATTTACTACGACGACGGTCACGACGACCGTTACAACAACTACCAACCCCACGACATTGAAATATAATCAAACTAACAGTGTAACTCGGGACTAAATTGACAAAAAATGCGTTGTCTTTTAATCATTTTTAACGCCATTATTTGGAAACAATACACATCAATTGCATATATAGATATTATTTGGAAAGAATACACTACAACTACATATATAGAGAATGCTCTCAAAATTCCCCACAATACATTCATTTTGGCAACGGGCGTCGGTACAGATTATTCTACTGGTAGGGAAGTGGCTTCCAAAGCAACCGTTGTAATTTTTATTTTGTTTAGGTTGAGTCTTGGGGAATACTGCCGCCTGCAACGCCAGTAAACAAGTTTGGCGAGTTAATAATAAATATTAAAATTAAATGTAATTACTATATGACACGCCTTGCACAGTCACCTTTACATAGTCAGTAGATATATTATTATGACTGACTCCAAAATATTTGCTACGATATATCTCAAAGCCATTTTTTCTGCCAACATGTTTTAAATAAGTTTGTAACATCCACATTTGACAAGGGTTGTCTTCGAAATATATCATGTTACATTGTCACCCACACTAGAACACTGTTCCAAAGTTGGACACTTCAAGTAAGACATATTTATGCATAACATAATTTACTATTTTTATGAATTGCATAGGAAGGTAGATTATATATCTGACTGTTTTTAGATATGCTTTGTTTCGGAATGACTTCTATGAGTATCAAAAGTCGATAATGTAAATGATTCGATCAACAAATGAACAGGGGATTTTGACTAAAATCCACACCTTGCACAGCCTTACATCCCACTGTTAATGCCACTCAAGCCTAAAAAGCCCCGACATATAAACTCAACAGTAGGTTATTTCACAAGACACGAGTGCGCTTTAAATGAATGTCCCGGTTTAAAAAGCAACTGCACCATTAATTTAACTATTTATACCTTTAAGCATGAATTCAAACCATTAGAACCACACAAACAGTAAGTCCATGCTTACAAAATACAGAGTAGGTCCTTTGACATGACAGAGACACATTGAAAATTGATGTTTCTGTTTCGAGCACAATTGAAGTATGATACTTGACTTTTGCACTTTAAACAGCTATTCAATCAATCATAAAGGAAAATAACGTAAAAATAATATAGGTTCTCTAAAATGCAATGCAATCTACGTTGTAATATTAACTATTTTTAATTAAGTATTGTAAACTTACATATTGCAAGACGCTTCCTCCGATTACACTGTGATAGGTCCTAAACTAGTAGAACACTAATCTGTTTAATGAAAATTAGACGATTACTCTGATTTCAGTGACAATAAATATATGAGTGTAAAACTGATAAATATTTTTGACTCCTAATTAGGGGTTGATATTTAATTGCTGCCAACCTCGGCAATATTTGACACAAGGTTGGAAAGTGGGGATCAAACCAGGCTCCCCTAATTGCCTGAGTAATCTCGCCGGCATTCCCCGGTCCGGGCGCCTAAGGCGACAAGCAATAAACTTGCCACACCGAAAAGCCCGGTGGCAAGGCCTAGGAGGGTTGACCTCCTGGGAATTACCCAGATGGTGTACCTCAGTGCTACAGGTGCTGGGCCGGTTTCCGGTCCCTCACCTGTCAGGCTGAGTGTCAATAACAAATCCTTGACGAGTACGCTACCCTGTCTCCCTGCAGCTGAAGCCTCAAGGGGACAAATCCCCCACCTCAAGTTATGGGTGGGGGTATGACAACAATGAATTCGACGATTGTTTTATAACCACAAGTTATAGTAACCAACCAATGAAAAGCTTCCGAAATTACAATAAAAATTTTCAAATTTCGGATTCAATCAGTTTGCTGTTGTCTCCCTCACGAGCTGCATTTGATTCTTCGCCGTCATCTTTGTTACGGCGAAGTACTTAACATTCAAGATCGAAACTGCACTGATTCTTCACCGCCATTTTGTTCAACATAATGTCTCATTGTTTATGGGCGTACGCTTTAATGGCAGCAGCATATATGAGAAACAGATCGTTCAATAGGAGATTAAGCAAAACACTGTATGAAGCGTTTTACGGTGTAAACCCCAAAATGAACCGAATTCATAGATTTGGTTCAGATTGTTTTGCATTTCTAGAAAACACCTGTAAACTAAATATTAAAGCGAAACAGGTATTTTCATAGGTTACGATAAAAACAATCCAGCATACCTAATCTACTTTCCAGACCAAAATTCCATAAAAGGATTAGATGTGTAAAATTCAAAGACATTAAATTTTACGAATGGCGAGCCATTGGGCTAAAAACTTGAGGTAATATTACCTAGTATTTTAATCCATCACAATGTAAATATTAAAAATGACAACTGCAGTAGAACTACTGACGTAAATATTAACCAGACACGTCGATACCTGATAAGGGAGCGAAGACGTCCAGACTTCTTTAAAATGGAAAAGATAACGACTACGCCGTGGATTACTGTTACTCGTAGAAAAGCGCACCGGAAAGTAATAATGAGGCGATTAATTCAGAAAATCACCAAGATTGGAAAAACGCTATGTAATCCGAATTGAAAGCTTTATCTAAAAATAACACATACGAAATAGTAGCAAAACCAAAAGATAAGAATATAATTGTTTCACGCTGGGTTGCTTCAGGAAAATCACAGCTTCTGGCAGTGAATCTTTTTAAGCAAGATTTGTTGCAAAAAGTGTTTCATACATTTTCGGAGCGGAATATTTTGCAACTTTTTCACTAACAACAAATTTAACGAAAATTAGAAATGTATTACAATTTGCTGTTCAATACAATTTAAAAATACATAAAATGGATGCAAAAATAATTAGTTATATGATCCTATTGACTGTGAAATCACTATTTACCCTCCAGAGTTATTTAAAATGAAAAATAAAAGTTTAGTGTAGAAACTGAATAAGTGCTCACAATTGGAATTTAACACTCCATAGTTATTTAATAGAACAAGCATGCAATCGATGTTCTGTAGACGTGTGTATGTATACCACAAATATAGGATATACATTGTTGATTTTTGTTTTCCGGGTTGACGATATATTACTCGCCTAAAATTGTGCCATACTTTTAAGGATGTTCAAAATAAATTAAATAAAAAATTTAAAACGGCCGCACTGGGACAATTGTCATGGTTCCTCGGTAAACAACTTACCTGTGAAAATGAAACTATAAGAATGAACCAATCACAGTACATTGAAAAATTCTACTCATATTTGAAAGGCAAGATTGCAAACCGCGTACAACTCCCGTTGAGATGGGCATAAATAAAGATATAGAGAGCAGAACAAAATTAATAGACGATTGGTTATACAGAGAAATGATTGGAAGTCTCATCTATTTGATGATCGCAACTAGGCCTGATAGAATGTACATTCTAACAAAGCTATCTCAAAACTTATCGAGACCGACAATTAATGACCTTAATCATGTAAAACAAATCCTTCGTTATCTAAAAGGAACGAAGGGGCAATCTTTAGTGTTTAAAAAGTCTAACAAAATGAATTCGAAAGGATTTTCCATTATATAAAAAGGGGGGTGTTAAATGTTTTTCACACCTAATCGGGGGTATGACACCAATGATTCTGACGATCGTTTATATAGCCACAAGTTATAGTAACTAACAAATAAAAAGCTTCCAAAGTTACTATATAAGTTGTCGAATTTTGGATTCAAACAGTTTGCCTTTGCCCCCCTCACGAATCTGCATTTTTGTTACTGGGAATTACTTAACCCTCAAGATTGAAACTGCCCTGATTCTTCACCGGCATTTTGTTCAAGATAATGTCTCAACACTTAACAGAAACATTCGTTTATCATTATACAATCCTTTGCAATGTAGTGTCACCTTAGTAGTATACAAACAAACACACATACACCCAAACACCCACACACCCACTCACACACACACACACTTTCGAACACGCCCATATCATATCGAGGGGTGCACTCTTGATTTTATACTTTCCGGCCTGGGTGATAACAATAACTATGATACATGGTTGGCTTTGTAGGGTCAAAATCGCCTATTCGTTCCGTCATCAGATTTTTTTACATTCTCGATTCTCGAAACTCATTGAAAACTTTCCGATACAAAACATAACTAAGAATACTTCCAGACACTGAAAGATAATTTGTATCAACTTTGATTAAAATCGGCCCAGTGATTTTCAGATTTTATCGAACGAACTCTCACAAATTGACACATATCATTATATACAATAATATATTTGTTATATATACAATATGTATATAATATAATTTATCTATATTTTATATAATAGAATATGTATATATAATATATATGTATATATATATATATATATATATATATATATATATATATGTTGGATAATTAACATTGTTAAAGTGTATTAGTTGCTATCGATCTAGCTGCCTATCTATCTATTCAATGATATACTTTAAATAGTTTTTTTTATTGAGAGTTATTTTTTATAGAATAAAGTTTAGCAATAGATTTTAGCTGGGATGCTTATATAATTTAGCTAAGTTAAATATAAACAAAATAACATTGAACACGGGTACGTGACGGAATTGTTAGGTTAAGGCGACGTGTCTTTTAATTAGTAAGGTGACGGAACTGAGGTTAGAAGTCGGGAAGTTTAGAGTCGACAGTTGACGCTGGCCACCAGAGTGGACAGACGACCAAGTTGACGTGGGCATCGGCGTTACTTCGGACAGCCAAGATGTAAGAACGTGTAATCTCTGAATATGCTCTCCAGATGATGAGAATAAATGCTCATAAATAATTCAGGTATGTGCTGTATTATTTACATCTGTTAAAAACTATTAGTCTACAACTATTTCGTTACGTCCACGCCAAACCATTCCTGTTAGAACTGTTCAATAAATCTTAAAATATACAGCCTAGTCGATAGCAAGCAGACATATATTCACATACATGTGACACGTTTTGTAGTATATATCGATACAGGACATATATATATATATATATATATATATATATATATATATATATATATATATATATAATGTATATTTTGGCAGCAAGTCATTTTTAAGCACATCTCACTGACCACGATAGAGTTATACTTTTTCCGTTTTTTTTTTATTTTTGGATATCTATTAAATTCGCAGAGAGGTCTTTTTTATTTAAGGTGGTGCCAAAGGTTGTTTTTCAGTCATATTCTTCTTATGTGCTTTCTATCGGTGCGTCCGACCTTCGCCAAGAGACATAGTTGTTGCTGCCGTTTTTTTTTCTTTTAATTTTTCTTTTTCTTTGTAGCTTTTTGTATTGATAGTTTTTTTTATTGGTTATAAAGGTAGGTGCAGGATGGTTAAGATGGGATTAGTTCTATGTTTAATTTCGATTTTCTTATTTTTTACTTCATTTATTGAGTTCCTTGTTATTTTTATTTTTTTACATGGAGTTCCCCACTTATCAAGGCCCAATTGCCACTCAGGGATAAGGGTTATTGTGTGTACAGTAATCAAAGGGATAGTGTAGCAATATTATTGGAGAATTTGTAAGCTGTCATTACTTAGGGCCGCGGTTCATCAGGAATGTGTTTGTGTTGGACTTGAAGACATCATGTTGAAGTCGGGAGGGAAACAGGCAAGCGGAACAGAGTTCCACAGGCGTGCAGTTCTAAGAAAGAAGCTTTGTTCATGATATCTACGTTTTGATTTAGGAAAATTATTGACGGTGGTTTCAGCTAGTCGGGTGTTTTTTGAGAAAGATTGGCGAAGGGCGACCGGAGAATGGAGCTCAGACGAGCACCTGCCATGGGAATAAAGATAGAACAATGACACGCTCGCAACGTCTCTTCTGTGGTGAAGTGGTTGCAGGGTAGAGAAAAGGGCATCCCCCATCAAGCCACGGAGTCTATTTTATACTCTGTCAAGGCAGGATAGGCTGTTTTTTGCAGCCCCCACCACGATGTGGCAGCAGTTCTCCATTTTGGACGTACTTGGTTCTTATATAGATAGAGAATTGCATCATTAGTGAGATATCTTCTGGAGCGGTAGAAGGATCCCACCATTTTCCTAGCGACCTTGGCCACAGACTTGATGTATGTGTTCCATTAAAGATCGGGTGTGAAGGTCAAACCCAGGAGCTTGTCAAATCCTAGGGCCTCCCTTAGACGAGAGCCATCCATTTCAATTGATGCCAAATGGGGATCAGAGCGTTTATGATGTAGAGATAGGAGCTTGGTCTTTGATGCATTAAAGGAAATCAGCCACCTCTTTCCCCACTGTACCACGAGCTCAAGATCAGAGGAGAGAGAATCAGACAGAGCATCATAATTTACGGCCTTTGATGTGTTGCCATAGATGGTCATGTCATCAGCATAGATGTCAACGAAAGATTTTAGTATGTGTTTTGGGAGATCATTGATGTAGATCAGGAAGAGAGTTGGGTCCAGTATGGACCCCTGAGGGACTCCAGCATAAATACTGTGGGCCTCTGATTTCTGCCCATCAACCATTACCCTTATGAGCCTATCAGATAGAAATGATTTAATGATAGAGAAAACATTTCCAGTTATACCGTAGCTGGAAATCTTGTGTATTAGGCCTGTATGCCAAACCTTATCGAAGGCCTTTGATATGTCGTGAGTAATTGCCCTAGAAATGAAGCCTTTGTCGAGAGATTCGCTAATCCTATGAGATATAACCGTTAGCACATCTGCTGTAGATCTAGCAGAGCGGAAATCATATTGCGTGTCGCTAAGAAGGTTATTTCTGCTAAGGTGGTTGACTACTTCTCTATTTATTGTGGATTCCAGCAACTTACTCATGACACACAGGAGACTTATTGGTCTGTACTGAGAGGGGGGATGACTTATCACCTGAATTTTTAAATACAGGGCATACTGATGGGTTTTTCCAGGGTGTTGGAAATCACTCTCTTTAAGGCAACGCTTAAACAGTTTGGAAAGTACGGGAGCAAAGTCTTATTGTAATTTTTTAGCACTATAATTGGAATACCATCGGGACCAGTTGCTTTACTGGAGTCAAGGTTCTTGATTAGCTTGGCGACCTCACGCACAGATATTTGTATGTTGTATAGCGTGTTGTCGGTAGGAGGAGGAAATATGGGGAGTTGATGGCCTTCGTCACACAGGGTAGAATTTGCCGCAAAGTTTTTGGCAAAGAGTTTGTCCTTGTCGGATGCTGTCGAGATGACCTCTGGTCCATTGATTATGGTTGGGATAGAGCGCATGTTTCTGTTCAAGATCCTATTTGCTATTTGCCAGAATTGGTGGAAACCAAGCCGCTGCTCGGCTACTTTGGACTAAACGGATTGCGTATATAGTTCTCTTGCATTTTTTTATTACTCTTTTACAATGATTACTAGCGGTTCTGAAAGCAGCTTTAGTTTCACTGCATCTATTACGTTGGTAGTTATGGAAAAACTGCTTTCGGTTTGCGATGGCAGCAGCACATTCGGGGGAGAACCATGGCTAGCTGTTAGGTTTGTGGTTGAATATTTTGGATGGTATGAATTGGTCTATGCCTACAAGTAACCATTCGGTCGGATCTGATAATATAGAAGGCACATCCTTTTTAATCATGGAATGGAGAGGGAGATCAGATATGAATGTATGGAAGCTATCCTAGTCCGCCATAGAGTATCGGTATACAGTACGGTGGAGAGGTACGTCTGTAGATTTATTATACTTCATTTTTATCTTAACTGATACGATGCAGTGGTCGGAGGATCCCATAGGAGATAGAACGGAACATGAACATAGCTCAGGGGAAGTGGATAGAAAAAGGTCTAGGAGGTTTGCGAACTGGCCGGTACTATCGGGCACACGGGTTGGCTCGCGGACAATCTTAGTGAGGTCATAGGCAATGGCAAAATCATGACAGAACCTCCCCTCCTCATCAGTCTTATTTGAGTGGCTCAGCCATTCCACATTATGCACATTGAAGTCACCGCAAAAGTGAATGTTAGCCGAGGGATGAGCAGACAGGAGGTGGTCAATTTTTTCTGATATACTCTTAAAGACAGTAACTCCACTGTTGTGGGGGCGATAGAGGGCAAATATAAATGCGGTGGTGTAAGCAAGTGCAACCCGCAAGCACATATAAGATAGATTAGGGTATTCTCTGGAGATATCCCTGCCACATGGGAAGCCATCTTTAATGTAGGCACATATTCAATGCCCGTGGCGATCTTGGGGTCAGATTTAGATGTTAGGTTAGAGTATCCTTTAATTATGAACTCATCTAGGGAGGTGGTCGGCCCTATTCAAGTTTCGCTTAGAAAGATTATGTCAGGTTTCCTCTCCTGTAATTGAGTTTCAACCTCTGGAAGGTTAGAACGTAGACCCCTGATGTTGGAGAAGGAGATCTGTCCCGATATTATATGAGATCCGTTTAAAAACGGCCTGTACCTTTTTTTTTATTTGTATGATTTCTAGTAATTTGGTCGTGTGCAATTGTTAAGATATTGAATTTAGTATGTTAGTTAAGGCATTTCTAATGTAGGAGACTGTAATTTTTCATCATAGGACGCACGGTGTTTTTCATGCTGCTATTGTCATTTAAATAATAGGTTAGTCTCTCAGTGTTGTTGTGGCATGGCCTATGCATGCGTCGTATGAGCTTTTAGAGTAAATTTAGAAATATCCTTGGAAGGAGCAAATAAATCCATACCAGTAATTTGTTTAGTTTAATGTGATGTTAGTATTGTTATTGTTTTTAATTATTACATTCGAGGTTTTCAAATTAGTATAATATATTGTTAGTGTAAATTTTTGTTCTAGTCGGTGGGTCTAGTGTATCTTTTAATTAGGTGCGTTGTTATTTTTCCATTTGTTTTGTAGTTAGTGCTTTTTATAGTATATTTGGTGGTGTGGTTTTGTTAGGGTTAGGTTTATTATTTATTGTGTAGTGAGTTTAAATAGTTCCTGTGCTCATCAATAATTTTATCAGAGAAATTATTTATTGGGTTGTTTTATGTTTGTTAGATCTGTGATAAATATTAATCGGATTGATGCTGTATTGCATGAGCTGGAAATCACATTTTTTATGGGGCGCAACTCACTTCGTTGCCGGTATTTCAACACACAGTCGCTGAGAGATCCCGAGGATCATTACCAAATTGACCGTTTTTTTTTCTCCAACATAATAACATGGCGAGAAAGATACAAAAATAAGTAAAACCACCGAGGATGGTGGTCTTCTCCGAAATACATAATTTATAAATTTCAAGCAAGTAAAATGTTTGTTTATTTTCCTAACATTACGTTGTAATTAGGCTTTCAAGCGTACCTGACGCGCATGCTATTTTACAAATTAAATCAACGCTTCTATTACGGAACTCACATGAGGAATTTAATTCCATGTAGCCAACGCACGTTCCTACATTCCAAAATACAACCTCTGAGTAACAACGCGCGGATGTTTACCAAATTAACTGTTCGTTCTCCAACTTTACAACATTTAAAAAAAGACAAAGAAGGACACCATACTGAGGATGGAGTTTGACTCCGACATATATAAATTTTAAATTTAAAGCAACCACAAATACCAAGTGCTTGAGATACTTAACCTCACAGCACTTCGTCCAAGTTCCTTGGCTTATCGCTCACTCGAAACATGGGTTGGAATAGATACATTCAGATTATTGCTAAGACTGTTGCAAAGAAAGTGGGCTCTCTTATATCGTGCTAGAAAGTTACTAACGCCTGAAAGTATCCTGTATCTCTACAAAGCCTACATTCGCCCGTGTATGCAGTACTGCTGTCACATTTGGACTGGTGCATCTGCTACTAGTCTCTCGCTCCTGGACAGGGTCCAAAAAGTGTCGCTGACCTAAAAGGTCCCGAACCGGCATCTAACCTTCACCCCCTGTCCCATGGACGAAATGTTGAATCCCTCTGTCTGTTTTATAAGTATTTTAATGGTGGATGCTCTGACGGACTACAAGCCCTTGTACCCCCTTTACGAAAATACCCCGACAAAGCCTACAAGCAGCAAAGTCCCACCACTATACATTTGAGATCCCTAGATGTAAGAAAGCCTTTTACTCTAATAGAACTGCAGGACTTTGGAATTCTCTTTCAGTATACTTCTTCCCAAACTGTACTTACATGCATAAGTTCAAGTGTAATATGAACAAACACCTTCCTGCTAAACTGGCTACATAGTAGCCTGCAAGTTAGGTATATATAGTAACCGCCTACATCAAAGTGGCAATGCGGCTTGTTTGAGGTGATAACGTAATAAAAATATAAAATAAAAGGTATATATATATATATATATATATATATATATATATATATATATATATATATATATGTGTATATATATACATATATATATGAGTGTGTGTGTGTGGGGGTGGGTGGGTTTATGTGGATTTGTGTGTTTCTGTGTGTGTGTTTGCCTCTGTATTATGGTACGTCGATTTGTAACTTTTTTTTAAAAATGTAATACAATTAAGGACAGAAATTTGCACAATACTATTGAGAGTATAATAGAAAACTATAGGTTTCTAGCATCGGCCGTACAGTGAGCATTCAGATTTAAATAATTGATAGCGAAAAAATAGTTCTCTTTGAACAATTTATGTGAAAGTTTTTACTTTTTTAGCATTTTTCATTCATAACAATGAGTGCGTATGTTTATTTCAATTAACTGCATGATAACTGATATGCAAAATATTCAAACATTAATAAGTTATCTCCCATTTAGATGGTAAAAAGAATGAAGTTTTTCTGCTATGAATAGAGAAATAATATGCATGTCTAGAATAAAGTTATTCACACAACATACCACAGATATTGTTTATAAAATGTGTTATCTGTATTTCTGTAAAAAAATACAATTGCAACTTTCAAATAATACGTATTTTGTACATAATATCTTATTTCTTAATATAAGAATATTTTGAACCAAAACTGTTTAACTTCTAAGCATAAAGCTTCAAAATTGTATATATATATATATATATATATATATATATACATATATGCACACACACACACACACATATATATATGTATATATATATATATATATATATATATATATATATATATATATATATATATATATATATATATATATATATATATATGGAATTAAATCCATAGACTGATTATCAGTGTCCAGATGTTTATTTGAAAGATGTTTCCACACTTTGTGAACGTGCGGGAAATTTGGGTTATTTTCCTTGCTATCACTCATCAATAATTCCCCCATATTGGTCCTCAGGTAACTTTTCAGAAAATGCTGACTCTGAAACTCACTTTGAGAAAAGTCTATAAAATGTATCTTTTCGCTATTTTACTAGATGTTCCCGTCTGCAGATAAGAGAAGAAAACTCCAAATTTAATTTACAAATGAATTTCTCGTTTATTTTTTCCTATAATAAAATTAAAATTACATAAACGTATTAGTCGATATATACCAGGTAATCAGTTTTATATGAAACGATATTTACTTGCCTCCTGGCTAAAATTCTTTTTTGCAAGGCCTGGAAGCCACTCGATGGTAAGGGTTAATGATTGTACAATGATCAAGCGGAACATGTCGTAGTGATCATTAGTAGTAGAAATTTAGTAAATTAGATTACATTAGAGGATGGCTCATCAAGTATTTGTTCACATTGTACTTGAAGACGATGATATTGTAGTCAGTTGGAAAGCGGGAAAACGGAAAAGAGTTCAGCAGTCGTGCAGTTCTAAGAAATCAGCTTTGTTTATAGAATCTACGTTTATTTTTAGGCACAAATAAAGAGTGGGAGAAATTATTATTTATGGTTTCAGCTAGACGAATGTTTTTCTTGAAAGTCAAGAGAGGGGGAACCATAGATTGAAGATCAGACGAGTACTTGACATAAAAAGTACAATAAAGTAAAAGTCATACCCGCAACGTCTCTGATTTTGAAAATAGAAGATGCTGTGCGTGTTTGATGTTGTTTTGTGCTCAATAATTAACTAGAACATTTTTAAATCATTGTTTCCGATTTTGAAAAAAAAATGTCGGGTGCGGTTTGATGTTATTTAGTTTTTGAAAATGATTCGAATGTTTTTAAACCGACTTATTTTGAAAAAGTAAATAAAAAATGAGATACTAATGATATACTTTAGAATTGCTCTCATGTTGTGTTGTTCTTAACGATACAGTGAAAGACTTGAAACTGCAAATTAGGCAGTCATTATTCGAGGAATCTTTGCGAAATGGGGAGTTGAGATGATAAATCACTTTTAAGTCACGTTTAAGGAAGAAAACTATTGGAAAACAACATATGGCCTTAAAGTTGTTGTCGGGAAAACGGACGATATCGATGTAATTTTGATTTTTTTTCTGTAACAGAAAGAGAACGACTGTGGCCGAGATAATTTGAAATAAATTAAAGTGAAAAAATCAGGTACACAAAAATAGAAATTATATCAATTTACCTATTATGCGGGAAGGTAAACCGACGGTAGGGGAAATAAATTGAATTAGAATTGTACAACGTATAGATATAAGGTAAGGAAAATATGATGTTTATTATTTAACGCTCGGAAACAAAAAAAGTGCAGGTCATTTTAGATGAACGCGAACTATGTGTACACTTTAAAATAGAAAAAAAAGCGAAACAGAGTGAGGTCCTCGTAAGCCACACAGGATTAAATACTCTACTAACCCCGTTGGCTGACGACAATAATTCGCAACATGGTAACCCGGTGTTGCCCGGATTTGCGACAATTATGTTTTACCCAAGTGTTTATGTGGATCCATTGTTTCTTTGGGAAGTAGTAATTGAATGATTTTTTAAAGATGGATTTACACATTCTAGAACAGATATACGACGGGAACAATGGTTGATGATGAGGTGACTCTTAGGCTGGCACCGTTCACACTTGTCGACCGGGGAGATGTGGCAGAGGAAGAACCTCGCCTGTCCGTACCGCCGTTGACGGTAGGTGGAGGGGCGGTGTGATGTCTGGATATTTCTGTTATCGATCAGCTTAGTACTGGAGATGTATAAATGAGCAGGTATAAAATTGGAAATTATTAGAAGTAAGCACGTAGCTCTAGAAAAGAAAACAAAATACCTAGAAAAAACGCACACAAACGTAAAAAAAGAAACTGAAGGATTAACTTTAAGCTGCCAATTCCTGATTTTAGAGATGAAGAATGAAAGGCAACTTTGAGATTCTCCAAGGAACATGCAATCTTGTGGTGAAGAGAGAATTTTCCTTTTCTGTGTGGATATGCAACTGATCAAGAAAGTGTGCCATTAATATCTGTGGGAATGGCCCCTTAGTACGGGGAAGGAACCGATGTATTCGATCCTGCGACCTCATGAGAAATTGATCCAGGGGAACAGGAGAGGAATCGATATATTCTTTGAGAAATTGATCGACAGTTACGTGGGAAGAATCGAGGAATTAGATGAAGTTCAGACGCAGTTAACTAGTATTTGTAAGGGGCCTTCGATATTGAATATTACGGCTCTACAGTTTATGAAAATTCCATAAAATGTTTATACGTAGGTAGGATAGAGACGGAAATATCCCGAAGAAAATTAATGTTTGAAAAATGTCATACCTGTGGTCGGAGGACACGTCGATCTAAGAACTCAATAGCTTGCATGAGGTTACGACGTGTTTATGCTGGAGTGGTAACAGCAAGTAAAATCATGAACTAGAAGGGATGAGCAAGAAAAATTTGTTTGAACTGAAGCATTAGTTTGTACTTTAGGGAGTCAAAGGCGGCAATGTGTTATCTACGGAACCGAGTGAATGGGCGTGACGCTAGGACTCCCCTCAACATTTCACACGCCGGTGGCAGAGGTAGACCTACCTAGAAGTCATTTGCAGCCTAGATGACCCCAACCAAAACAAATGCTAAATCTGAGCCCCCCCAAGAAGACAGAATCACCATGTACTCCCAGATCCTAGAGAAGAAAAGGATAAACAAATAGCATTGTCTTTGCATATTGTTCCTCTCTTTTTCTTTTTTAGGAACGAAAAAAAAATTGGAACTGTCAAATGGTGACCCTTTATCTCAGAAATGTCCAATAGCATGGATTAAGATAACTATAAGAAAATAGAAAATATATATTTTCCAAAATAAAAAAAAAACTTTTCGACGACAGTTCGTTGAACAAAATTAGATTATGGCCCTATTGAAAATGATGTGAAAAAGAAACTTAGTAGAATGCGAGCAGTCTCCCTTGATTAGAATTGAACATTTACTTTTTGTAATGACTCAGTAAGTAGCGGATATATTATCCTATCTTGCATGGGCTTATAAGAACTTTTGTATGAATAGTGCATGCTACATTAAATTTTGATTCTTTTGCAGGTGAACTGATAGTCGAAGACATAACATGTATAACCTTTTTTGCGTTACTAAGTGATGATGATCGTTGTATATCAACGACCAGTCTGATGCCAATGATTCAATTATGGAGGCGCATTAGTGGGTTAGACTCAACGATTTTTTGAAAGCTGATTAAACTAAAGGGGAAGACTGATACCCAATTAGTTATGATGGTCGAATTTTCCATTAATAACAGTTATAATAGAGCAAGGTATAAACTTTGTTTATGTGAAAATCTCGGGCAGTTCTCGAGTGCATTGTTGCCTAAATTTGTTAGAAAAAAGCAGTAGCTTGCGGATTTTAGATTGTTAATAATATGCTTATATTAACCGTATTTTTTAGGAAAGCCATCAATTTCGAGTGACTGGTATTTAGAATTGTTTTGGGGAGGATTAGGAGCACTATCTGTCCTTGATGTCATTTTCCTGGTATGACCGGGCGTGAAAACACGCGATAAACCTTTTACATTGGTATTAACCACAATTTACACTAGGTAATCCAGAAAAAAAGTAGACATGTCGTAACGACCACCGATTGGTTTGTTTTGAGTAGGAAGCTCCTTTCCCTCTAACCATCACATCATTATATAAGATCATTTTCAGAGAGTTTAGTTTATACGAGCCAGTTTAGAAGGCAGATGACGGAGAGTTTGACAGACACCCATGACCGTAGGAAAATACGTCGATTTTGAAATAGTACTGTCAACCATTCTACTCACAAGCTGAAATCAACCTGATTGAATACATTCATCATATATGATATTTGCACAAACAAAATAGATTTGTGGCGAACTAAATTCTATGTGCCGCTGTTAAATAAACGCTTGACATCATCGCTGACAAATACTTCCTACATATCTGTATCTGCACACTGTCCGTGACAATACAAAATGGAAAAAGAAAGAGAAGACGAATTCACTTAATGTGCCTGTCATTATACCAAAGCTTACAAGTTTACAGAATATGAAAATTGAATTTAGAATTATGGGTTAAGGTTTCTCTAGGTAAAACGCTGTCGGTCGCAGATAATGAGAAACGTTTAAAACTGTACACATAAAAGTGACTAAATGTCAACTGCCTATGCAATTCTCTTTGTACAGTATATTAGAATTACGCCCTAGGGGTAGAGGATGATGCATGTGTTGATATGTGGACTCTAAAGTGTTTTAATTTCAACTGCCTATAGATTTATATTTGTATACTGGTATTATTTTAAGACTTTGTAGTCGTACGGATTCTGTTAAAAAGATTTTTGTAAGAACGGGAAAAACAACTGGATTTTTTAATTATTGCTCCTGTGAGGTTATTTACATTGCTACCAGATCGGACGGTATACCTTTTAAGTTAATTTTTAGGGAGCATCTACCAAGGGAGGAGTACCTATGTCTAGGCCGGAAGAGGAATGTTGGCCCCGGATCAACAAAGACATTCAAAATGTGGCGTAAAGTCGCACATATCTCCGTTGATTGGCGACATTTTCTTGCTTAAAACAAATTTACCATTACTCCTTATCAAACCCTGAACCCATGTAGAGTATCAGGCTCAAACTGTCGTGCTTTAGGAGTTGTTCTGCGTGACCAGAATAACTGTTGAACATTTTTGGAGCGTTTCGTGACCGGAAAGGCATAAAACGAAATTATATACAAGATCATTTGCTTACAACTTGCAATTGGATTTTACCAGGAACAAAAGAAAATGTCACCCAATATACCAAGATCTTCGACCAGAACCAACAAAGGTGGAAAATGATATTCTATTCTTTGTTTAACTTTTTTAAATCACATTTTGCAATTCATGAAGAATGCACAATTTAGATAATAGGAGCAATTGTTGATTCATTACTTCTAAATACAATATCATTTGCCTTTATTTGGTAAATAGCAAATTTATCAAAGGGTTTTTTGAGAAGTATGGACATAATTTGCTATTTTTCAGAACTTGACAATAACTGAAAAGTTATTTTGTATCTAATAGAGACGAACGTATTTTTTTGTATTCAGTATTTTTTGTTGAATAGTTACTGCGCGTAGAAATAGTTTGTTTTAATTATTTTTCGAAGAAAAATATCTGCAGTTGTACATTTTATTTTATTTTAAATTAAAAGAAAAAATCTAATGAATAAGAATATAATAAGAAAATAGACTAATAAAGAAAAAAGAAACAATTGGTTTACTTAATTAACAAGACGAAAGCACACACTAATAGTGTTGCGAAGAAACATGATAGCTTAAAAATGAAATAAAAATATAAAATGTAACAAATATATAAATATATCACTTTCTTTTTCTTTGTAAAATTTTAAGTTGCTAAGACGACAAATGCAAAAGATTCATTATTATCATATCCGAAATAAGAGACGTAAAACATAAACAAAGGCAATAATGTGTTAGGGTACATTATGAAAAATAACGGTTAAAAAGAAGCCGTGTTTTATTAGTTGTTTAATCTAATTAAACTGAAATATTTTGTAGTGTGTATGTTTCATCGAGGCTGTTTAGTCTTCTAAGCGACAAAGATATAACTAACTATTAATTAATCATTTTTTCCTCAACAAGTAGCGTTAATATTACATTTTTTTTTTACTTTAATAGCGGCATAAATTCAGCATATTATTTTATTTCCAGGTTTAAATTTATTTTCTTTAAAAAAACGATTGAATTTTTGAAAAAAATGTTTTGTGTTGCTGTCTATTATCTTATTTAACACATACACATACATAGTTGTAATTGCAGAATATTCTAGTGTGCATCTATAACGATAATATAACACTTGCAATACTATACTAACACCCTACGGTCGTAGTTTTATATAGTTCCAACTGTAAATTTCGATTAAATTTGCTGCCATGTTCTGTTAGAAGTAACTAGATAAACGTATCAATTCTCAGAGGTCTGGAGTGTAACGTATGACATACAGTTTCGAAGCCCAATTCCTTCATCCTTTGGAGTGTCGGTTTAGTAACGTGCAGTCGGGCATTGTTGTGCGCCTTTTCTGTTGATTAATGCTGGATATTATTGTCGTAGTGTCTAATGCATTTCATTCATCTGTTTAGAGTACATCTCCGTCGTCATAGTTTCCTTCATTCAATAAATGTAATGGATGAGACCGGTCACATATAATAAACAATCCGCATCACTTTCCTTTGATGCTATTCTGTCTTCAA
>NC_136497.1:35360600-35793100 GCF_053919585.1 Euprymna scolopes
ATATTTGTATAGATACTCCCTCAGGCATTTTGGGCTCATGGATTTTAAATGTCTGAGGGAGTGGCACTCGTCTGACAAGACGTTGCAATCATCATATATATATATATATAGAATTATTAAAGTAATGTTCAAGTTTATAAAATATATATAATATAACCGCCATATATATATATATGTATATATACGTATATATATACATATATATATATATATAATTCAAGGCAATGTTAAAGGTTATAAAACTATATAATATAACCGCCATATCTATGTAGAATTATTAAAAGTAATGTTCAAGGTGAGAAAATATATAATATAACCGCCATATCTCTATAGAATTATTAAAGGTAGTGTTCAAGGTTATAAAAATATATAATATAGCTGCCATATCTATATAGAATTATTAAAGGTAATGTTCAAGGTTATAAAAAAGTTAAATTTGTTGTTTCTCACCGCCTCCCCCAGTTACATTATTTTTACCACATTTCAAGGTGGTTAGGTTATACACCGACGAATAATACATAGAAATGTAATAAGACAAACAAGGCACGCACCTGCGCTGTTCGGCTGGCCGTCGAAAACCATAACGTTATTACATTATAACAAAATGGCGTCCACAATTTTATATGCGTAATGAGTATCATATAACTGGAAAATCTATAAATCTCCCTAAGTTGCACGGAAAAGATAAACTAATTTACAAAGAATGTAATTTATAATAGAAATCTTAATAAAAGGGCGCAAATATTTTCCTGCTCAAGTCTTCAAGTTATTAATATATATGTAATGCGTCGGTTTGAAAAATCACCAATCTACATGGAGTGTGGATCTCGTCGCGGTTACCATCTGAGAAAGGCCAGAGAAATAGTTGTGTTACAAGAAATGTCCCATTTTCTTGTAATTAAGACAAACATTAAATAAGTAAAAATGAGATTATATAGACCGAGATTCGCACCTTGTAAGTAAGGTTCAGAAATAGGGTCAGAAAGGGAATGTAGTATTTCGATTGTTCAGTTTTCACATAAAATAGTTTAGATATGGTGATTGTTTTATTCTGTTATGAAAACGGAATCAAAATAAGGTCAGTTAGAACGGACAATAGAAAATAAAAACATATTGAAAAAAAGAAATTAGGTCGAAAAATAGGTTAGGAATTTATTGGCAGAAGTGTGTTTTGGAAATCTATGTTCAAGCCACGTGAGTTCAGACCATGTATGTCGAGCACGTTTTTGGACATACGTATGGCGTCATGGCAGAAATGAATTTTCAGTATAGGAGCTAAAGTCGAAGATTAGTTAGACAGACGGGAGACAGCTGTTGGAAGCGAAGATAGGAGAGAGAGCTGACATTGGCCACAAGGGGGCCCCATTTTGGAAACGAAGGGTTAGAAAGGTTTAATCATGTAGTCGACTTTGAATTCCTTGATGTCAGCATCATTGCGACCGGTCGAACACATCATATTTTATAACTGCGTCTTGTGTCATCTTTCTACCAAATTGAAGGTAATGTGTAATACTTTTTATATGAACATTGTCTCCTTCATCGTTATCATGAACGTTGTGTATAACTCATCTAAGAAATGTGCCCCCCTCTCTATCTTAGTAATGACTGCCCCCTCCTGTATTATAAGAACTTATAACCCTCCTCTCTACAATATATGTAATAAGAGTCTACAGACACTAAAATGTATAAATGTCGTTCTCTCTTTTCTTCTCTTCTCAGTGTATTACATGTCACCGTCTCTCCATAAGATGAACACCAGGCTATGCAACAGTTGTTCGAAACGTCGTGAAACAACAACTAAGAAAGATGAGGATTATAGTACGCAATAAAAAAATGAATCATACTCATCTCAATAATGAATTCCAATAAATAATAAACACGTAGTGTGTGTAATTGTATAACTCGATATCAAGGACTGTTTATTTTGTTTTGTTTTGAGAAATGCACCATAATAGGTCTCTTAGTGACGCTATAATTTAATGTTAGTAAGATTTAGTTTCTAGAGTGCAGAATTGTATTCAGGAATCTGAGAATTTATAGAGCTCAGCCTATGAAAATCGACATAGTTTGGTGAGGGACTCTTTATTATGTGTGAATTGGGAAGTGGAAAAATATGTTAGGTCTCCGAATTTATTAGCTAGTACTGGATGGTTTAACACTCGTTTCGGTTAAAACTGTTAGTAGTGAAAATACGAAATATTTAGATAGAGGAATAGGGACTTTTTTTCTGAACGTGTTGTGCTTGTGATGGTGTTGCTCGTAGGATTTAATGTAGCATTAAAGTATCACGACTGAATTTGTCGAAAATGGTGTTCAACAGCGACATACGATAGTGGATATTATCCCAGAAATATCTAATTTGTATCTGGTATATATTTCTGGAGTCATTTTATTATGTATGGAGATTATCTATTTCATGATCAACATGTTTATAAATGAAGTTACTAGTAAAAACGGGACATAGTGTAATTATGATTTATTGATATAATATTGAATATCCTTTTATATACGTATGCGAGTTTATCATTTCCAACTTGTCAGAATATTTTACGATATGGCTATTCGCGCGATTGAATCAGCTTGAAATCCTTGTGTCGAATGGGTTTTATCAATTGTCCAAGCATCAATTTATTAATACAACAGGTTGGGTAATTAATCACTGTCTTTTAATACAGCTTAATCAGAATATTGTGAAAGCACGTCGACATACAAATAGGTGAAACACCTAACCACCAATAAATATCTATTAAGTCAGATTTTGAAATTCCATTCTTTGTAGATTCCATCTGATTGAGCGTTAAACTACATAACTTTATTGCAAACAACTAATGTTTTATAATGAGATAAAATATAAACTGTTACTAGTAATAATATTATGCAATAAAAATTTATGTTTTGTTCATCCAATATAGATTACGCTCGGTTCTCTTTTAAATGATCTTAAAAGAATGTATATTTAACAATTCAAATTCATATTAAATCATATCTGTATCATGTTTGACTTGTTTCCAATGTGATTACTTTGTCAATGAATGGTGCTGCTCTGAAACCTCTAAAATCATAACCAAAATTCTATCACCAAGTGTACTTTTGTGAGAAAAACGAGTAAGTCTCAGTTATTTTGCAAGTCTTCCTACGCTTTATTCATAGTTTATATTTCTCTAAGGTTATCGGGTGTAACCACCTTATGGTTTGGAAATATATATTATCCTTAGTAAATAAGTTAGGTGTGCAATATTCATTTTAGAAAAAATAATAATTAAAAGTAGGAAAAAGGAAAGGCAAATCACAGAGAATTGTCGTGTTGTAGTTTTTGTATAACTATTAGTATAACTAATAGGTATGCCAATAGTCAAAATAATATCAGTAATAGTATAATATGGGAATGAAAATGATATTCTTAATTTAAGGGTTCAAAGTAAATGAAATATCCTATTCAGTTTATTTGTTGTACATGGTAAAGATGACGAGTATCAATGCAATACAAATGGTTTATTTCACGGCTTGTGGCATGGCGGTTGCATTAGGATATTATGCTTAAGCGTTCAGGTTTGGTTTCAAATTTGATCGTGTCTCGGAGTTCAAATCGGGCGCCCTGCAAGAACATATTTACTGCCAAACTATTTAAATGTTACGTTAGCATATGAAAATAATTATTATACATATTTTTTTATTATTAAATTATTATTCTAGCGATAAGAAAATGCTTCTACATTTTCCCATTACATTCAATGGATTAAACAATATTAAAGAGAGGTTTTAACCATATATCTGGTAATCAAAACACATACTTATCTTTTACATCCTGTTCTGCTATATAGCCACTACAATTCCTTCTTGTTTTAAAAAGAGTACATCGATTCTGCAAAAAAAAAAAGAAAAACCGACACTCCTTAATACGTATATACCGTATTATGCGTGGATAAAGCCTTTTACTCTCTTTTCATTAATTTCTCTCATCTCTAACAACAATGCTTATACGTTAATAACCGATATCAATGTTATTATATCACTACTTCCTATTAATAGTACAACAGAGTTGAGTTACTATAAAAATATTATCTCGTCACATAATTAATTATAATATCACAAAACAATCGCTACATAATGAAAGGTTTTATAAGATAAATAATACATACTTATAATATGTAGACTGAATATTATCGAGGCATTTAAGAGAAACAATATGTGAAGGATCTATAGAATTTAGATCTGTAGACTAGATATATTTCTTAACGTCAGTAACCTTCAATACTCTCAAATGTACAGAGGAATATTTCTGTAATAGTGAATATATGAACTTCAATATATGCCATTAAAAAAATGATCTTTATTATTAAATACACTTTATTTGCTTTTAACAGACACTTTATAATTACGATATGTTCTTACAAAATTATAAAACCTTTCCTTATTCTTAACCCTACCAGACCGAGTTACCGATATCCCGGTAATTTACGAAAATGCTATACACCGAGTTACCGCTAAACCGGTATTTTCCAGCCACGTGATTTTTTGTTGTCCAGAAGCTAAAAATAGCCACCCAATAGCTGCTTACCCTCCCTTTAGCGCAAGCCTAACGTTCTGCAAAACTTCGAACAAACACAATTTCATAACACAATTCGTAACATTTTTTGCTTTACTTAAACAAGGAGAACATTTGAGTTTGGCTTTTGAAAACATCAACAGCTTGATTGACAGGCTTACTTTTTGCCTTGGCACACTCACGTTACATGTTTCATGACAACACATTTGCAGTGTAAACTTTTTTCAATTTCTCTGTTTTTTATTTCTTTTTCCCTTGTCTGTAAATAATATTATTTTGCTTTTTTCTGTGTGCAACGATATTGATATCAAACTAGTTTTCTGTTCTTTTCTATTTTCGTATTTCATATTTAAAAAAAAATCAATTATATATATATATATATATATATATATATATATATATATATATATATATATATATATATATATATATATGACCAAACAGTTAATACAATATTTTAAAAACACTTTTAAATGAGTTAAAAACATATTTAATCTGAATTTTATTTTCCTTTTAGTGTCGTCTAACAACTCTTGCTGACATTGTTTAAGTGATGACCTGTACATTTCAGTTGACCTATATTATTTTGCCCTATATATATTTTCGCGCCTTTAACATTTCCTGTCTAGGTCATTTTGACTTTTGTTTTCCTTTATTTTATATTTAACTTTATCATTTTTTTCTCTCCTTTCTCTTCCCAGATCTTTTTTATTTATAGTTATGTCTCAGAAGTAGAGTGAAAAGCACATCTTATTTTTCTTTTATTGATATTATTTTTCCTTGTACACATTTTTGTGAATTATTCCATAGATTTCTGCCTTTGGATTATTATGGACAATCTTCTTCCAATTACGGAATTTCCTTGGATTTTACTTGTACAAATGGACATTCTTTTAACTTTCTTGAAGTTTTACATTTGGATTTTACCGTCACTGGATTTTTTTATCTTCCACCAAACTATCCATTCATGTGTAATCACCTTTTTCTTTAGCATATTCCCTCTGCTTAACTTATTTTGTTTTTAAGTAAGATCTTGTACTTACTTGTTGTTTCATCAAATACTTCTGCATGCAAAATCCGATCCCGCATTTTGCTAATTCCTACCCTCTGATGAGAAGGAGAGTACTTCTTGGAAACTCCGCGGATTAAGGACTATCCATTTATCTAGTGTTTCCTTTACAGATCAAATATATTTTTAACTCATTTCAAAGTGTTTTAACATATTTTATTAACTGTTTGCTCATATTATAAGTTCTATTTCCTATTTGGTTTTACCGAGCTTTTATATCTGGCTGAGATTATTTCATAAATATTAATTCTTTAATATTTATAATTTACTTTAATTTTACCATCTTGGATCATTTTGGTAAATTCAATTGTAATTTTCATTATATATATATATATATATATATATATATATATATATATATATATATATATATACATATATACATATACACATACATATATATATATATATATATATATATATATATATATACACGTCTGATATTATACAAATATATTTGGATTAACTATCAATACATGCAATTTACTGGCATAGCAGTTTTATATATCATGCAAATGATAGTTTAGTCAATCCACTAATTAGAAAGATGCATAACAACCTATCCTCACATGTCTAATTGCATCTTTAGTTAATAAATTAGTATAGCATAATATTATATGCAATATGGCTCATAATTATTATATCAAATTTTGCGGATTGATCTCTTATTTGTTTTTGTTGCTGGCAGAATTAAATTTCATCAATATTAATGATTACTATTTTTACATCGCCGATATGAATATACACAGGCGGCAAAAATAATGTCGGCACTTGTTATTTTTTCAAAAACTGCAAATTTAAGCTAAATCTAATTTAACTCTCGGAGCAAACTATACCGCATTTGATTCGCCTTTTAATCTTCTATAGTTAGATCTGTTCATATTTGACAGTTAATTGAAATATTCTAATGTTGACATCAACTTAAAAAATAACTTCAAATTTAGGAGGCAAAAAGAAAGTCCGCACAATGGGAAATTGTTATTTAAATGTAACTTATGGGCATTAATGCAACACACATACAACAGAAACACAATGGACTAGTTAATATTTAGTAGCGTAGCCCTTCTGCAATTTGACATCCTGTAATCTTTTGGGAATTAATTGAATTAGACTGCAGCGATACCCCGGAGGAAGGACCTCCCAGTTTTCTTTAATTTTTGTCCAAAGTTGTTCCAAATTTGAAATTTTATCATAGCGTCGCTGTTGCGTGATGTAATGTCATGCGTTTTCGATAGGATTAATGACTGTAGATTGTGCAGGGCAATCCAAAACCCGGAATTTAATGCTCTTCCAGAAAACCTTTGACATTGACAACTGTGTGAATTGGGAATTATACTGCATTAAGTTGGGATTATCATCAAAATTCAGACCAACTTAGGGTAGAAAATACTCAGACAACATATTAATGTACTTGGTCGAAATAATTCAACGTTGCAAGCGAACTATAGCCCATGGAACATTGGTATTTATAATGCCCCACACCAAAACTGAACGTCCCCCACCTTGCAACATTGAAACTGCGTCCCTAGGATTAAATTCGTCGTCTTTCCTCAGACGGCCGTACTGCTTACCATCACTGCCCAGCGTATGTTACTTGCTTTCGTCGCTAAACAGCACTTTCGACCAATATGAAAAGTCATGATCTTCATTTCATCTTAATATGTTCTCGACAGTAGAATGAGAGCATTTTTTAACAAGATTGAACTGTTGTTGGATTTCGGGAGTTGTTTCAAATATGTTTCTTTAGCTTCGGAACTTAATAGCATTGTCTTCCCTGTTAGAAGTAACTCGAGTAGGACAGATTTAGAACACTGCCGGTGTTTTATTGCTTTTGCAGTCTTTCGTACTATTTTCTCATTACATTTAAATCTGCGGCTTAGTTCTCGATTGGATGAACCAGAAAGATAGAGATTAATGTTTTCCTGACGATTACTAAGATAATGTCGTGACATATGGACTAAATGTCACGTTGTATAATCTGAAACTACAAGAATTACGATGAAAGATGCTTTGTTGCCTTGGTGGATATTTTAAACTTAATTAGGGGCGATAATTTATCCTGGTTTAAAGCGATTTGTTGTCGCGGACTTTCTTTTTGCCTCGTCAATTTCAAGGTTTTTTTTAAAATTGAAGTGAACACTAAAGTATTTCAATATGAACAGGTAAAATTATAGAGGAATAAAAAGCGAATAAAATGAAGTATAGGTTGTTTAAACAGTTACATAAAATGTAGCTTAAATTTGAAGTCTTTGAAACAATTTCAAGTGCGGACTTTCTATTTGCCGGTACTGTATATATATATATATATATATATATATATATATATATATATATATATATATATTTGTTTATTGTTATATAAATATGGTCACATCCTGCTGCTACAAATAGCCACCTGTTTCAATCAAACAACAGATATCATCAGGCAGCGACTTGACTATTCAAAAGTTCAATAATCTATTATTGAGCACTATCTAACAACCTCGTTGAATTCATTAGTCCATTACTTTTGAATAAAAAAAACCGAGTATATATATATATATATACATATATATATATATATATATATATATATATATATATATATATATGTGTATATATATTCTAGTGATAGGACGACTCTCAAACTGTTCTGTTCCGATTCAGATCCGATTACCAATTCTGTTCTAAATTTCTGATTCCGATTCGATTCCCGATTCCGATTTTTTACATATTTGTAAATATTTAATTAGGGTTTATTTTGTAAATTTTCAAATTATAACGTAAACCCCTCGTAATTTCCGGGTATATTTTTACTCAAATGTTTTCCTTGTAATGTATGGCAGATTGAAAGACAACAAAAGGTTTATTTTGATTTTAAACAAAGCCAAATCGTATCAGTTCATCGTTTGTGTAAAAAATGCTTTTTGAAACATTTCATAAATAGTTGAATATAAACGACAATTTGTAGCTATAATGCGAAAACGATGTAAAAACAAAATTTACCAACGCCCCCTCCTATTGTTACAAACTAATTTCTAAATCATTCTTGGGCCTTTTTCAGTCTTTTTCTTGTAATGAAACAACATCTAATAAAAATATCTGTGCGTGTTTCATATTTTTATTAAAAAAATATTTAAGGATCCATTTCATATACAATTTTCAAGGATCCATTTAAGAAACTGTACATATACAGCATAATCTCGTTGACACATTGGTTCTCCTCACGTCACCGACTGAATTTAAGCAACGTTGAGCCTGGTTACTACGAGATGTGTGACTATTTCCAATTATAATCGCTGTATTCGCTCTTCGTTTATCTCGAAATTTGTTCCCAGTTGTTAATATTTTTTTTTAACTTACTTTATGTTTATAATCACATGTAGTAGCTACATTATACCTGTAAGAATACTCATCGAATTACGATGTTTACTTTATTGATTATGAATAGGAGGAACCTCCTTACAATTGTATATTTAACATCAAATATTACATAACATAACACCCTACTAAATATGTCTTAACATCAACTTGCGTATTAACTACTATAAATTAATTCGTTTTTATAAATCAACCAAATAGCCTCATCCTTAATACTTTGTTCGCAGTCATATGCCACCGAATTGATACATTCTTCTAGCTAAGGCTGACTTTAACATCGAAATACATTATTGTCCTAGATATAATTTTTGTCACTTCAGAAACCCTCCAGTAGAAATATATATATATTTTTTTTTGGGGGGGTCTCTAACATATAAATAGTCTCTGTGTACTAGATATAAGAAATGTTATAGGTAGAGAAATACTCTGAAGGACATCTCTTGTATGTTTACCATTGATGTTACCGAATAATAACAAATTTTAGGGAATAACTTCTCCTGTATTTGTAACCATGAGATTTAATTTTTGTCCGTCCATTCTTACAGGAATTATGTCAATTTAATCTCCTGATAAGTCAGACTAGACTTTTCTATTCATTTTGAATTTTATTCAATGAAGATTTGGAAATTCACACATATTTTTAAGTCGAATTATTGATATAGATTTCAATTAATGCATCACAACTTCCTGATAATATAAATAGAACACTTTGAATTTTCTGTACAAAAGTGTTTTTCTCATAAAAACATTGAAATCTGTTATAATATTCAGATTATTGTGTATTACATATATAGAAAATGAAGTGTTTCTGTAAATCTTACGAAGTACAGTTAGCTTTGATTTTTCGATAATCAAAATGATGTGAGGTAGGTTATACCTATCAAATTATATACTATATACTGTAAATCTTTAAATAAGGAATAAATATTTATTTAAACCATAATTAGTGAAACAAAGTATTGTACTTTATAAAAAAACGGTTATGGGGAGAAGGGTTAACTATTTTGAACCTTCACCTAAATAGCGATTTAATGAAAAAAAAAATGTAATTGTCTTGTATGTTTTTTTTATAATTTGTTTTAAAATAAGAAAAAAAAACTTTGATACCGCTATTGTAAGAATCGTGCTGAAAGCTATTCTTAATATGGGGAGGGGGTTAACTATTCGGAAACTTCACCTAACAATGTCATAAAAATAATGGAAGAATTATTTAGTTAAATAAAATATACTGAAAATCTTTAAATAGGAAATAAATATTTATTTAAATAAAGTAAATCGTAAGTAATGAAACACTGTTTTATTTCATATTAAAAAATTGGTGTGTCCATTTTTTTTTAGTATTTAAATATGTATGTATAGTGTGCCCATTTTTTATAATATTTAAATATGTATGCCCTGTCGGTGGGTATTAGAAGATGATGTTTGTCTTTTAATGAAGCGAAATAAAACGAACAAAACATAAGTAATAATTATGCAAACAACGTGAAGCTCTATAAATGTTACAAAATTACTCGGTTCGGCATTAAATAACACGAAAAAGGATTGATATGCCGTAAAACAAAAAACAAAACAAAACAAGACGTAAAATATGTTTTGACTCTGTGTTACTCAGTGTATTTGCGAATGGTGACTTTGGTGATTTATTTAATAAAGTCATTCTGGACTTTTTTAACATGTATTTCTAAACATATTTTTTGTTATGTAAGGCTCACTCAAAAGTAAATTTAAAAAAAAAGATAAAGTGGCACAGTAAAAAAAACAAATAAAAAAAAACGAACTCGTAACGTTAAATATAAAAAATATACTTATTACTGAATGAAATAAAATAAGCGTTCCGTATTACACTACAATAATAAACAGAAGGCATCGTAAAAAAATGTAAGTAAAATACTATACTATTTAAATTGTGGAACGATACCTTCTATGCATAATTGTCTTTACAATAATCCGGAATCATAAATAGACAGTTATTTTTATTTATTTATTTTTTTTGTTCGGGAACTTTTGGGACATAAAAGGATTTAATGATTTTTAACTGATAAAGATTGAACAATAAAGGGAGATAATTCACATTAATTCATGTTTGAGATAATGATGACGCGTTTCATTAATTAATATTTGCGATGATGATGACGTGACACAGTACGGACAAGCATATTAATATATAGATAATAATAATAATAATAATAATAATAATAATAATAATAATAATAATAATAATGAAATGCCAGTTCTTCATTTGTTCGCTAGTTTAACAACGAGACATACTTAATATTTATGACGTTATCTACATATCATCGTTTTTTGTTGTGATATATATACTCGTGGGTTTTATTTTCGTATATTTATTATCTCGTTCATTGGTTGTCTATTTCTTAACACACTTTACACAAATGGTCTTTGTTCACCTAAAGTCCAAACATTATAGTATAAGTTGTAAAATTATACATTATAGCAAATCATAAATATGTGGATATTAAAGAAATTGGATGTTAGTTTGTTAATTATGGTAGTATATCAATGTTGATGACGACGCTTTCTTCAATAATTTTAATTGATTCTGTGACTCTGTTGATGACTGTAAAGCCCGATGTGTGCTCTAAGATGCTTTGCCCGGGTATAGCAGAGGAAGACGGGATTTGGGTTATTATTGTGAGTAGCCGCCGTTGGGCGGTGCCTCAGTTTGCGAGGCCGCGTAGGGGCTCACTTATAGTCGTTGTTGAAAAAAGGCTATCCTGCTATCATATGTGAAGCACCAAGTGCCTCTGTCCGCTGCCCAATCCCCAAAAGATTGAAGGGGATATTATATCGCTTGAGAGAGAACTTGAGGCTGTCTATCTGGTGTTGGTTTTTTTCAGGAATGGACGTTTCGTCTGCCGTGATGGAGCTGATCGAAAAGAACTCTTCGAGGTAGTCTGTTTGAGGGTTTCCTGATGATGTGACCACACTATCGAAGCTAACAACAGAT
Source organism: Euprymna scolopes (assembly GCF_053919585.1). NCBI lineage: Eukaryota > Metazoa > Mollusca > Cephalopoda > Sepiida > Sepiolidae > Euprymna > Euprymna scolopes. The sequence goes on from NC_136497.1 coordinate 35,372,544, forward strand.
TAAGAGTGATTCTAGAAAGGGGGAATTACATTTCTTATGTGAATCCCTGAATGCGATCCTTTGTGGCACCAATTGAAGTCGACGAGCTGCTGTAGTCGTCTGGTGTTAAATGACACAGTCGTCTGGTGTGAAATGATACAGCAGTCTGATGTGATGGAAAACACCCATGCCTCGGAACCATACAGAAAGGTGGGTATAACGATTGGGTTATACACAGCGACCCTTAAGATCACCGTTGTCGAATACGCGATTATTCAGGTGGCCTAAAGCAGAAGAGGGGATATTAGGACCCCGCTGAATTTTATTGCTACGTTGGTATAGGGATGTGTGATAGGAGCCAAGGTATGTTAAGCTGCTGATATTGTTTCCAAATATATAGATGGGAGCATCAATTCAGTAAGACAAACGTTTGACAGGATGTGTGTATTCTTGTTGTTGATAAGAATGGCCAGCTGTAGGCGTTCAAACTACATCAAAACTGAGTTGAAATCCGTTAGAGGTATGACTGGGTAATGTAGCAGTTTCAGCATACTGTAAGTCGAAGATGAGCTATTCAAAGATTTTAGTCTTGGTGTGAAGACGTTTCAGGTTGAAGAGGCTGCGAACAAGACGATACTGGACAGGAACGGCATCAGAAGAGTGAAAGTCACGGCGCGAAACCAAATCACAGCAACAAGCAACAAACTGAAAATTACCGTAGCGAAGCTATATGAATGTTTTCCGGAAATTTACGTGAGAGTGTCCAATTTGGACCTCGTATGGTAATACGAGCACGCATGCAGTATGAAATCATCGGCGGATCTATAAGAATGTAGAAGACCAACCAAACTTCCGGAGAATATTACATAATAGCCCACGGGTCACTTTATCAAAGACCTTGGTTAGATTTACGAAGGACAAATAGAGCTCACGATGCTGTTCAGGGCACGTTTCCTGGAGTAGATGAGCAACAAAAAATCATATTAGCGGTACTACACTCTCGGTTGAAACCACAATTGTATTCTGGGACTGTATGATTTATGACAGTATCGCGAATCGGGGGAGCATGATCTTAGCTAAAACTTTGCCGGTTGCAAACGAGGATGATGTTAGCATCCTTCCACTTTCACCAGCCATCCCAAATTAACCGGTTGACACGCAGGAGAAGGTTCCGTAACACTTGTGGATCTCAACGGGTATTCTATTGGGACAAGCTGTTTTGTCGTGGCCTCCTTCACTGTGATCGTTTGCCTTGGTCTTATAAAGCAGCTCCCGGAAGTGCCCCTCTAATCGTTCAGGGACATCGTTCTTCTTTTTGATGAGAGCGCCATCCTTATTACGTATATGGTGCATGGAGCGTTGGATTGGGCCATAGATCATCGTTAGTGTATCGAGTAAATTGTGTGTTTCGCCGAAATTCGAACGACTTTGGGTCTCTTTAGCCTTCTTCAGTCACCATTTATTCTTCATCCAACGCAGTTCTCGCTACACTATGGCACGGGGGAAGGATTCCGTACAAGAAGTGTGGAAGCTGGTAGATTTCTAAGATAGACATGATGACCGGCATTTTTCGCACATATAATTGAACCGATGCCCCCTGCGTAGTCGTCGAAGCAGTCCTTATGTCGTCCTTCAGAGTAGCAGAGGATAGATTTTGAGGCACCATAAAAACAATTGAGATTTATAGCTAGTCTGCTAGGACACTGCTGTGGTCACTGCTGAGACAGCAGCAGGGTCAGGGAGAGCTTGGAGATGGCATCACACAATTTGGCAAGACTGCAGCATCCCGTAAAGAAGACACGCCGAGTCGACATTTTGGCCTCTGCCGATGGGCAGTGGACGTACGTTTAGCCGGAGATTTGAGCAAATCAGGTGGTGATCAGTGGACCATTCAACACCATAGATAGCGGAAATCAAGAGGACGTCTCGCAGATTACAGTGTTTGACGATGACGAAATCGATAAAGTGCCCGTGATTTGACCTTAGATGAATCCAGGACGTCTTTACAAGATCCTAGTCCGCAGAGAGAGACAGAAGTCAGAGACCATTTCTGTTTTCGTTTCCGAATCTATGTCGTGCAATGACCCCTTGCCATATCTCATGGTTTTTGCCAAGTCTGCCGTTAAAATCGCCCAGAAGAATGGTATATCGCTGCCTGAGCTTGTCATAGAAACGTTCTTTCACGTTCCTTTCCGAGTCAAGCGTGGCAGCATAAGCACTGATCAGGGTTGCTTAACACCTCCTGGTCATTGAAGGCGAATCATAATGACCAGATGGCAAAACCGAAACCGTGAATGCGACATGCATTCTCCTAGAGACCTTTCCAAAAAAATGTGTAGCCCTATCCGACTACCTTGAATGGCCTCCTCACTAAGTGACCTCATCTCACTAAGGGTTTCGACCTCAATGTCAACTAGGGCGGTGCTCAACCGACAGCGATTTTCTGTAAAAGAGTCGAGAAGGGTTCTGACATTTAAGAAAGCGACTGTCAGAGGTCGCTGTTTGCTATTTTTTATGTTTGACCATATATGTGATGTCCTGAGAGATGTAGTGGTCTTTCCAAATCACGCCTATGTTGGAAGGCAACAGTGTGGTTCATGAATAGGACTGTTCAGCCACACTGTTAGGACAGAATAGAAATGCTGTGCCCGTTCAAAACTCTCAGCGACCAATCGTCAGAAACAGTACCTTTCGACTGAGGTTTGCCAATTACACGTATTGTTGCTCTCGGGCATGCAATGTTTCTATTTATATTTAATTCATTTATGCATTGATCATACATATCGTCATAAATATCAGAGAGACCCAGCGTCCTAAAACAGTTTTCTGATATGAACGTTTAACAGAACATCACGAACGAGATCGGTTCATTAAACCTATCGTTTCTGTTGGATATGTTTTGTTTTCAAGTTATGAATTATTTTATTCATAATTTATTATGTCATGAACAGGAAAATACAGGTGCCTTCTCCCTTTCGCTATCCTGTGGAAGATGATTTTGCATGGTAGTAAAATGTTTCTGACTCTTAATGGGGGTATGAGACGAATGGATTCGCCAATGATTTTGATAAACACAGGCTGTGGTAAACAACCAATGAAAACCTTACAAAATTATTATAAAAGTTGTCGCATTTTGAATTCAATCAGTTCCCCGTTAAATACGCCACGGACCGCATTTGATTCTTGCCCGCCATCTTGGTTACTGGTCTGAACTACGCCGCCACATTTATTCAACGCAATGTTTCAAAACTTAACAGGTAATGCGCCCAGCCACCGTCTTTTCCTTTACGGATAGGAATCGAAATTCGAATTGTGGCAGTTAAAATCTCTGGGATATCTAAGGATTCGAAAACTACACAAAGTGATACAATCTCCAACAGAGAATCAAAATGACCCCGAATTTCTCGAAAAGAACGCGACTGTTTTTGCAGAACTGATTCAATGTTTAGACGATATAAGTCTATCTCTGATTATAAGAGACACATTGGATGATGGCCGAAAAGCATTGAACATATTAAGAGAACACTATTTATCAAAAGGGCAACCGAAAATGATCCCACTATATACAGAACTAACGTCTCTGAAACGTAACGAGGATGATACGATTACCGACTAGGTTATAAGGGTAGAAACAACCGCCAATGCCTTAAAACTCTCAGGTGAAATAATAAGCGATAGCTTGTTGATATCAATGTCTCTTCAGGGTCTTGCAGCCGATTTTGAACCATTTACAACTGTTATAACTCAGAAAGACAAACCCATAAATTTCAGCGATTTTAAAATGGCATTGCGCAGTAATGAAGAGACTAATCGTATGCTCGTGGACAATAATAACTCCAGCAATATTATGAAGTTAAAAAATGCTTCTCGAAAGTAGACAACACCAAATTACGCACCTCACCGCAACGTGTTCTCTAAACGTAATTTTTCCAAGAAAAAGAATAGAAATATCTGCTATAATTGTGGACGACCCAACCACAAAAGTTTCCAATGTCGATATAAACGCTCGAAAATGGACTCCGTAAAAAACGTTTAGAACTTTGAGGAAGAACATACATTTCTATTCACATGTAACTTTGACAATACCACAAACGGAAAAATTCTCCTTGTAGACTGCGCACTTTATCACAAAGTCATATTGTCGAACTTGCCCACGGTAGTCAAATGAATGATATAGTCTGTAAAAGAGGCGATGCTAAAATATACCTAAAAATAATAAAGGCGAAATCTGTAAATGTATTTTTAAAAATATATTGTTAATACCTACATTTAAACAAGACATACTTTCCGTGAAGACTGTAATTAAACAAGGCGCGAATTTAAAATTTGGCCCAAATAAGTCAAAATTGATATACCCCAATCGAACTGTATTTGACATTAAAGAAAATTGCCGACTATATTATTTAAAAATATGGTTCCCTCAAAAACGGCCTGTCACAACTTGAAAACCTGGCATAAAAATTATAGGACACTGCAATACAGCTGATATTTAAAAATTACCAAATGTAGTCGAAGTCATGAAAATAATACCTTCAGATGATCTCCCAAATTTTGATGTGTGTGCACAGTGGAAAATGACAACATATATAAGCCGAACGCCAGACAAAAAAGCTACGAAAATTCTCTCACTTGTGCATTGTGACTTAGCAGGTTCGATAATCCCGATGGGGAGAAATAATTTAAGGTATGTTTTGAACTTTATTGATGATTTTCCGGTTTAATTATAGTTATTTTTTCTACAAAACAAATCCGACACTATCCTCGCCAATAAGAAATATTCAGCTGATATTGCCCCGTACGGTTCAGTAAAATGTATTCGCTCAGACTATGGGATTGAATTTACTAGTAAAGACTTTGAACTTCAAATGATTAACACCCGTATTAAACACGAGAAATCAGCGCCGTATTCCCCCTTACAAAACTTATTAGCAAATAATTCTATGATTCATCAAAGGTCGAAGCATATTGATATCAGATATACTTTTATAAGGGATAAAATAAGGAATAAATTTATTACTCTTACTTATCTGACGTCTAAAAATAATATAGCCGACATTTTCACTAAACCTATAAAAAGAATAAAATTAAGACATTTTATAACCGAACTTTTGGGACTCTAATTATGAATAAATCTCCTTTCAGAAATTAAAATGAGATACATGAACAGTAAAAAGCACCCCCACAAAAAAAATGATAAATTGTTCCTGGCACGACGTAAAACTGTCACCATTTCCACCTTACTAACTAAATTAACCAACTAATACTAAGCATAATGTTTCCAGTTTTTGTTACAAAAAAAGTCACTTGTTAAAACATTTTCTTTGTAAATTTCCTATTTGTCAAATAATTCTTTTTGTATCTTTTTTGGCAACCATTGTGATTTTTTGTGCATGTGTTTATATGTATTTGAAAATTATTCTATTTGCATGTTTATATACATTTAGAAACTTGTTTTTTTTAATTTTGTTTTACATGCGAGTTAGCACTTATCATACCGCGGAGGCCACTCAGGGATAAGGTTTATTGCGTGTATAGTAATCAATCAGATATCATTGTAATAATCATTAGTATTGGGGGTTTTGATAGAGTGTCTTACTCAAGAGGGCGGTTTGTCAGGAGTTTGTTTATGTTGTACTTGAAGACGCCCAAGTTGTAGTCAGGTGGGAAATAGGCAAGCGGCAGAGAGTTCCACTGGCGTGCAGTTCTAAGAAAGAAGCTTTGCTCATGGAATCCACGTTTAGATTTAGGCACAGATAAAGAGCGGGGAAAAATTGACAGTAGTTTCAGCCAAACGGGTGTTTCTCGTGAACGATTGGCGAGGGGGGACGAGAGATTGGAGCTCAGACAAGCATCTGCCATGGAAATAACGATAAAACAAAAACAGGCTTGCAACGTCTCTTCTGTGGGAGAGAGGTTGCAGGGAAGAGAAAAGGGCATCCCCACTAAACCACGAATTCTATTTTGTACTCCGTCAAGGCAGGATAGGCTGTTTTTAGCAGCTCCTGTCCAGATGTGGCAGCAGTACTCCATCCTTGGAATACTTGGATTTTATAAAGATAGAGAATTGCATCGGTAGTGAGATATCTCCTGGAGCGGTCGAAGGATCCCACCATTTTCCAGCGTCCCTGGCAACAGACTTGGTGCACGTCTTCCATTTTAGATCAGGAGTAAAGGTCAAACCCAGAAGCCTGTCAAAACATGGAGCCTCTCCAAGACGAGAGCCATTCATTTCAATTGATGCCACATGGGGATCAGAGCGTTGATGATGTAAATATAGAAGTTTTGTATGCATTAAAAGTGACCAGCCCCCTCTTCCACCACTGTACACGTGCTCAAGATCAGAGGAGAGAGAATTAGAGAGAACTTCGTCATTTACGGCCTTTGATGTCTTGCCATAGATGGTCCTGTCATCAGCATAGATATCAACGAATGATTAAAGTATATGTTTTGGGAGATCATTGGTGTAGACCAGGAAGAGAGTTGGAGCCAGGAATAACTCCTGAGGGACTCCAGCATTAATACTGTGCGCCTCTGATTTCTGCCCATCAACCACTACTCTTATGAACCTATCGGAGAGAAATGATTTAATGATTGAGAAAAAATTTTCAGTAATACCGTAGCTGGAAATCTTGTGAAGTAGCCCTTTATGTCAAACCTTATCGAAGGCCTTCGACATGTCAAGAGCAATTGCCCTCGAAAGGAAACCTTTGTCAAGAGATTCACAAATTCTATGTGGTATAACCGTTAGCACATCTGCTGTAGATCTTGCAGAGCGGAAACCATACTGCGTGTCACTAAGAAGGTTGTTTCTTTTGAGGTGGTTGACTACTTCTTTATTTAATATGGATTCCAACAACTTACTCATGACACACAGGAGACTTATTGGTCTGTACTGAGAGCGAGATGACTTTTCACCTGAATTCTTAAATACAGGGAATACTGATGAGGTTTTCCTTTATTCAACGCTTAAACAGTTTTGTAAGTATGGGGGCAAGGTCTGGTTGGAGCTTTTTCAGCACTATAACTGGAATGCCATCAGGGTCAATTGCTTTACTGGAATCAAGTTTCTTGATTAGCTTGGCGACCTCACGCACAGATATTTGTATGTTGTATAGCGTGTTGTCGGTAGGAGGAGGGAATACAGGGAGTTGATGGTCATTGTCGCATAGGGTAACATTAGGTGCAAAGTTCTTGGCAAATATTTTTATATGTACCAAAAAATCTCAATGTCATAAAATGGCTCTTTTTGCACACATTATACCAATATATTTAATAATTCTTTTTGACCAAGTAGAATAAAGAAAATTCCCCCCAAAAACCAGAAGAAAACAACAACAAAAATATATTTCATTGGTTTATTTTTCTTTGTTTATTTCTTTGTTTACTTTTAGTCTTATTAATTTATTTATTTATTTTTCTTTCCTTTTCTCAAGTCAAACCAAAGTTGAATCCGAAATGAGTTTTCCATTATATAAAAAAGGGGGTCTGTAAAATGTTTTTGACTCCTAATAGGGTAAATATTTAATTGCTGCCCACCTCAGCAAAATGTGGCACAAGGCCGGAAAGTGGGGACCCGCAGCTCCCCTAAAGAAAAGGCAATTTTAAAACTTGCCTAAGTAACCCTGTCGACATTCTCCGGTCAGCGCGCCTCAGGCAGCAGGCAATAAACTTGCCCCACCGGAAAGCCCGGTGGCAAGGCCTGGGAGGGTGGACCTCCTAGCTATTACCAGGCGGTGTACCTCAGTCGACAGGTGCTGGACCGGTTCCCGGTCCCGCACCTGTCGGGCTGAGTGTTAAGTGACGAATCCTTTACGTGTACTACCCTGTCTCCCTGCAGCCGAAGCCGCTAGGAGACACATACCCATCAGACGAACTAATGGGGGTATATATTTAAATGCTGCCCACATCATCATGTGGCACAAGGCCGGAAAGTGGGAACCCCGCAGGCTCCCCTAAAGGAGGGTCACTCCTGCAATTTTAAAAATTGCCTGAGTACCCCCATCGGCATTCCCCGGCGGGGCGCCTCAGACAGCAAGCAATAAACTTGCCCCACCGGAAAGCCCGGTGGCAATGCCTGGGAGGGTGGACCTCCTAGGTATTACCCAGGCGGCGTACCTCAGTCCAACAGGTGCTGGGCCGGGTCCTGGCCCCTCACCTGTTGGGCTGAGTGCCAAGTGACGAATCCTTTACGTGTACTACCCAATCTCCCTGCAACCGAAGCCGCTAGGAGACGCATACCCATCAGACGAACTAATGTGGATATGAGACAAATGGATTCGCCAAGCATTTTTTATAAACACCGGCTGTGCTAAACAACCAATGAAAACGTTTCAAAATTATTATAAAAATTTTCGAATTTGGAATTACATCAGTTCGCCGTTAACTACGTCACAGACTACATTTGATTCTTGGCCGCCATCTTGGTTACTGTTCTGAACTACGCCACCATCTCTGTTGAAAACAATGTCTCAAAACTTAATAATGGTCGTGGGCCCACTAAATCCCCTCCTCGATCAGGATTACGTGTAGCTAAAACCTACCTGCTAACTATTTCGCTAATCGGGGTTCTAGCTATGGGCGTGCCGTGATTGCCCTAGAATGTAACTGGTCCCGGTGTTTTGCGGTCTATCGTTCTTTGCTTAAGGAAAAGGCTAGGGGTTAGATCCATAACATAAACCTTGGACGATCAACACCGAATAGTACCAGCATTATGTCAAACCAACATATGGGCATGCTCTTGTAATGCTGACCAGCTATGAGCTAAATAATAACAACTTCAGGGGCGTCCCTGCGTACGCTGACTTCCGGCAAGACGTTTCTACTAAGAAAAAAGACTGTTGCTGTGGCTCTTATCTCGCCCAGTGGGCCCCTAATAGGGGGTCAACATGGAAGGCTGGGGGTTGTGTACCCCCTTACATTTACAATTTATTTTTGCACAGGAATCGTCTTCATGATTCACATCCATGACCTGCGACAATGGAATAACGAGTGAAAGGATCAGGTTCCATATAAAGCTAGAAGCTTCTAGATTGTGTCCTGCACGTTTAGAGATATTGGTGTGTTATTCAATGACAAAATATACTGCGTCTTCTAAACAATGGAATGTGTACGGTTGATAAAGATACTATAATATGGTCAATTAACTGAGACAGTAATAATTGATGTAGTTCTTTTCTGCATTTTTTTTTATTAAACGACTAGATTTGTAGGTTTGTGAAAATTATAATGTTAAAAAATGTGTAGCAGGTGAATAAATATCATGAACAACTCCTAAAATATAGAAGCGAACATTATATATATATATATATATATATATATATATATATATATATATATATATATATATGCTGTGTTCGAAGAAACACTGAGAGAATTGTGTGATTGCATATTTACGGAATAATGTTCATCTTCATTGTGCAAGAAATATACGCGATCACCGTCATGAATTTGCATAATCAAGTTTTAACAGATTTTAAATGCTAATTTATATAAAGTTACTTGATACATGAGCTGACGAATAGATTTGGTAATAACAGTAATGAAATCAATAACGACATTCGTCGGTTCTGCACACAAAAGATGAAGCCGGCAAAGGCGAAGCATTTGTTTGACAAACGTGATTCCTCGTAATTCGACATTCGTTTTGTACAGTGATGTGTTACGGTAGTCAACTAGAAAGCAAATGAATGCGTTTACGGCGAGTGAAACATGCAAAAATTGGATAAGAATGTCTCAGGCGCTAACAAAGTATAAAGCCCAATCAAAAATGATAATAGCAATCTCATACGTGTCAAATGGTGAACAAATAGACACCATAAACTAAGGTTAACAGTAACGATGAGTAACTCAGTATTATGAAAAACAAGTGTAGGCAAATATTTTTCGGTATTTTACATTCTTCCTCGTGTTTATTTCTGGCATGGTCTCTCTCCTCCAATACACACACACACACACATACACACACACATATATATATATATATATATATATATATATATATATATATATATATATTATCCCGCATACCATTATTTATATGCAAGTGTTTTCTATCTATCACCCAGTCAATCGGATATTGGACACATGAAATACTCCCCTTTTATATCATGTTACTCTCCACCGATTCTATAAAAAGTGTAATACACCCTTCTGTACTAATATAAGGCGTTATAAATTGATCGACGCTTCGTTTTTTTCCTGCATTAGGCCAAGTAATATGTTAATGCCTCTATGAAATTCTTACTCATATGAAAACGCAAAAAAATCATTTGTGCTATTTTCCAGTTGTATTCGACTCTATCGAACTGATTCTAAATGTATACTTCTGCTCAACATGATCTTGTGTTTGCACGAAAGCTGAGGATTTGAGACCCTTAGAAATAGTGTATGACTTCTCTCCTTAATATATTATTTTTTTTTTAATTCTACTATCAACTAGGTCGATTTTTTTTGCATTTTACAACCAATATTGCACACTGCACTTTTCTTCACTGTAAAACATTGAGTGATATTAAATGATATAAATGTATTGCATACTAGGCTTCGCAGATTGAATAAATGTCTCGATGATAAATATCGTTGCGACTACTTTTCAAACACACGCAATAATGGCATAGTTCCTTGTGCTAATAATATGATGAGTTGAGCAGATCACATCGCTATCATCACTACACAAGCTGGAAGTGAAACGTGGATAACAGAATGAACTGATATTACATATCATGGCTTCTATCGACTCAATTTTCGGCTTAGATCGAAGCACAAGAGTACAAATGTCCCACGTACTAGTGCAAACGATATAATCATTTTTTGTATGTAAATTGGACATATCATGGGATAGATATGTTGTTTTCTTCGGGGAATTAACGGAGAGGTGTAGCAGTTTTGTATTACTCTTATTTACTTCGAATAATGCACAGTGTAACTTGGACATACGGAGCTACTAATTGGAAAAATATATACAGGCAACATCTATTGAAGGGAATATTTAGCGAGATCTTTGTTAACATTATATTTAAACTGCTGCTTGTAAGTCTATACAGTAAAAAGGAAACTAGGAAACAATTACCTAATCTAATAACCTGAATCCAGTACTGCTATAATTAAAACTGTTTACGGCATCTGGAGATTACTATAGAGAATGGTTTTTCTTCTTGTGGTATTAGTCAGTGCCATTTGTTTCAAGGGGAAGACATATGCTACGTGTTCTCAGAGCACATAGCATTAAAATAATTGTAGAGTTGGTACATTAATGCAATATGATTATTATAAGAGAGCGATTGATGCTGAGGGATTATCCGGGTCCTCTGAATTTATAGACTCTATTTTGAACGCTGCTTAAGGGCGGGAAATTAGAAGTAGATACAGTAGGCAAGATACAGAAACACTACTCAGTGCATAGACGCCGTTTGCTAAGTATAGATATAGAATAGTTTCATGTCTGATTAATTTTGTAGAACGGTACAAACGCCTACCGTCTTTGCAGTATTTATAGAAATGTCTTTAATGGGTTTGTTTTAATTCATGAAGTATGTCCATGTTTAACCTGGGTTTTTAAACGGAGACTTTACATAGAAAATGTACAAATTTCCAAGACTTAATGCATTTCAGGTTATGTAAGTATGATCATGCTTGATTGCAGGGAATTCACACTTACAATTATTTCTAGCAGCTATAAACATGTCTATTTCACCCTGACTTCTGACAAATACATATGTTAAAGGCAGTTTGTCTTTGAGCGCATGCATCTACAATATAGAAATGAACAAATATTGAAGTGAACAAATATTCATTGAGTGAATGTGTGCTTCAATTGCTGCTTTGAACAATTCAGTAGTATCATTTGCACACTGGTTAGCAGAAAGAGAAAATATATTAATGTCAATCCTGACTGCTTCTCATTCACGCTGCTTTAAATTTCTCGTAATATTTTTTGCAAGTGATGAGTGAGTTTGAAGTGCTGCTTTGTTAGCGAGTGTGCTATGGAGATTTTTATCACAATCACCGGAAATGCGGTCAATAATAGATCTAAAAGTTGAGTTTGTTCATCTTAACGGTCTGGGAGTCAGGTCGCGTATGTTACACTTCGTACAAGGGAACGTGACAAAGAAAACATGGGTGTAAACACCACATGTGTCTGTGTAACAATAAAAAATTAGTACGGTTAAGATCTAAGCAAGCAAATGCATGTGTCAGGAGCGAGTGCGGTATCTTTGATGGCAGAAACGTAGTTAATTAATGTATAGTGCTCTTACGAGGAAGAAAAACAGAAAATACAAATAATTAACGCGATATTGTAAGTTTTCTTTACAGCCTATGAAGATCTGGTGTCCTGATTTTTGACATCTGGTCATGTGGAAAATTTACGTATATAGACTGCAGGTAAAATTATTCGTAAGTAACTAAAAGTTTAACATGCAAAAGTAAATTGTGCTTAAAACAGAAACATTCATTAACCGTGCTACTCTCTTATCAAATAAGGATTCGTTGACTTCATAGAAGAATTACAGTAAACCGTAAGATTCGCCGAGATTTTCCAGTCATTAGCCCAATTCAACAGCCTCACTTCAGAATTGTTTTCCTCCTCGCAAGCCATTCACCTTTGTGAAACTGGATTGTGGCTTCCTTGGCTGTCACTGATTTTTTGTTTGCTGACTCATATTGTGCTCTCAGTATTTCAATAATTATCTCCAGTACCTGGACATGTGTACAACTGAAGCTATTGGGGCATGCGGATAGCACATGGCGCAGAGTGTCCTGATCCTTTTTACATTGAAAACACACGTCTGAATCAGTATACCCACATCATTTTGATTGTTCGCATTAAGCAGAAGATCATACGTAGCACGAAAAAGAAATGATGTCGACAGTGGTTCCTTGCAATTAAGGATTTTCACGATAACATTTAGTTCGATGTCATTCCATTTTGTCCATGCACACTGTTGTGGCTGAGCGACAGCAACGCCTGTTCTGTACTCCTCCTCAAACCCCCTGACATCGTCGAACACTATATCTCTTTTTTTTCTTTTGGACCCTCTTTAGTGAATATTTTGTTCGTCGTACTCTCTTGTCCAGCTCTCTTGATTTGAGGGACGCCCATTACACCCTTTATTTGTATACTACATTCCGCCTCATGTGTTAACTTACTGGCCGAACATTTTGCCCCTGATCTTATTTCTGGGTGTATTTGTTTAATGATCTCGTCGGCTGAATACCTCGTTATCATATGGAGTCTCACTTTTCCAAATTTAAACTCATCAACTAGGGAGGGTATTGACAGCTGCAGGTTTCCAGCATTAATATACATGCGTACTTTCGAAAAACAAGGAGCAACTCCAAGCCACTTGCGCAGGTGTGTATTACACACCTGTTGAATGCGTTCAACGCAAGGTAGCGCGATTTTATATAGTGTCGTGATTATTTCACCAACAAGAAGGGGGTAAGAAAAGACAGTAAAAGGTTGCAACGAAATGGTGACGTTGCTTACAAGCAGTCTTTTCTTTCCTTGTAAAGGTAACAATTAACGGGCAACGTTTGCCGAACAACAGTAACGAGATAATCAGTCTAATAGACGCCAATCGACTAGCAAGCTAGGTAACTAGCTTCTTAACTAATCACTAAACCGTAGTGAGACAACTCCATTTATACATACTAACGTGGCGAGAATTCCAACGTGACTTCCAACGAGATTAGAATGTCTATTTAACTTAGTAGGAAATAGACACCCAGTTTCTCAGTAACGGCGAAACAGCAGTTTAGTGTCTTTTCTTTCCTCCGACCAATCCCCCGGTAAGTCAAATCAATTTCAATTCTTACACACATTCCCCACCAAAAAAATCCTAATTAATGGGAATGAAACAGTCACTTCAGACCCTTGATAGGCTGGGTCGGCCCCTTGTTTAATCTCGAGGATTTCAGTTATTACAGCATCACTGTTCATCTGCTGGTGGTGCTTCTATTAGGCACATACAGTCGAAATGAAACCAATCATCACATGCTATCATTGGTCTAGTATCTTCTGGTCTGTTGCAGGCTGGACAGATCCAAATTATCGTGCTCTCTCTTTGTGGGTCTAGGCTCACATCTTGAGAGTTTGATGGTTCTATGTCTGTTGGGCCGGGTTCTTCTGGTTGTTGAGAGAATTCTAGAGGAAAGAGATGTTTGATGGAGTTCATGTCTATAGTTCCATTCCCTTTCTTCACTTTCACTATGCGTACCAGATTATCATTTCCTCGGATTAGTTCGAGGACTTTACCTAGGGACAGAAAAGACCTAGTCTTCAGAGGATTTTTAATGAGCACTATATCTCCTGGTTTTATCTTATCTTCAAATGAAGAGTCGGCTAGATCCAAGGTTCTTTCTCTGAGACTCAATAAGTAGTCTTCATTCCAAAGTGTCCGAAACTTTTTCAGGCTGTCTTCCCGAGAACACAGGGTTTGAATCAAGTCCCTTCGTGCAAACGGATCTGTGGTTTCAAGGTCCTGGTCTTCAACCCTCATTAATATTCCACAACCAACATTGCCGTTCATGAGAGAGTTCAGAGTTAAAATGTCCAGCTCAGAGTCATTAGAGCTTATGTATATCAGGGGCGGCTGTTTACTGCCCTTTGAACGTCCGAAAAATGGTTAGTAGACACAAAATAGTCTACTTTTCGTCTTCCTATAGCTTTATATAGGCAAGATTTAAAGGTATTGATATACCTTTCCCAGCTGCCACCGTACAGAAGAGAAAACAGTGGAATAGTACAAGGTTTAAAGTCATATGAGTTGAACCGTTCTCTAAATGTATCTGCTATCATCCCTTTGTTTATAATTCTGGCAGCAGCAGTGAATGTACGGGAATTATCCGAGTAAAGTGGACGATTTTACAGACATATCTGGTACCAGTTCTAAACGTACTGCCCTAATGATGATGCATGTAAAAAGGGCAATGCACATTTTATTATCGCCATCTTTCCATTTAACATAAATATGGCTGGTAAAATCCACACCAGTATGTAAAAATGGTTTGGAAAAATTCACACGCGGAGTCGGTAGGTTGGTTGGATTTGGTGTTGAGAAGGAAACAGCATTACACCTTTTACACATGGCACAAGTACTAACCACATTCTTAATAGCCTGTCTGGCTTGTGGTATCGAGTAACCATCTAATCTCACCTCATTTAATGTTGTGGTCAAGTCTAAATGGTGACTTCTTTGATGACACTCCCGAATAATCAATTCTGTCAGACGATGCTTTTTTCCCAATAAAACCGGATTTTGAACTTCATATGGGTATACACATGGGTATATACAGATTTTTCTATTCTTCCCCTAGATCTTACAATGACCAACTTGGGCACTTTATTTCCTTCAGGATTTAATAAAATGTATAGCTCTACTGAAAAAGATTGTTTCTGCATTGTCTTAATCGGGTAGGTATTTGCTGTTGCTGTGGATGCATCAGTCGTTTTTTTAATCTGTTAACAAACTCAAAGATCAATGAAGTTACACTAATCAATTTACTAAGGCTGGGAAATCTCTCCATCTCGACTACAGAAGTAGCGACTTCATTCTCTGTTACATAATTCACCGAGGGGCAAATCGGCCCCATCTGAGCCTTAGAAAGGCAACCCAATTGATCATGGTGCCAGGAGGATTCTTCCTCCCATATCCATTCAGGTCCCTCATACCAAAGAGGAAGGTTTTCTTTAAATCTGTTAATAGTTAGCCCTCTGGTGAGGAAACCAGTCGGATTGTTAGCAGTGGGAACATGCCTAAAATTCACTTTTATATCAAGATCAGTTTTAATGTTCTCCGTCATTTGAGTTATGTCCTGTAATCTATGTCTTACAAATATATTTTTTGTTTGGACCAAATCGGCAAGAACCCAAAACAACTACTTGGGCATTTGTAATCACATGAATATTTTTTTACAGTAATGTCTTTTAGGAACTGTTTAATAAAAGGGAAATATTTCACGGCCCAAAACACAGAAAAAAGTTCCAACGTTGGGAGGGATCTTCCTTGTAGATGAGCCATTTTTTGCTTTTGTAAATACCAAGGATGATTTTCCATCCTGTACTGCATACACTGTAAACCCTTATGCGGATTTAGCCGCATCACAAAAGAGAAATAATTTTGTGTCCTTTCCTTCATCTAAAACTCTCCTCGGTATAGATACAGAGTCAATTGCTGACCGGTCACTTGCCGTGTTTTCCAAACAGAACACATGATTTGAGGAACAGGATCATCCCAATTCAGCTTTAGTTTCCAAAGTTCTCTCATTAAAAAACGACCTCGCACCGTTACAGGTAAAGAGACAAAGGATCAAATACCTTTGAGGTATCGGACAATATTTTTCTCTTGGTTGAGGCCTTTATGTCGCATGATGGTGGTGGGACCCTTATGGAATCTTGCACAGGGTCGTATAGATAACCCAAAGCCTTTTTCACAACCAGAATCGAATGCTGACAAGGTTATATCAGCCTCCATTTGCTTCTTGAATGCTACACAGTTAGAATTACACGATTGCAAATCAAAATTTCCTTCGTCTAGACGTTCTCTCACAGAGGTATACAAGGCAGATAGGGTTTCAGTGTTATTCCTAATTTTAACTAGGTTATCAACTTAATAATGAGACTTCAATGCTTCTGAACACTCATCCAAAGGAAATTTGTCAGCATGGGACTTTAACACATAATTCAAAATAAAAGGGCTTGCATTGAAACCAAATATTATTGTTTTGTACCGGTAGCAATGCAAGTTTTCACCTTTCTTTAAAAAGAAACAAAATCGAGTCAGATCTTTTTCGGATTCCAATCGAATCATCAGAAATGCTTTTCTGATGTCGGCCAACAAGACATATTTGTTCGTTCTGAAACGGATTATCAGTTCTAGCATATCAGTCATCAAATTTACGCCTGGATATGCCGCTTCGTTTAATGACACAACACCCTTTTGCTAATGAGAACAATTAAAAACTGGTCTCATATTTGTAGTTGGGTGGTCAGTTAATTTTAACACAGGTCTATGGGAAATCCATGTATAGTCTTTACAATTTTTAGGGGGTACAATTATTTCTTCAATAATACCTTCTCCTTTTGCTGTTGAAAAACGTGAAGGTATTCGTCATACAATTTTTTCTTCTCAAGATTCTTTGTTACTTTATCCAGAATCCGTAAAGATGGCCTATAATACGAAGGAACAGATTTCAATTTGTCCTCACACTATTGAAGACGCACATGATATAAACCATCTTTAAATGTGATGGAATCTTTAAACTGTTTCCCCTTCTCTTCATCCAAGGTGGAGAACTTTTCGTCAGTATTTAATCGAATTGATTCGAGATTAAACATGTGCTCCAACCCTCGCTCAACGTTACTGTCTTTAAACTAATTATTTAGAGACTATGGGTAACATTCCTCCGGGTGAATTACATAGTTGATTCTGGAAGTCTTAAGTAGTGGCGTTCCAGCCAAAACTTCTGCACAATTTACTTTTGTTTCTTTACGTTAATTGATCTGGCATTCAAAGAGAAAATCCTTTTTGTGTTTCAAAAGCAGCTCCATACATACAAGGAATCACATTTAGGGGTTCTAGGTAGTGGATTGCGTCAATCCCTAGCAACCCATCTATAGTCAATAAAGTTTTCTTGTCATAAAAATGAGCGGCCGTCTACGATTCTTTAGATATCTAAGCATCTGGGGGAGACTTTCCGGATTATAAGACAAATTTAATTTTGTCGACAGAATTCGAAGGGTATGGGTTTTGCCAGTGAACAAATTTAAATTCGAAAAGATTTCTAAAAAAATTTAGGACTTGTGCCTAAAAAAGTGTTCACATCTATAGTTCTATCCTTTGCTAATGAGAGGCAATTCAATTTTTTTTTTAAATTGAATAGCCCAGGTAAGGCCTCTGACAGCCGGTGTCTAACAAGCAGTTAATTGTTGCTTCCTTATCCCTTTTTTCACAATAATTCAGATTATAGAAGACAGGAAAGCGTTATCTCAGTCTTTAGTGTGTAGGTATGTATCAATATGCATATTACTAGTAACAGAAAGAACACATGGCAGTCACGTGTCCCTTAGATTTACAACGAAGACAAAGAAACTTTTCTATTCAATGGACACACATTTCCTAAATGGGATTTTTTAATACACCGAAAGCAGAGGCGTAGCTCTCGACACCTGCTTATTCTGGCCTCATGGGTTGTATAATTATTTGAGTTGTCAGACAAATGTTCACTCGATTTACAAAAATCACATTTGGTCTCTGTTTCAGTTTTGTGTTGAAGGTCTCGAGAGATTAGGATTCAGTTGGTGTTTTAAACAAAGTTTACGGCCTAGATTTTACCGTCATCTTAGCAGGTGTTCTTGCAACAAGCACTTGTTTGACTATTCTCGAGGTCTCCTTCGATAGCACAGAAAATGAGGGGTAATAATTGCCAGAAATTCGCAGAAGTTCTACTTTTATTGCTGGTGGGATCTTCGCAAACAACTCTTCCGATATTATAATTGATCCGGCATCAACAAATCGCAATTGTATGAACCCTTTTATTCCTATTTATCAGTCTGGGCCTTCGCAATAAAATTTTTCAATTCCTCCAGATTCCGAGGATTATTCAACTGAAAATCCAGTATTCCCTGTATAATATCGCCTCTTATTTCTTCCTCGTCCACATAGTAGTCCTTTAAAAGTTTCAGGGCCATCAGGTACTCTCTCTAGATGGAGAAAGTTGATATATCAGTTGGAGAACTCTACCTTCAAATGAACATCTTAATAAATACAGTTTTTCCGTGTCCGAAGTAATGGACCTGGCACAATTTTCAAATTTTACCAAAACTCCTTTTGTCTTTTTTAAAGTGATTTTCGTTGAAGTTAGATCCATTAAACTTTATTTTAAGTGGGTCCACCGAAAATGATGATATGGCTGCCAATTAGGAAGGTGAAGATCTCTTAGCAGGAGTAACCGGGTTCTCTTGCTTAGGAATCGAGTCAATATCTCCATCCAATGAGGTGACCGCTGGGGTCTCGCCTTGCTCAGTCTCTCACAGTAAACTTAGCCTTCGTCTGACATCATATTTAAAGCGAACAGAAGGCAGTACTTAAGCTGCCCAGGCTCTCTGCATTTCCTTCTTTAGCATAAATCTTCTCCATACCAAATGAAACGGCTTCCAGCTCTTCCATCCATTCCTCAATTTCCCTCTTGAAACGAGAAAGCACTTCCTCAGGACTCTTTTTTTCTAGTCCTTCTAGTCAGTACATTTTTTGCAGGAGTTTCCGTTTAAGATCAAGCTCTTCCATAGAGACATAATCCTCCATGTTACAATTCAGGCAAAAGACATGTCGGGATTATTTCACCACAAAGAAGAGGGGGGTAAGAAAAGGCAGTAAGGGCTTGCAATGAAATGGTGACGTTGCTTACAAGCAGTCTTTTCTTTCCTTGTAAAGGTAACAATTCACTGGCAATGTTTGCTGAACAACAGTAACGAGGTAATCAGCCTAAGATACGCCAACCGACTAGCAAGCTAGTTAACTAGCTTCTTAACTAATCTCTAAACCGTAGTGAGACAACTCCATTTATACATACTAACTCTCAGTGGCGAGAATTCCAACGTGATTTCCAACGTGATAAAACTGTCTATTTAACTTAGTAGGAAATAGACACCCAGTTTCTCAATAACGGCCAAACAGCAGTTCAGTGTCTTTTCTTCCCTCCGATCCATCCCCCGGTAAGTCAAATCAATTTCAATTCTTACAATAGCTGTAAGCGCCGCAACAGACGTGTTAGTTGACCGTATGATAACACCAATTCTTCATCCTTTAGGGTTGATCTTTTTTCAATTGACTCATGCCCCGTTGTCGATCAGCCAAGGGGATTGAGTATATGCGCCCCAGGCTTTTAACCGGAATCTCCCCAACTGTTAGGATTGTATCACTCCCAATATTGAAATGGATTTCCCTAACAGATCCTTTGACTAACGAAAGGGTTGGACCTTTCTTTGCTTTGACGTTCATCTTTGCCCATGTAAAAAGATAATTTGCATTATATTATGTGACAAGAATAGTAACGGCATCCATAAAAGCTCGGGGTGAAGGAAGGTTCAGCTGCTCAGTAAGCATCACTCCTTTTGATGAGATTACTGCACCACGCAATATGATTCCAAATGCTAGAACGAAAAGAAGTGGGGAAATCACACCACCCATCATAAGAGTGTCTGCCATTTTTGGTGCCTCTAGAGTGCCTGCAATTTTTTGGTAGAATTTTTTTGGTGCGATCTAGTGTGCCTGCCATTTTTGGTAGATTTTTTTACAGTGAATGTTATGAAGGCCGAGTTCAAATATTTCGTTATAACTTCACCTTCTTCGGGAAGTAAAAAAAATCAAAGGGCATTCAGAGTAATTGGTGAGGAACTGTCACGTATGCATTTGCAAGATTCAGCAAAATTACATGGAGTTACGTTTTATCTTTTTTGCCGATGATAATGAGTCCTAGATCATTTGTGAATGCTCAATACATCCGAGGAATATTCCGGCCTTCTGGACAAATGTGTTTACATAATGTTTCCTTCTGAGGAAGTTAGTCATACGAGGAGCAAGAATTCCGAAGAATATATCCCCCTCTACATTTAGGAGGGATATAAGGCGACAAGATTTGTGATCTCTTTCGATTGCATCTCTTTTCCTATCCAAATGCCAACAACGAGGTCCTGTCATGTGGTGCACTACCCTGCCTCCAAACTTGCGTCATAAGAACAGGGACTCTTGAGAACGCCTGGGCCGTTTTTATATAGTTTGTACGATACTCCATTTATAGCAGTAGAGCTACCAGCACGAACCTTATGGAGGAACTTCTATCAGTTCAATTCTTCTATCCTTAAACGTTACCACTGGTTTTTTGGGTTTTGTACGTCTTTTATATAGGGCATTGCAGTAGTGTTTAATTCATCCGAATATGTCAACTTCAAATGACTTCCGAGTTCCTCCCTCGGCACATCTAGTTTTCACATCTTTGACTCTATGAAAAGTTTCTTTGTGAAAGCATAAGGATTTTAGTAGAATTTTGTCCGTGCCAGGCGTTTCTCCTTTCGATGCTTTGTCTGATGCTCAGCTCTGGATATCGCCAAAATACTCTTTTGAATAGCTTCAATGATATTTTGAATTTCCAACTTTTCATGGCCAGGGACATCTTTTAAACGGCGTCTCAACATTCTCATTCCATTGTGTGGCTGTCGTTTGTTTGGTCGATGTCGTTTGCGTGACACTGCTGTCCGAACTTTCACTTTCTAGTTACCACTTGACGCGTCTTCTCTCCACTCCAAAACGAACTTCTGCAACTTTAGCTTTTCTCTCCCCGAATCCGACTTTTCTCTTCTACAAATACAACTTCTCTGCTCGCAATCTAACTTCAGAATGCCTTCCTTCCCCAAATCACTCCTCTTTTATCTCCAATCAGGAGCATCTCATTTGCATACCTCGTGGTCACCCTGTAGGCATACAAAGAAACAGGGCAGCCATTTTTGTTTCTTTCTTCTTCATTATGAACACGAGGTAAGCCACACAAAAACGCGGTCGGTCGTTCTTGTTTCTTTTTTCTTCATTTACACCACACTCCCCCCTGATCTTTGAGATCAATAGGATACTTCGTAATCCTCCATCCAAGCAGGCCGCCTCCTCTCACGTCGAGGCCTCTGGGGGACAACTTCTCGGGGGTTAACGTTTTCAGGTTCACTACAACGCGGGCCTAAGTCAGGTCGAGCAGCATCATTTGCTTCTCGGTGGCCCTCGATTTCCTCTTCGTCACTGCCCTCACTGCATACCGGCAATGTCACACGACGCAGATCTAAGATATGCTTGGGAACGCCATTCACCATCACATTGTTCTTCGACTGCAATCCTGTTACAACCCCTCTTTTCCAACGAGTGGAACACTGTGCATTGGGGGGTTCCACCCACACCTCTTCACCTACTTTGATAGTGGCTTCTTCACTCTCAATTCCTGCTGTTTTGTTTCACGGATGCCGCCACTTATATGTGAAAACGGCCCTATGAGGCACAGTTGTCTCATCTTGTTTGGTCTTCGGCGAGATGTTATACCAAAACACCGCCTCTATGGGTGATACGTTGCTTTTTTCCGCAGCGGCTTTAATGGTGCGATGATTCCTCTCCACTATTCCGTTGCCACTCGGCCGATACGCTGCTCTGAAAAATTGCCTTACTCCCCACTTATCGCACACCCCTTTAAAGGCTTCTGATCGGAAAACGGGGCCATTGTCCATTAAGAGTTCCTCAACCGGCCCTCTCTCCAAAAATATCTCCTCGATGACCCCTCCGATCGCCCATGCAACTTCTACCCTGATCTCTCTCCAGATGGCAAACCTTCCCGGTCCACAGTCGACCATCGACAGATACAATTTGTGGCGATAGTGCGTCACATCAATGGCCAATCGCTTCCAGTCCTCCGCAACGTGTAGCTCTCCTGCTTCGTGTCTGGACGGTCTAGGGTCAATTGATTGGCACTCTCGAAAGTTCTCCACCACCTCTCTAACCTCCTCCTCGGTGGTCTCCGGGTAAACCTCTCTGACTAGGAATAACGTTCGTTCTCGACCAAAGTGGTGCATTTCGTGTGACTCTTTGACTTCTTCCCCTGCACAGCATACCGAGGAGACCTCCTTTCCCTCCTGCAGACAGGCCTTCCTCACGCGTGTCATCGAATCCGCCTTGTTTTTTCTGACGGGACCAACACAACAGATACTCTCAACTGGAATTCCGCTATCAGGTCGGTGAGCGCTCCGAGTCTGCGCTTGATCAGCATTTCCGCAGCACCCCTGGTCATAACTCTCTTATCGCGAGTTACTGCCGACCGAATCCACGACGCTACCGTTGCCGAATCGGTTTTGACTTCAATTATTTTCAATCCCCATTTCAGGGCCAGATTGATTCCTTTTATAGCGGCATCTAGTTCTGCTACGTTGATATGGAAGAAGTCGTTGTTTTTTCTTAGCCACGCCGCATCCTCCACAGTTACACCTCCTATCTCTAGTACGACGCCCAACGCCAGGTTACTGGCATCGCACCAAACCACACCCGCGTCTTCGCCGCTGATATACCATTTCCCTTTCACTGGGTCCTCATTCCTCACTCTCGCAATGACTTCTTGCAGCATGTTCATGACCTCCTTCGTCACACGTCCCTCCCAGCCATCAGTGCCTGTTTGTCGTTTAATAAAGCTGCATGCTATCCTGAGCCAACAAGCGATAAGATAGTGCCCGACCAGCCTCCCGCAGACTGAGAAGAGTTCTCGCCTCGTCAGCTCAGATCCGACTTCGGGTATTGCATTCCCTCGTTCGAAGACAAGGCTGTATTTTCCATCTCGCCTTAGTTTCAACCCCAGCACCGCTCCTCCATCTAGGGCCTCCGTCGGTTTTGCAGTTAACCCATACTTCTTTACATGACTTCTTACTTTCTCTGCTGTCAACTCTGCCTCCTCCACCAGGATGTCGTCAATGTACGAACTAGTGGCCTCCTCCACTGTACAGTCTTTGCTCAGCACTATCTTCAGCACGGCAGTCATAATTTTGGGGGCTGAACTCAGCCCAAAGCCTAACCTCGTCAGACAATACACCCGCCTCTTGTACCGGACCAGTTGGTACTGCCAGATGTTTTCATCTCCATGGATCTGCAGATATGCCGATTTCAGATCGGCAATCTTAGTGGCCTAATCTTGTTTTTGGTAGGCTGAACAACCGCCAGTAGTGGCAACACTCCTTTTTCTTCCCCTGTCCACGGTTTCAGAATTCCTTCTTTTATCCACCTCTCCACTTCTTCCTCGAATCCTTTTCTTATTTCTCCTCGCAGGGTGTTTTCGTAGCATCCCGCCTTATTCTGTAGTTCTGGTGGCCCGGAGACCCATTTCCCTTCCACCGTCCACCTCACGCCATCAAACTTCGCCAGGAAATCTTTGTCCTCAATGCAGCAAACCTCCGGTTTTGAGGTTCTGACGGTTCTATCACCTTCCACTCCTGCCATCCCCACTGCGCCGAGACGTCCAAACGTCACTTGGCCCCCTCTTAACGTAGCGCCCCCCAGTCGGTTAATTGCACTCATACCTATAATCACGTCGACACCACCGACCAGATGATTCAACACAAGGGATTGCAGTTCAATGGGCACCCCTTGCACCATTACTTCCGCTGTCGTCTCTCCTAGGCATTTCACATCCCTGCCATCCACGGTTCTAATAATCCTGGTTCCGCTCCATGACCTCGCGACATTCCTCGCTTACAACGTTGTAGTGCAGCCTGTGTCGACAAGGGCTATGGCTCTCTTCCCATTGACTACCACCGGTAACCGAGGCAATGTTCCATTATGCGCCATTTCCACACAGAAGGGGTAACCGCTGGCGCAATAGCTCCCCTTAACTCCTTTCCCTGGTCCCGTGCAGCAACACAATAGCGGCTAATATGCCCCACTTGTCCACATCGGTAGCACGTAATCCCCGGTCTCGGCTCGTTGCAGTCCTTGATCAGATGAGGACCCTGGCACCGGAAACACTTGATCGCAGGTCTCCCTTCCTGTCGCCTCGCCGGCTGCCTCTCATTCAAGTGAGGCCTCATGCACATATTTTCACTCACAGCTGCAGCCACGATTGGGCTTTTAACATTTTTCACTAGGACTCTGGCGTGGACCAAGAGATCGTCCACTTCCATAGAATGGATCCCCGTGATTCTCTGCATGTTCGCAGAGATTTCCTCTGGAAAGCCGTTCACTAGGTACAGCTTTACCGTCATCTCCAGGCTCCTCCCCACGTAACCAGCCAACCCTGCCAGTCTCCTGATCTCTGCCGCAAAGACGTCAACGGACTCGCCGGTCCACCTCAAACTTGACAGCTTGCCAAGTTCTTCAAATGGGACCTCAGCGAAGGCCAATTTCAGCCTTTGCTCCACTAAGGCAAGGCCTTCCTTGTCTTCATCTCGCATCTGCTGGTAAATCGTGAGGGCTTCCCCCTCTAAGTATAGCGGCAGCAGGGTGACCACATCTTCTATCTTTTGCAACTTCGCCAACATTTTTAATTTCTCCAGCCACTTAATCAGGTCACCCTCCCCAGTAAAGGGTCTCAACATCTGAGTGCTCAGTCTCCACTCAGCCATGTTAATTTGCTTGATGCGCCGAAATAGCTTGTCGTTTGCGTGACACTGCTGTCCGAACTTTCACTTTCTGGTTACCACTTGACGCGTCTTCTCTCCACTCCAAAACGAACTTCTGCAACTTTAGCTTTTCTCTCCCCGAATCCGACTTTTCTCTTCTACAAATACAACTTCTCTGCTCGCAATCTAACTTCAGAATGCCTTCCTTCCCCAAATCACTCCTCTTTTATCTCCAATCAGGAGCATCTCATTTGCATACCTCGTGGTCACCCTGTAGGCATACAAAGAAACAGGGCAGCCATTTTTGTTTCTTTCTTCTTCATTATGAACACGAGGTAAGCCACACAAAAACGCGGTCGGTCGTTCTTGTTTCTTTTTTCTTCATTTACAACACAGTCGATGTTGTTCTTTTTTTATCTTTATGTGCTCCAACACCAAGCCACTCCATACAGACGTCATATGTGATCATAATTAAAGCTGCCATCTGTTAGTATATAGGAAACTTTAGGTAGGTTGCAAGTAAAAAAGAAAGTTCCTGGTCTGAACACTTTCAAGTAGCTGTCTGATTACCCTTGGACCAGTGAGTTCTTGGTTTGCTTGGAAAGTATCCGGCCGTTGTCGCTCAGCAATGCGCTCCTGAATGATGTGGGGGTATTCCTGATTCATAAACCCATCGTTCGATTTACATTCTACGATAGAAGAATTAGGTTGCTTGCACCGGCGGGCCTTATGGATTCGAACCCTCGCAAGATGTTATATTTTTCCGCAATCACACATTGTAGCCAGGGGCATGTTCATGTCGCTGCCGTTTGAACAGTTATTGTGGGTGATATATTCTCACTCCGGCTACATACACCCTAAGAGCATTTTTCGTTTGTTAAACTATCCATGTATTTGTATTGTTATAAGTCTTCTTAAATACACCTGTGGTTTAAGCTTGTATAAAATCTCACCCTATTTAAAACTGTATTACAGTTTTTGGTCTTATTTTTTTAATATTCGATTTTCTATACATATCGGACCCATCTCGATACTAGACCTACGTAAAACATCTTCCCGACACATTAGTACTAATCTTTGTGAAATGTCCAAAATATATGTCCATGAGTTTCTGAATCCATAGCGAACCAACTCACATACAGTATATATATATATATATATATATATATATATATATATATATATATATATACATATATATATGTATATATATACATATACATATATATATACATATATGTATATATATATATATATATATATATATATATATATATATATATACCGTGCTCGAAAACTACTTACGCTTGAAAAAACCATATGCCTCTATAAGACCACCATTCGCCCATGTATGGAGTACTGGTATTACATTTGAACTTGTGCCCCCTCGACGTGACTACCCCCGACTAACCCGACAAGTAGCTAAGTCCCATCTCTTCACAGTAGATACCCCTAGGTGAAAAGAAGCATTTTACTCGAATAGTTTCTTCCCCAGAACTGCTATACTTTGGAAATCCCTTCCGGGATCCTGCTTTCCAAATTATACTGGCGTGCAGAAGTTCAAGTGTAATGTGAACACACATCTTGCTACTCATCTCCCTTCATAATGCCCCCGCAACTTACGCCCCCGATAGTAGCCTTCTACTTCAGAGAAGCACTGTGCCTTGTTTACAGTGAAAGTTTATTAAAATATATATATATGCTATCATAATAACAGTTAATATGTTTATAGGTCATGTATTTTTATGCCGTATGCGATAATAGTACCTAACAAAAATATTTTAAAGTTTGAAATACATCTATTAAAGTTGATTCAACTTATTTGCAATTTGATTATATTAACGAGCCACTAATCGCGTTTTTGTATGGGAATATTTGCATATCAGTGTTTTCTTTACTATATATATGCACCTTTAAAATCACATACCCTAAGCTGTAATGTAATACAAATTACACTTATTATAATTGTAATTAGATTTAATAATTAGGGCTTTGACAAAAACTATTTTATTATTTTAACTCTCGAGTATATATAAGTTAATATCTTATGTGGTTTTAGATGGGATGATATAATTCTCGATTAATTAACTGTGTATATCTGTATCTAATATATACCTGATAGTCAAAACAATGCTAAGAATATACTCTTGTCATAGCCCTAATAACAATGCGCATATATGGAATAATACATATATATATATATATATATATATATATATATATATATATATATATATATATAGATAGATAGATAGATAGATAAGGGAGCGAGTGTGTAGGAGATGGAATGATAAGGACTACATAGACACATTAAATCCAATTTTATAAACACATGTACTCATCGATAGATACATAACACAAAATTGCAAAGTGTATCAATTTATTATTAGTGAATTAGAATTCAAACTTTGCGTGCAACTTGATGGACTCATTCGATAAATAAAGTCACGAAGTAAGCAGTTGCCTATTTATTTCAAGACAGCCATGTATTTTTATGGCAAGAATCTCTTGATTGGTCAGGCAAGAAGGGAACAGTAAAAAAGGAGCTAGTTAAATGCTGATAAGTACGCGAAACGCCATTTTGAATCCGGCCGATGAAGCCTATTTAATGCGACACTCATGATAATCGAAGTCTGTCCAATGAAATTTAGTGGCATTTGCTGTTACATTTATGTTTATCTGGGTCTCTATCCTTAATTTTATCACGTAGCTGTTCTTGGTACCTTCGTTTTAGAAAGTTTTATTTGCATCTACTTGTAATAACATACGCTATACTTTTCTTATTCTTTTGCACACCTCTCGTCTTCTTAACGGCATATATTTCATGGACATTCTTAATCGTAGCTTTTTTTCTACATTTACACGCTTTTTTCTAGAGGATTGCTTATCAAAAAACACAAAGCAAAGGACGCAAAATATATTACTTTCACCAAAGTTTTATTTCCTAAATAATACTTTGACCGCAGATTTCCCCTTTATACCAAAGTATCCTTACATACACGTATAATCGTAATAATGAAATGCTAGATAACAGTCTAAGAACGACATCATCACAGTCGCAACATTTTCAGAGGAAGTAGTTTTTATATATCCCTCTATCTATTTACTCCGACCACTACCAATTTAAACTGGGTACAATTTTATATTTTCCACAGATTGATTGTGGTTCAGCTATTACCTGTTTATTACAACGTATTATAACGTGCTCGTCTCAATTTCCAATTCGTAAATAATTACCCCTCCCTGAGTTGATTCCAGTCATTCTACTTGGCTGACCTCCAACCACCCTTACATTAGGGATTAACGGATTTCTCATTTTAAACGACCGATAATCTACCATTAATATTTGTCCCGCAATTATGTCTTTTTCTCCAGGTATTACATGGCTTCGTTCTATATCTTTATTCTCACGCTCTCGTGCTCTCTGTCTGTCTGTCTGTCTCTCTCTCTCTCTCTCTCTCTCTCTCTCTATCTCCCTCTCTCTGTATCTCTCTCCTTCTCTCTTGATACTAATTGTTTTCGTGTGTTATTTGGGGGCGTTTCTATGTTAAATTTTACTTTTGTTATTACATTTACTATTCCTGGGGAAAAATTACCTTTCTCATATAGTTTTCTTATGGTAACCTAGGCGCCAATCATATTAATTATCGTGTTAACTGCAAGCAACTCGTACACGATGCTATTTTTTTTTTGCTTTTGTTTGTTGAAAGAGTATCAAATCCAAAAACATATTTTAATTTTATATAAAACACATTATAAGACAAACTAGTTTAAATAAAGCATTAGTTTTGTTAATGGCCAAATTCTACTTTTAACACCCATACTTAAAACGGTTTCAGGAAAGAGTGTAAAAAAGTTCAAATCTGATCTTAAAGCAGGCAACTTTTCAATCCTTTAAAGGCTACATTTCTAAAGCCCAGCGGTGGTCTCCAACGTCGTAAATTTTGTTAAATAAAAATGATGAAAATATAAAAACAATGAATTGGGGTTGGTATAACAGCCTGTGGTTTTGCTAATGTAATTTAGATTTTAAAAAAAAGTTTACATAATGTTAATACCTGTCTAAAAATTTACGTCGCTAAACTAAATATGTGCCCTAAATTATATTGCCCACCGAAATATTTATTTCTACTAAATGAGACAATCTCTTTAAACTTTGGCGGGGACAGTATTTTTCCAGATATAAAGACATTTATTATGCACTGTAATTAAACGTTGGCCAGAATTGTACGCTCGCGTGATAAATAAATTTACAGAGACTGCCTCGCCCACCATTTTTTGTTGGTTTATTGTCTTTGCGCGTGGGTATGTAGACAATGAATATCAAGGTTGAATTTTAGGCATATGCATTGGAAATAGCCCAGCGGTAAAAACTAGGGGGTTTATTCCGAAATCCGTTTTTACCATAGCGATGTTGAGGATTTCTATACCACAAGTCATTCTTAACATGAGGAGGTTGGGAATTTTCTAGCAACAACAATCGTAGGTGTTTCTACATGCGTAGAGGGGGCAACACCGGTTAAGAGTGTTGCAAGTGTATGGATAATGTAGAAAAATTATATATAAAATATGCTATAAATGTTATCATGAAGATCGAGTATCCCATTTGTTCAAACACGAAAAAAATAGTCCCTCATGATGTACTGTCAACACAAAGTAAAATTTCCTCAAAACAACATATCTATATACTCGAAATGTATGTATGTGTAACAAGTATCAGTCGCGTTTTTAATTTAATAAACACTATTACCATTTACAAATAAGCCGACGAGTTTGAAACATTAGTTAATCTTATCAGCCATCACTAATTCTTTTAAATAATGTAATTAAAACTATGAAAATATAGTGTCTTTACCTTAAACCATATTTGTACAGAAATGTTAAAACGTATTTCACTTGATATGATCATTTCAATTTGCAAAAAGAAGGCATTTCCAATGTCTAATTTTGGCACATATAAAACAATTTCAACTAAAGTCCCATCTGGTATATATATATATATATATATATATATATATATATATATATATATATATATATATATATATATATATATATATATACATCCATTACTAAATGTTTAAAACGATGTTACAAATCACACACACATATACACACGCACACACACACATGTTTATATATATGTATATATATATACATATTGTTTTTAAATAAAATGGTAGGCGGCAGTTTCTCGAGAGCTCTTTCGGCTATCATCTCTTCAGGAGCAAATCGATAGCAATCTAAATAATATTGTGGCGAAAATAAAGAGTTCTATAGGGGAACTTATTTAATGTACCAACGTACGAGGGCATTAATTAAATTTATTTACGTTTAAAAAACGATTAAAAATGTTGGCACAACGAGGGAGAAAAAAAAAAAAAATCAAAGTTCCCCAAAGAGAAACAATGCGTTAGATGTTTCTTTTTGCCGGCACAAAGAAGGTTGACGCACCGCGATAGAGACAGCCTCCAAAATCTTTAAATGGTTTTTGGAGTCCGCTCTATGTAGCACCTCGAACCAATCTATTTTATATCTATCGGCACAGCACGGGTTGTCAGCCAAATGCTGGCCAATAGCAGAGTCCAAGGCTGCAGAAGGAGGGAGACCTCCGAACCCCATCCTCCCTTGTCTGATCTTCGATGGAACATGCTGGTTTATACGAGTCACAAGGTGCAAGGATGTTCGCCCAACATAACCAGCATCACACTGGCATTTAAACTCATATACAATATTACTATTTTGGATGTAAGGCAAACTATCCTTGCGGAAAGACGGAAAAGCAGGTCTCGTAGTATATACCACACGCAAGGTCACCGAATTGAAGCAATCGTAAATACTTCTTCGAATCTTTTTTGAAATTATATTACTCCCCTCCCCTATCCACGGTAATTTCAAATAAACCGGGCATTTCAAGGGTCCAAACTTTTTAGGGGATTTAAAATCCGCAACCTTTTTGAAAATACAATCATCAATAAGGTCAACAGGATAACTATTATTGATGAATATTTCCCTGATCTTATCGAGTTCGACATCCAATCTGTTAGGCGAACAAATCATGAGGGCTCTATGTACCAAAGTATTAATTAAACCGACCTATATACATATATATATATGTATATACATATATATATATATATGTATATACATATATATATATATATATATATATATATATATGTATACACATAATGATTTTGCGTTGTAATAACATGACAATACAATTACAAAATAATTGCAAGATATACTGTAACGTCGATATATATATAAATATATATATATATTTATATCTATTCACATATATATACATATAAATATTTATATATACATATATAAATATATATACATATAAATATTTATATATACACATATAAATAAATATATATATATGAATATATATATATATATATATATATATATATATATATATAAACTGGGTCAATCACTTTATTGCATATTGGTAAAATATCAATATTTCCCTAAATATACGTTACAACAGAATGAAAATTATATCATCAAACGTCAGCTTTAAGGTTAATTATTTCCCAACCTTTTATTCAAATTAATGCGATATTCGGAAGGTTATAATAGTTGATTCTTTTTATCGTGGAATTTTCACGGTCCTTCGCTTTATTGCGGGTCTCTTAAAATGCTGTTTTAGGGCAAAACATATAACGTCATATCATGCAAATTTATTTTTTATTATATTTTTCTGTCAAAGAATAATGCAAAACACCACATCCTAGGTTCTAAGCCTAAAATAAATGATATATTTATCAGCATATTCACATTTTTTTAAATGATATAAAACAGTCTTTTGTCCCCGGGTGAATTCAATTGTTTGATCTCAAAACAGAGTTATGGGTATTTAAATATCAATCATGTCCTCAACAAGGCATCTTTTCAAGTAAATTACTCTCCTCTCTCATAAACTCCTCTTTTAATATTGAACAGATATATTCAATAGGGTAAAGGTCTGGGAAACATGGTGAACAAGTTATGGGAGTTTATCCAAAAAGAACAATATTCAAATAGGGTGCAGTCGCCCTAATAGAATTGGATTGTGCATTGGCATGCATAAAAATCATCGGAATGCGCCATGACAAGGGTAGGTCAACTAGCCGTGGTGACATATGTTTATCTAAAAAGGTCGTGTGCGTATTGCTGGTAAGTTTTACACCCTATTGAACTCGGAATGGTCCAATCAACTTACACCTAATGATTCCTGCTCAAAACATGCTAACTCCACCTCCTTCTTGGCGATGAACTTTGTAAGAGGTTGGAGTTCCGTTCGAGATCAAAATTTGGCCCGACTATCCGGACTTTTAAGAATAGCACGCATCTCATCTGTAAATAAGACACGTAGAAAACCATGTTCATATAATTCTGTGCCCAAGCCTTTTGTTTTTCCCTATGTTGTTTGCTCAATGGAGGCCCTAAAATAGTTTTGATCTTCCTTGCCATCTCATTCAACACATTACATCCATGGGTGCGGAGTCGGAGTGTGAAGGAGTCGGAGGTTTTAGCTGGAGTCAGAGTAAGAGACGGATTTCTAAAAGTACAAGGAGCCGGAGTCGGAGACGGAGTCGGAGTCGGAGACGGAGTCGGAGTCGGAGACGGAGTCGGAGTCGGGGATGGAATCGGAATTTTTTATCCGAATCCGACTCCTTAAGTCTAATGTATTTATTTTTTTACATGGGTTTCCTGTGGTGTTTTACAATTTTTTTTTTTTAATTACATTTTCTAACCAAACAATGCACATTGCCACTTTGATGGTGAAGGCTGCTATCAAGGATCTAAGTTTCAGGGGTACTATGTAGGGAGTTTAGCAGCAAGATGCCTGTTTACATTGCACTTGACCTTCTGCATATCAGTACAGTTGGGGAAGCAGGAAACCGTAAGAGGATTCCAAAGTCTTGCAGTTCTGGGAAAGAAGCGATTAGAGTAAAAGGCTTTCTTACACATAGGGATCTCTACAGTATAGGGGTGGTACTTTGCTGCTTGTCGGGTATGTCGGGGGTATTTTCATCGAGGAGATACAAGAGCTTGTAGTTCGTCAGAGTATCCACCATTATAATACTTGTAAAACAAGCAGAGGGATAAAACAGTTCGCCGATAGGACAGGCTTGAAGCTTAGATAACAGTTCAGGACCTATCAGGTTGTCGACTCTCTTTAGAACACTATCCAGAATCGAGAGACTAGTAGCAGATGCACAAGCGGAAATGTGCAGCAGTACTCGATACATGCGTGAATGGTGTCTTTGTGGAGGTACAGGATACTTTCAGACGTAAGTAACTTTCAAGCATGATAGAGAGAGCCTATTTTCTTCGCAGCAGCCCTGGCAATGATCTCAATGTATTTATTCAAACGCATGTTCCCTGTGAACGTTAAGGCAAGGAGTTTGAACGAAGTACTTTCAGGTAATGTATCTTTAGCCATAACTATTGGTGGTTGGTAAGGTTTCATGTAATTATTAAAGGAAACGAGTTTTGTCTTAGCAGCTTTGAACGTTACCATCTATTTTATTTCTGACCCCATTCCACTACAGAGTGAAGGTCTCCGTCTAGGGTTTCCGCCATTATCTTAGATATGTGCTCATTAGTTTCCCCCACGTGCCTGATATAGAGCGTGATGTCATGAGCTAATATATCCACGTCAGGGACAATTTTATCCGGTAATGATCGATCCCTTAGGTACACCTGCATTTATATTATATTGTTCGGACGTACGCCGATGGAGGACAGCCTGGATTCTTCTCTCATTTAAGAAGGATTTAATAATGTTAAGTACTCGTCCAATAATACCATAGATTTTGTTTTCATGAAAAGCCCAACGTGTCATACCATGTCAAAACCCCTAGATATATGTAGAACTATTGCCTTCCCCTCCTCTGCCTTATTCAGTGCTTGGTATATACGTTCAGAGATTACAGTTAGAATATTTGCAGTAGAACGGGCTTGCCTACATCCATGTTGATGGTCAAACAGAGCTTTAGCAGGTGTAAGGTAGTGGATTAGATCTTGATTAATTAAAGACTTAAATATTTTTGCGAAAAGCGGGAGGATATTAATTGGACCATAATTTAATGCGTCCGTTCGTTTGCCAGAGATTTTGTAAACTTATATCACAGAAGCAATATTCCAGCTGTCAGGAAAGCAAGATTCGGTAAGACATTTGTTAAAGAGTGTTTGTAAAGTTTTTAGATTAGAGAGAACTGGAGCAACCTCAGTGGATCATTTTTTTAATAGCACAGCCATCATGAGATCAGGTCCACATGCTTTTGAGGTGTCTCTATTTTTTTGATATCATGTACTTGAGAAGGGTTGTTTTTCAGATCATCTGGTGTGGTTTCTGTCCACAGAGGCAAACCAGGGAGGGAATGGTTTGCTGGGTTTAAAGTAGA
Source organism: Euprymna scolopes (assembly GCF_053919585.1). Lineage (NCBI taxonomy): Eukaryota > Metazoa > Mollusca > Cephalopoda > Sepiida > Sepiolidae > Euprymna > Euprymna scolopes. The sequence continues at coordinate 35,407,053 of NC_136497.1, forward strand.
GTTTGAGGGAAAATAACGAGCAAACATGCTATCTTTCTCCGTTGCTGTACAAACAAGGTCATGCTTGTCTGATAACGGGAGAATTATTGCCCATTATTTACTACACTATTGTAGATTTTCCAGAAATCATGAGTTCCTAATTTCTGCGCTTAAATGCATTTCCTGGTGGTTTCAGTATATTCACTCTTAGCTGGTGCTACTTCTTTCTTACAATTACTTCTAGCTTCTATATACTTTGTCTGTTTGTACAGGACCTGTGCTGGATAAATCTACGGTATGCACGTTGCCTCTAAGCAATGGCAGCTGCGCAAGCAGAAGTAAACCATTGGGTAGGGTGGGGTTTGCTATAGAACTTCCGTGTAGGAGCATATGCTTCAGTTGCTGCTTTGAACCATTCAGTAGTCTCATTTGCGCACTATTCTGCAGGAAGAGAAAAGATATTTCCCCATGCGATCGCGAATGGCATCCCAGTCAGCCTTATTTTATTATGTTGTCGAATTGACCAATGGCTCTTCAACTTTTGGTCGAGAGTTTAGAGTGATTCTATCATTATCACAGCATGATCAGCATTCCTAAGTGGGCAATCAGCATTTGTTACACGATCCTCAGGATCTCTTGTCAGAAATAGATCCACAAGTGAGGTTTGCCGGTTCTGGCGATCTGGGAGACCCGTCGGGAATGTAACTGTCTGTGTCAAGAATGGGATATAGCAAAATTATGGATGATGCTACTAGCTGTGTCAGTAGAGCTAGAGAAGCCAAACAAATTTCTATGGCGGGCGTTAGAATCACTAAATACATGTATTTGGTCGCAAATGTCAACGGAGAGTGCTACATATATGCTCCAAAATACATGATTGATTATAGTACACTCCTGGCTGGATAGAGAGCAATAAAGAAAATACAATTAACTAACGCTCTGTTGTAAATTTAGTTTAAAGCACATGAACCTGATTCTAGTTTAGATTCTCTAGACATGGGGAGGGTGTTACAAATATAGACGCCAAGTCTGTTCCCGTTAATGTCCATACGACAAAGTGTAAGATAACCAGATATGTTAAAAGTTAAAGATGTTAAGGGGGATTAAGAAGTGCAAGTTAGTTTCACTTAGTGCTAAGGTATCCGGGGAGTTTGCTAGAAGAAATTATTCTACATCCTCTAAGATAGTTCTAAATACCCGTAAATGTGTAAATGTAAGCCTCAAGGGAGGAGGCGTGAGTGTGTGTCTGGTTTGAACCTTTTTTTTTGGATTGAGCTATCATTTCATTCTATTTAGTAGTTTCAGATCTAGACTGAGGTGCTAGTCAAAACGCATGTGCATAGGCACCATCATGCAACACAAGTAGACAATCAGCCGCTCCCCATACACAAGACTGTGGTCTCAGATATGAGTGCAGGGTGCCTTTGCATGCGTGACATTGTACTACACATATCCCAATATTACACTACTGATGATAGAACGCTCTAAGCGCTATCAAAGGCTTCTGAACTGTCAGTTGGAAACAGCAACCAGCAACTGTTAAACTGGGAACCCTCAAACTTGTGCGACAGGAGTGGTCCAGTCCAATCCTGTTAGCATATATGGTAAATAAGCACCCCGAAGATACCCACTTATAGGAGAAGGAAATATGCCAAATGTAGGGGACGGCATTCATTGCCCTAATTATGAAACAAGGCTAAGCACTGGGCGTCTCTAATGAGTCCTTGAGACCGTACCTCTACTCCTGGCTTATAGGCAAAGAAGGGGTATGGAGTATACGAGGGGCGTGCAAAAAGTAATGCCCCTGACACACTTACAGTTGTCAGATCTAGCCGAAATTTATGATTTATATTTCTATGGGTAATATGGAAATTTACAGCTCTATCCTAATTGTGGTTTCTGTTTATAGGTGTTTGAACTGATGCAGGTGTGAAATTGAGCCTGTTGAATGTCGAGCAGTGATCTGGTGTTTGCATTTAAAATGACGCACACCACAGGAGACTGTTGATGAAATGAAAGAAACTGATGGTGATAATACCCTATCATATGACCTTGCAAAACGCTGGCATCGTGAATTCAAACATGGCTTGAATCCTGTGCCAACAGCTCCTAGAACAAGTCGCCCCTCTTCTGCCATTGATGAGGCGTTTGTCCGTCAAGTTGAAGCTGCCATTTTGGAAGATTGGCGCATTATTATTCGCCAAATAGCCCAAGATATCAAGATTAGTACAGGGTCTGTGGAAACTATCATTCATGACTATTTGCCTATGCATAACGTGTCTGCCAGATGGATTCCCAAGTGGCTCACACCATTCCAGAAACGAGAACGCGTCGAGTGCTCGAGGATGAATGTGGAGATTTGCCAAGAAGATGAGTCAATTCTTTTTCAAAAGACTGATTACACATGATGAAAACTGCGTCGATCACTATGATCCAAAGACCAAAGCCCAATCAATGCAGTGGAAGCACTTGGACTCACCACCCCTAAAGGTGGCAGCCCTCCAGTGGCTAGATCATGCTCACAGTCTTCTGGGACCAGGACGGAGTAGTGATGACAGATTTCCTAGCAAAGGGTACCACAATTACAGGAAGCTTTTTAACCCCTCACTCAAGAGAAGGTGGTTAAGGACACTTTTTTCTCTAGAATTATCGGCTCGTGTCATCTAGTCTCCTCTGAGGTTGTTACATGAACTCTGGTATGGTGAATGCGAATATCGAAGCGGCAGGCAGGAAGTAAGACACACAATTGTAGTCTATCCACAGAAGCTTAATTTTCACAAAATTATGTACAAACATGTTTTTACAATTCTCATTCAATTCGTAGTAAGTTTTTTCAAAGTCTCAAATCTCTTCACAGACACGACAGAAGGTTGGATGAGGTAGGTGGAGGGGGCCCCTCTCCAGGGAACGGCGGGTTTATACGACCTCTCCGCCCGCAATTCAACAAGCAATCTGTTTAATTTTAGAGCGCATCGACAAGATGTGGGTGGCTGGAAGATCATTAATGTAGATCAGGAAAAGAGTTGGGCCTAAGATGGACCCCTGAGGGACACCGGCTTTAATACTGTGAGCTTCTGATTTTTGCCCCTCAACTACTACTCTTATGAACCTATCAGAAAGAAATGATTTAATAATTGAGAAGACATTTCCAGCTATACCATAACTAGCGATCTTATGAAGTAAACCTTTATGCCATACCCTATCAAAGGCTTTAGATATGTCAAGAGCAATTGCCCTAGAAAGATTGCCACCGTCGAGAGATTTGCTAATCCTATGCGATATAACTGTAAGCACATCTGCTGTAGATCTAGCAGAACGGAAACCATATTGAGTGTCACTAAGAAGGTTATTTTTGTTGAGATGGTTGATTACTTCTGTATTTAACACAGATTCTAGCAACTTACTCATGACGCACAGGAGACTTATTGGCCTGTACTGAGAGGGGGATGAGCGATCACCTGAATTCTTAAATACAGGGCATACTGATGAGATTTTCCAGGGAGATGGGAAACTATTCTCCTTAAGACAACGTTTAAACAGTTTTGTAAGTATGGACGCTAGTTCAGGTTGAAGTTTTTTGAGTACCAGAATTGGAATACCGTCAGGGCCAGTTGCTTTACTGGAATCAAGGTTTTTGATTAGCTTGGCACCATCACGTACAGATATACGTATATCACATAGCGTGTTTTCTGATACAGGAGGAAATATTGGGGGTTGGCGGCTTTGGTCGAAAAGGGTAGAATTAGCTGCAAAGTTCTTGACAAAGAGTTTGGCTTTGTCTGATGCTGACGAGATTACCTCAGCTCCATTGATAATAGTTGGGATGGAGCGCACGCTTCTGTTCAGGATTCTGTTTGCTATTTGCCAAAACTGGTGGGAACCAAGCCGCTGCTCAGCTACTTTGGACTTAACAGATTGAGCATACAGCTCTCTTGCGTTCCTTATTACTTTCTTACAATGGTTGCTGGCAGTCCTGGAAACGGCTTTAGTTTCCATACATCTATTACGTTTGAAGCAGTGCAAAAAGTGATTTCTGTGCGCAATGGCAGCAGCACATTCTGGAGAGAAACATGGCTGGCTATTAGGTTTTTGTTGAAACTTTTTAGAGGGTATGAAATGGTCAATACCTACAATTAACCATTCAGTCAGGTCTAATACTATAGAGAACACATCCTTTGTAAACATGGAATGCAGAGGTAGATCAGATATAAATGTACGGAAGCTATCCCAGTCAGCCTTAGTGTATCGATATACTGTACGATGGAGAGGTACGTAAAACCCTCAAGACTGAGGTAACAAAAACAATTTCTTTTCAAAAATTAATTCAACTCTCAAACATTTAATATCTCCAATGTTTACGTTTGAATACATGAAAAGACAACCCTGAACAGTTTAATTTTACAATTAAGCAATTAACAACATCGTTCAACATCGCTACATTAATACACAGCCGATATCCGGCTAAAATGTTTCGTCAAAGTTCACGAACTACTTAAAAATAGTATTCTCGTTTTTTTTGTTTTGTTTTTTTTTTTTAACTTTTTTGCAACTAAATTCAATCATCGGAATTCTTCCCTCACAATTAAAAATTGTAATTCAATTACAGTCATGAATCACTGTCATCAGAGCTAAACCCGCTCTTGACAGAACTCAACGAATAATCACTTTAAAATAAGTGAACAAAACTCTACCCTTGTATTAAGCTATTCTCGAGGTAGGGTACTCATTTTTCTTCCAGCCTCGCATAGGGTGGTACATGGGGCAACACATCATCCCATTTCCGATTTTTCGTTCCCCAGGAGGCAGACATTCTCCCACAATTCTCATTTAATCTTGATCGCATGTCACTCAAGGGAATTCGAACCCTTTGTCGTTGACCCCTGGTGACACCAACCAGAATCAAGTCACTCTTCCGCCCCCCCCCCACAGAGAATTCTCTGAGCTGCCGGGTTGTCTCTTGATATCCTCGCAAGTCAGCATCGCCGAGAGGGCTGCTAAGGCCTACTCTCCTTCATCGTTAAAAGTTAATTCAACCCTGACCTCTGTCACCATCACCACCGTTCCAGACGTGACTCCTGCTTGTTGTTATAATGCCCGCATCAGTGAATCCCTTCTTACGTCTTAACTAGACATTCTCGCAAGGATTTATTTACGCCCTCATGATATTAAAATATTCAAATATACGCAATATCAATTATTTCACAAGAGAGAAAAATACAACATCAACAGAATAATAATAAAAAAACAATTATTCAATCACCAAAAGAGTTTAAGCCACAACAAAAAGAAATCTCCACTTTCTCTCTTTTATTTCAAGCTTTTAATTCAATAACGAAAAAATATATCACTCAATCCCAGAAAGGAAAAGTCTAAGTTTCTAAAACAACTTTCGCTTGTACCTGCAAAAAAATCACCCCTTCCTTTCATTAATTCACTGCTATTACTGCTTCACTTTTGAGGAAATTAAGGGAAGCTATCAAAATCAAGAGGCTGGGCAAGATCAGCAAAGGTACCCTCCTCCTGCAGGACAACGCTTCGGTCCACAACTCACATGTCGCCAGATCAGAAACACTGGCGTGTGGTTATTAGTTATCTATTTTATAGTTATTCTTTAGAGTATAAATATAGGCTAAGCTAATGCATGACTTAGCAATAGAAATCTATAGATGTTTAGTATTTATCGATTTTAAAAAAGGTCAACATACTAAAGTTTAGGACCGGAAGCTAAACCCTCCTCCCAAGGGGAATGCAAAGTATGGGATTTTATATCAGTTTGGGAAGAAGAGTAATTGGTTATTTTGCTCAGTTGAAACAGGATATCTGATATACTTACAAAAATACAGCATTAATATACAATATAGATATTCTATCTTTCAGTTGGATGACTGTAGATTGCATTGGATAACAATCGGGTTCTAATATGAAAGTTATCCAGTGGAATTGTCAAATGGAATTTGGCAATTGGATTAGTTCGGGATCAATCCGGAATTACAATCTTATCTCCCCCATCCCCAAAAAATAACGGGCATAAATCAATAAGGAGCGACCAATGGCACTATAGCGCTTTATAGCTTCTTCCTTTTTCTGTTTACAAATGAAACCACCCCTTATACCAAAGATCACTCGAGGATAATGATTAATGAGTGTACACAAGTCAATGACACAATATCCTAGTAATCGTTAGTAGTGAAAATTTGGTAAATTGGATTACTTAAGGGGGTGGCTCATCAAGAATTTGTTTATGTTGGACTGGAATATGATCAAATTGTAGTCAGCTGGAAAACAGAGAAATGGAAGAGAGTTCCACAAGCATGGAGTTCTAAGAAAGAAGCTTTGTTCATGGAATCTACGTTTAGAATTTGGCACAGAAAAACAGTGAGGGAAATTATTGATTAACGAGTGTTTTTCATGAAAGTTTAACGAGGGGGTACAGATTTGAGCTCACAAAGGCACCTGCCATGTAAATAGTGATAGAGTAAAGACAGGTTCGTAATGTCTCGTCTGTGGGAAGTGGTTGCAAAAAAGACAAAAGTGTACTCCCACCAGGTTACGAAGTCTATTTGGAACTTTGTCGAAGTATGATGGAAGGGTTCCAGCAGTTTCTGCCCAGATGTGACAATAGTACTCAATCCCGGCGCGTACCTGACTCTTACTCAGGTAGAGAATTGCATCGGCAGTGAGATATCTACTAACCCCCTAGAAGGATCCCTCTATTTATCCAGCCCAGAACTTATCAAAACATGGATCCTCCACAAGACGAAGGCCATTCATTTCAATTGATGCAAGATAGGAGATCAGAACTTTGTGGTGGGGATATCTCCAGAGAAGACCCTATCTTACCTTATATGTACTTCTGGGTTGCCGTTGCTTAAACCACCGCATTTATATTTGCCCTCTATCGCCCCCACAACAGCGGTTTACTATCTTTAAGAGAATATCTGGTAAAATTAGTCACATCTTGTCCGCTCACCATTAAGCTAACATTCACATTTGCGGTGACTTCAATGTCCATTATGTGGAATGGTTGACCCACTCGAACAAGAAAGAGTATGAGGGGAGGTTATGTTATGATTTTGCCCTTGCCTATGACCTCACTCAGATTGTTCACGGACCCATGCGTGTGACCGATACTACCGGTCATTATGCAAGCCTTCTAGACCTTTTTCTCACAACTTCCCATGAGCTATGTTCATGTTCAATTCAGTTAAGATAAAAATGAAATGTAATAAGTCTTCAGACCTACCTCTCTAACGTACTGTATATCGATACTCTTTGGCTGACTGGGATAGCTTCAATATATTTATATCTGATCTACCACTGCATTCCATGTTTAAAAATATATGTCCTCTATAGTATCAGACCTGACCGAATTATTAATTGTAAGCATAGATCGATTCATACCATCAAAAAAATTCCAACAAAAACTAAACAGCCAGACATGGTTCTCCCCAGAATCATCTGTGCCCAGAAATCACATTATCCATAGCTACCAACATAACAGATATAGTGAGATTAAAGCTGCTATCAGGACTGCCAGCAATTACTCTAAAGAGTAATAAAAATGCAAGGGAGCTATATTCTCAGTCCGTAACATCCAAAGTAGCTGAGCAGTGGCTTGATCCCCACGGGTTTTTGCAAATAACAAACAGGATCCTGAACAGAAGCATGTGTTCTATCCCAACCATCATACAATGGACCTGAGATCATGTCGCCAGCATTAGACAAAGCCAAAACATTTGTCAAAAACTTTACCATTAATTCTATCCTATGCGACGAAGCCTATAAACTCCCCATATTTCATCCTATAGACAACAACATGCTATGCAACATGCACATATCCGTGCATGATGTCGCCAAGCTAATCAAGAACCTTGATTCCAGTAAAGCAACTGATCCTGACGGGATTCCAATTATAGTGTTGAAAAAGCTTCAACCAGAGGTTCCCCCATACTTACAAAACTGTTGAAGCGTTGCCTTTAGGAGAAGTGCTTCCGAACACCCTGGAAAACCTCATCACACTGTATTTACGATTTTAGGTGATAAGCCATTTCCCTCTCAATACAGACCAGTAAATCTTCTGTGTGTCAAGAGTAAGCTGCTGGAACCCATATTAAATAGAGAAGTAGTCAACCACTTCAGTAAAAAATGGTTTCCGTTCTGCTAGATCTACAGCAGATGTGTTAACGGTTATATCTCATATGATTAATGAATTTCTTGACAAAGGCTGCCTTTCTAAGGCAATTTCTCACGACATATCAAAGGCTTTCGATAAGGTATGGCATAAAGACTTACTTCAAAAGATTTCCAGCTACGGTATAACTGGAAATGTTTTCTCAATTATTAAATCATTTCTCTCTGATAGGCTCATGAGTAGTGGTTAATGGGCAGAAATCAGAGACCCATAGTATTAATGCTTGAGTCCCTCAGGGGTCCATCCTGGGCCCAACTCTCTTCCTGATCTAGATCAATGATCTCCCAAAACACATACTTAAATCATTTGTTGACATCTATGCTGATGATACGACCATCTATGGCAATAAACCAAAGGCTGTACATGACAAAATTCTCTCTGATTCTCTCTCCTCTGATCTTGAGCGCGTGGTACAGTAGGGGGAAGAGGTGACTGGCTACTTTTAATGCGTCTAAAACTAAGCTCCCATCTTTATATCAGCAACGTTCTGATTCTCATCTGGCATCAACTGAAAACGATGGTTCTCGTCTTGGGGAGTCTCCGTGTGTTGATAAGCTTCTGGGCTTGACCTTTACTTCTGATCTGAAATGGAACGCGTACATCAATCTGTTGCCAAGGTTGATGGAAAAAACGTGGGATCCTTCTACCGCTCCAGAAGACTGCTAATGCAAATATATATCTATATAAAAGCCAAGTACGTCAAAGAATGGAGCCTATCCTGCTTTGAAAGAGTATAAAATAGACTTTGTGGCTTAGTGGGGGATGTCCTTTTCTATTCGCTGCAACCTCTTTCCCCTAGAAGAGACGTCGTGAGCCTGTATTTGTTTTATCGTTACTTTATGGCAAGTGCTCGTCTGAGCTCCAACATCTGGTCCCCCTCGCCAATTTTTAACAATAAACACCCGTCTAGCATAAACTACTGTCAATAATTTTCCCCACTCTTTATCTGTGCCTAAATCAAAACGTAGATTCCATGAACAAAGCTTCTTTCTATGAAGTGATCGCCTGTGGAACTTTATTCCGTTTGCCTGCTTCCCACCTGAATACAACTTGGGTGTATTCAAGTCCAACATAAACAAACTCTTGACAAACCGCCTCCTTAAGTAAGACATTGATCAAATCTCAAATACTAACAATTACTACGATGCTATCCCATTGATTATTGTACACGCAATAACCCTTATCCCCGAGTAGCTTCCGGGCCTTGATAAGTGGTGACCACCATATACAAAAAGAACACCTATTCGACTCCGCTCTTGAAGTTCGCTTTCACAAATATCCGTGGGCTTACAGGTAATATAGATGTTGTAGGCTCTTACATTTTAGTAAACTCTCCGGATATCTTAACATTACGTGAAATAAACTTACACTCTTCAATCCCATCCAACTACTTTAACATTATAGGATACCTCCCTCCTTACCGTAAAAACTCGGATAGATATATGCACGCACTTAGAGTCTATATTCGTAGCGCCCTCCCTTTAACTAGAGAAAAAATCTTGAATCTGAGGGGCAGGCTTTATATGCTTTTGACTAACATTTCATCACTGTGTTAGTTACTTATAATTTCTCTGTTGTTTTTTCATCCAGTCATGTCTTTGATAGTATAGATGTTGCACTCTCCTTGGATAGTAATGCCCAAATACATGCGTTTGGTGACTTTAATGTCCACTATAAAAATTGCCTTGGTTTCTCAGGTTACACAGATGCAGCTGGACGCTTCATTAATAGCTTCTCTATAGTCCATTCCCTCATATAGACAGTAATGTTTTCGACTGGCCTACCAGATCGTGAACCTCGGCAGGTTTCACTTCTAGACGTATTCCTTACCACAGTACCTGGGGATTGTGACTAATTCTTACAGTCAACTTGGAAACACAGACCACCTCGTGGTATCAGTTGATATCACATTTTAATCCCCACATCAAGGTGAGGAATCATCGTTCAAAACCAATAGGTACTACAACAAGGCTTACTAAGAAACCATTAGAGATCATATCTAAGATGCCCCATATTCTCTCTTCCTGCTGAACAGAGTGCAAATGAGACAACTGAATTGTGCAAAGCGGGAATTGAAGCACATGTTCCCACACGGAAGTATTATAGAAAGCTCACTCCCATGGTTTACTACAGATTGTGCAGCTGCTATGACACAAAGACAGCATGCATTCCCCCAGTGTGTACGTCATAAGTCAAATACAAATAGGCAAAATTCGTAGATGCTAGAAATCATTGTAAGAGAAAATAGTGGCAGTCAAAAGAAATCATGCTGAAATAATCAGGGAACGCATAGAATCGCCAAAGATAGAGACTCGTCATTTCGGAAAAATCTATACTAATGTAGTTAATAAAGGGCAATTAAGATTTCCTCCACTGAGCAACAACCAGAAGGTGCATGCACGGTAACGAAAAGACGGAACTGCTGTCATGGCGAATGCCTCTAACTCCACCTTAGAGCCAACAAACAATTCCCTCCCAAATGCCCCTATGAGGACTAAAGACACATTAGCTGATGTAAAAATCACCACTTCTCATGTCTGCGATGCATGATAAATCCAAGTCCTTTGACAAAGTCTGGCACAAAGGGCTGCTAATGAAAATTAAATCGTGCATTATAACTGGACGTATACTAAATATAATGAGATCCATCTTAGACAATAAAAACACACAGATTGCCATTGATGGACATATATTCAAGCAGCAGAACATTAATGCGGGATTATCTCAGGCGTCGATCCTTGGACCATTATTATTCCTGATATTCAAAAACGGCCTCCTTGATAATACTGTGTCCGAGATAGGTATATTTGCTGATGATACAATGCTCTATAACATGCATTAGAAAAGAAAAGATGTAAATAAATCTAAGACAATATAAAAATAATTAGAAAATGACCTCCAGACCATAGGTAAAATGAGACGAAAATGGATGGTGATATTTAATGCTAGGAAAACTAAGTTGCTCTCCTTCAACAATGACAAGACACCTCTCAAACCGCTTATACCGATAAAAAAAAAAACACGCTACCTGAGAATTCTACATTTAAACTCCTTTTTTGGACCTGTTTTACCATATTTTACTTTGTGGGCAATATGAACTGGAACAAATACATAGAGTATATTGCAAAGACTGCTGCAAAGATGGTTGGGTCCCTCTATCGAGCTAAAAATCTAAAAAAACACCTGAGGGTATCCCGTACCTCTACAAGGCCACCATTCGCTCATGCATGGAGTGTTGTTACCACATCTGGGCTGGTGCATCTACCACTAGTCTCTCTATCTTGGAAAGGTTCCATAAAAGAGTTGTCAATCTAATCGGTCCCACTTTATCAACTAAGCTCCAGCTCTTGTCCCAGCGTCACAATGTTGCATCTCTGTGAATGTGTTAATGGAATGTGTTCTGATGAACTCATTGCACTTGTACCCCGTACATATCTCCGACAAACCCGTTCAGCAACTGTTTCACTGTTGAGGTCCCTAAATGCCAAAGCGCTGTCTATTCTGATAGTTTCAGCAGTTGAACAGCTGGACTTTGGAATTCCCTTCCTGCTGCCTGCTTTCCTGGTCGTACTGATATGCAGAAGTTTAAATGTAACATAAACCGACAGCTTGCTAATCTTTCCTAGACAGGGTCTCAAAAAGTAGCCTTTTTCGTCCAAGTGGTGATGTCTTGGTAGGAGTTAACATTAAATAAATAAATAGAGCTGGTAGAGTGTATATGTGAGTATATTTATTATACAAGTGAATATTAGACAGAAAAAAGGATATACATGAAAAGTAATAACAAAATGCACGCTGAATAGGTGTGCGAGGTTGGTATATAGATCTGCAGAATAGATTTCCATATAGTGGTCAGGGAGTCGGAGTCGGGAGTCGCAGTCGAGAGTCGAGTATGAGTCGGAGTCTGAGACATCAAAGGAGTCGGGGTCGGGGTCAACATTTTAGGAATTCAAGGAGTCAGAGTCGGACTTTCACCATCCGACTCCGCAACCCTGATTACATCGGCCTGCCTGGATCTGCGAGCAATTCCAGCTATTGCAAAAAATGGAAGCACTAGTGATGTTTTCGTTTCAGATGACTTTACTACGAATTTTATGAATATCACGATGTGAAAGGTTTCTCCTGGTGCCCTTATATTTTCCGTTACAAATAAAATCATGCCTTTAAACATTACCCAAACTAAGCAACCTTTAACACTTCATTATTCTGGGGAAACTGCGGAGAGACAAAATTATATGTGTTAATTCTAGGCTGCTCAGTCGAAAATAAGACAGATAGTAAGGCAGAAAATTGAACAGCGCAGATAACCGGTGCATCTCTATGCAGCGGCTCATTCACTACGCAATGAAATCAGTCTGGGCACAAGAAATAGTGCCACATCGCTCCAGCATCCACTTTTTAATTCATCAATACTCATAAATTGCAGAACTGCACTTATTTCTGTAAAAATTGTAAAAATTCAAGACACTTTAAAGTCAACCGCCTGCGATCGTTGCTTTAATTCTCCTCTATTCCGGTCTGAAAAGGCATCACAACAAGCGATCCTGTTATGATAAACCACGAGTATGTTCATTGAATGTACGTTCTTTTCCTACCAGCAGTATTTGATTATTATTGCCTAGTATTTAACAAAGTCATAAAATTACAGATAGAATTCCGCTTTTTCAGCAACCTGTCTAGTTTGGTTTAAATTTTCGTTTTTAATTCCAGTAATCTTTATTAGTTGGACCTGCATTTTCTGACTACTCCGTATGTTTCTGGCCATCCAATCATTCTCTAACATATGTTTCCCTCTAGACTAGGTTGTTACGTCGGTTTATACACATTGGAAAGGCTAGAAACAACCAAAGAGTGACCAACATAAAACCCCAGCCACTTATTTCTGTAAAAATTGTAAAAATTCCACACACTTTAAAGCCAAATATTCTGTACTATAAACAAAAAATATTAAAAATTCAGGAACCGGTTTTAGCATTACTCCATAAGTATTTTTAAACTATTAAAAATTCAGACAGCCAAGGCAAAGCGAAACCCCCACGAGCGACCCCGAAGCGGCCACACAACGCATAGGCTATCCTCAATTAAATTACAGCGTAAACCAGCAGCGGTAAGAAAAGCGTTTCTTACTAGACATAGGGGACCAATATCGAATCCTACAGAAGCCGTAATGCTGCAAGATATAATTTTGTGGGCGAGGTATTTCAGCCACATCGGCGTGACTGACAATGGTTACCTGCAGAATAATTAAATAATCTCCTTGCAGTAAAAAGAAAAGTCGGGCCAACCTGGAAATCAACTCACCAAAAATATACATCGATATTTTTTTTAACTAGGAAAACAGGGACCCGCAAAAGGAGATCCGAAACGAAGTTGATAGTTAAAATAAGGGGGTCGACTAATAAAGGCACTGATCGACACAGAATGGTAAGTTCCACTCACGCAAAATAAAGAGACAAGGGATTTCAACTCAACAGCAAGTCTCGTAAACACGCAAGATACCACGCTAAAAACGTGGCCTATGTGGTCATTAAATTTAAGGTGAAAACTTCACCAAAGCTCATACTATTCCTGTCCTAAATCAGGGTCCGACACTGGGTCCGTGCAGACCGCAAAGGAAGCAATTATGGCAAGCATGAAGAAAGGCTTGACACATCGGAAATCTCGGACTGCTTCCGATGAGATACCTGAAAGTTAATAATCGCTCCACCTCAAGCGGGTCTCCATGCACAACAACGTTGCCGATAGTGACCAGCTTAATGAGCAAGTATACATAGATACACAAACATATATATGTATTTACAAAATTAGCGCCATCAGATGTTTTTATTTTAAAAATTATTTAAAATGTAAAGGCGCATTTGGATTTTACACATAGGTATTCTCTTACGGCCATAAGGAGAGTTGTGGAGATTATTAATCGCTCCCTCAAGCTAGTCTCACTACACAGCGACGACCAGTGATGGCCAGCTTTATGTGTCTGAATACATAAATGCCCCTTTATAAAATAGTATTTTGTTTTAGTTATTAAACATTCAGAAAACCACGTTTAGTCTTGTATGTTTGCTTTTCCGTTGTAAATAAGTTATGGATTTCACTGACCCAATATGGGCAGGCATGGGGAGAGATATGTATTAGCATTAGAATAAAGAATGAGAGAAATACAGAACAACAAGTAGAGAAGGAGAAGCTAACTTTTCATTATAATTTTTCTATCACCTCACGACAATTGTTTAGTAACCTATTAGCAATGGCCACACTACATTCCTTCACCCGCAGCCGCTTTTGTGACATCTATCCCATTGTTTTGAAAATGATTGACATATGATGTTCATGAGGTAACGCACAATGGCGACAGAAACCTAACTTCGGACTCATTTAAGCTATTAAGTATTTTTCACGTAGATTATTACCTTAATTTCCGTTTTCATGATAATTTCAAGTTTATTTAAGTTTTCCATTTTAATTATCAATAGCATCGCCTAATCTTTCTTTTTTTTTTCTTTTTATTCAACAAGGTGTTCTATATGTAAGCAATATAGCATTAACGCACAAGAGTGAGTAGAAGGAAAGAGACCCAAAGCTATACTTTTTACTCTGAATGCAACAAATAAGAATATTTTTTCTGCACCACGAAAAGCTGGCAAGAGTTATAAGAACTAACATTACTTTAAAATGAAAGATTAGCATAGCTAATTACAAAATCAATAAAATTGTTCTTGAAAAAAATAGCAACCGAAAATAGTTAGTAATTCTGCAAGTTTTCGGCATATCTTCCTAACTATAAAGTGCGATAAAAACGCAGGTTTTAAGTTCTTTATTCTCAACAGTCTTTTAACGTTTCTTATTTTTATTATCCAGTTGTTGCTCCAGTAACTATATATATATATATATATATATATATATATATATATATATATACCTGTGTGTGTATACATATATATATGTGATTACTAAATGTAATCACATGAATTAATATACCAAGATGTAATTGCATGCGTCATTTTTTATAGTTATATAATACACATTTACATGTATAATTACTATTTCCTCTATTCAGATATATATATTTAAAAGAATAAATCACATTTCTGAAAATATATAAAACACAATAACAATAAATCTGTTGGATAACAAAAAGTTCTCAAGCATAAGTCTTCTTTTGCAACCTTAAAAGAGCCGATAACAAGTAAATATTATTTTTAAAAGGGGCTTTGGTTTTCATGGAACAGATACACATTTCTTTTATTACAGTTCAATGTGATGAAGAAATTTATTGATATCAACTCATGCGTGATTTTTTTTCAAATGTTCAGTTAAATTGAATGAAGGTTCATTTTCTTTTTATTTATTTAGTGGAATATAAATATTGTTTTTTGGATTACTTTACAGAGTGGATCTCATCCACATGCAAAGAATGAGTCGGCTTTTACGGCACCAATTACAATATAAAAAAGATTCTTGGAATAGATTAACTCTGCCACGAAACGATCTGGAAACGACAGTCAATGTTTTAAGATACGCTTGCTAGCGAGGCAATATCTTGCGATCATTCGGACTTTTCTGCCTAACCGGCGTTTTCCAGGATGAGACATTTGTTTTGTCAGGCGAATGAATTCAGACCTCGTCGGTTTTAACAAATCATGTCCTAGACAACAATGAAACACACCCCAATCTGTGTTGACATTTTCTTCGTCTTTTTTGTACATCTCTCGTAGGAACGGCAACCGTCTCTTAGAGGTAAAAACAAGAATTTCCTTATTTTTTCAGCCTGCCCTCCTCTGTAATTCTTCGGGGAAATGAAATGGAGACGTACCTCTTTTGTTGGCCTTTCCACAAATTCTTAGTTTTGGTGTTCTGGCGTAAATGGCTGCTTACACCAAGAAATCTATGGTAAACAATGACACAAAACAGTCATTGTAAATCAAATTATGTTAACTATATATTATATTACAATAAGTAACACACAAAAAATAATAAAATGAAACAAACTTCACGACCCTTACTTAGCTCATTGTCTTAGATAAATTGCGGAAGAATAAAATTATATGCATTTACCACATGCAGGTCAGTCGTAAAAAAGTGTGGGCTAGGCAGAGAATAGTGCCGGACAGACAACCATTGTATATCTACTCGGGGGCTATTTATTACGCACCCCAGAAAAACAACAAGCCGTGTCACAAGAAATAGTGCCACATTTTTAAACAAGTAAAGAGAGTATTCTAGCTTCTGGAAACTTAAAAAACACTAAGATACCAGGTTTTATCCCAGTGGTTTGAATTACTGACAAGCAACTACATTAAAGTTGAGAAGTCTCGACATTCACCGGATGCTAGCCTATTCGAATCGCAATACACTGGAGCAGTTTATCTTTAGATGGGTATCTGTAAAAGACTAGATTCCGTAGAAATCGCATC
Organism: Euprymna scolopes; assembly: GCF_053919585.1. NCBI lineage: Eukaryota > Metazoa > Mollusca > Cephalopoda > Sepiida > Sepiolidae > Euprymna > Euprymna scolopes. Next base: position 35,423,637 of record NC_136497.1, read on the forward strand.
TTTGTGCTATTTTTACAAATGTTTTAATGGAATGTGCTCTGATGAACTTATTGTACTTGTGCCCCCCTGGACGTACATATCGCAAAAAACTAATCTAGGAACAAAATCGCACACCTTCACTGTTGATGTGTCTTAATGTCTGGAAGCTTTCTACCCTAATATTGCTTTCCCTCGAATAGCTAGACTTCGGAATTCTTTCCTGCTACCTGCTTCACTTACTGAATTAAAAAGTTAGAAGTTTAAATGTAAACAAAACAAACATCTTGTTAATCTTTTCTTACGTCAAAGTGTCGCTATGTCGTGTAAGGGGTGAACGTGAGTAAACATAAATAAGTAAACATATAACGATTTCGTTGATAATCTCCCGATTTTTCACTTCTCTATGTCGCTGATCATAAGTCTGAGGGCGCTACAGACGGCAAAAAACAAAACGGTCCGATAGCCGAAACAATAGTGTAACTAAACAGAAAGATACGGTAATAAAAATAAAACGTACGTATATATATATATATATATATATATATATATATATATATATATATATATATATATATATATATATATATATATATATCAGGTTGACTCTTTCGAGATTCGAAATCGGCACCTCGTGATAAGAAGCCTTAACCTGGATTTAAAATCTCGCTAGATTCACCACTCTGATGAGACATGGACGACGAAACACGTGTCAGTGGATAATTATATTTTAAAAATAATATATATGCCGCGTCCAATTAAGGGGGTGCCAGATTGGTCAATGGGAAAACAAGCATTTAGGTAAAAATGTATTTTCGTATAAATACTTGAATTCATTCAAGAAAGCATCGCTAACAAAAACAAATAAAACACACACACATTATATATATATATATATATATATATATATATATATATATATATATATACATGTGTGTGTGTGTGTGTGTAAATACAAAAAAATATTCAACCCTATTACATTAACATTTAAAAGACCGTAATGATAATACACATGAATACTTTCGAATATTCTTAATAGGTGTGGTCACAACCCGAAATACAAATTCCGTTTTAAAATTTTTTCCAGTTTTTTTTTATATTACATTGGGATCACCACTTATCAAGCCCCAGGAGCCACTCGGGGATAAGGGTTATTGTCTGTACAGTAATCAATGGGATAGTATCATAGTAATAGTTAGTAATGGGGAGTTGATAAGTTGTCATTACTGAAGGGAGCGATTCATCAGCAATTTGTTTGTGTTGGACTTGAAGACATCCAAGTTGAATTAGGGAGGAAACAGGCAAGAAGCAGAGAGTTCCACAGCCGTGCAGTTCTAAGAAAGAAGCTTTGTTCATGGAATCTACGTTTTTATTTAGGCACGGATAAAGAGTGTGGAAAATTATTGACAGTGGTTTCAGCTAGTCGAGTGTTTTTCGTGAAAGATTGGCAAGACGGACCAGAGAATGGACCTCAGACGAGCACTAGCCATGGAAATAACGATAAACTAGAGACAGGTTCACAACGTCTCATCTGTGGGAGAGAGGTTGCAGGGAAGAGAAAAGCACACCCCCCACTAAGCCACGAAGTCTATTTTATACTCTGTCAAGGTAGGATAGGCTATTTTTAGCAGCTCCTGGCCAGATGTGGCAGCAGTACTCGATTCTTGGACGTACTTGGCTTTTATATATATAGTTTTATATGCAGGGTTACCAATTTTTAGCGTTGCAGTCTATTTCTAACTATATTTTAAAACATTTTTCTCGGTATTCCTCTATTTTTGACACTTATTCATGAATCTTTCTACTTTCAGATACCAGAATATAAGGATGAGAAATATTTCAGACAAACGGACTGCAATTGTTGAGCCGTCTAAAGCAGGAACCTCCAGGAAGGATATCTGTAAGAGCCTGAAATTGAATGAAATGCTGGTCTGGACGACTTTAAAACGTTTTGAGGAGACTGGGGGCATTCAGAATAGACCAGGGCCAGATTGCCTTCAACCAGCTAGACTCCATAAACTTGTTTAATCCATGAGAGAAAAGATCAGGAGGAGTACTAAGAGATCCATCCAGAATATAGCTAAAGAATCGAGAGTGTCGTATGGGACCATGTCAACTGTAATCCGAAAGGAGATAACATGTCGCCATTCAAGCATGGCAAGAAACAACGCCTTTTGCTCAAGTTGTTGATAAACAACTCCAAAGATCCCAGATTCTTCTTTCCCGCATTCAGGACGACACGCTACCAAATCTAATTTTCAGTGATGAGAAGAAATTTGATGTTGAACACCACTTTAACACGCAAAACCATCGGGTTTGGTGCGGGGATGGGGACGAAGAATCCCTACTGGTGACAAGGAAACAGTGTGCCGCCTCAGTGATGGTCTGGGCAGCCGTGACAGTCCGGTTAAATCCTCTCTTTTTTGTTGACCCGGGAGTGAAATTGAACCAGCAAAACTATCAGGATGACATCCACGTTGGCGCATTGTTTCCCTGGGCACAGAAGCATTTCAAAAAACGTACCTGGTCTTTTCAGCACGAGTCCGCACAATCACATGGGGTTAAACAGACTCAGAATTGTCTTTCCGAGAATGTCCCGCGTTTCATTCCCAAAGAGGAATGCCCTCAATCTTCCCCCGATCTGAATCACCTTGATTTGCGATCTGGTCATACATGGAAAGCTAGGTCTCGATGATTCAGCATCAATATTTGGGATCTCTGGAGGAGGAGTGGTCAAAAGTCCCCCCAAAAGTAATTATTGGCGCATGTAAGGTTTTTCCTAAACGTCTTAAACTAGTTATTAATTAAGATTGTGGGCTTATCGAATAATATGTTGTTTATTTATATTCTATTGCTTTTTTTACAATAATACACTTGCAAAAATTATAAATTTGGATTCATTTCTAAATACAACCACGGTAATTTGTAACGATAAATACTGCGGACCCTGTGTGTGTATATATATATATATATATATATATATATATATATATATATATATATATATATATATATATATATATATATTGAAATCGTAACTTTTCATATATAAAATTAATCAATAGAACATTAACTCTATAATAATATATGCGAAATCTACAAGAATTAGACCATTATATTTAAGCGGGCATCCCTGCTAGCTTAGATAACATTTTTGCAGCTTTAACTAAGGAGCTAGAATAATATCACAACCTCACTATTTAGGCTGAAAATCTACAGACTGGCATATATGAATAAGCTCCCTGTGCAGTTTCAACAGGTTTTCCCAGGAACATATAAATATAAATAGATTATATTATTTTTAATATCTTAGTATATATATATATATATATATATATATATATATATATATATATATATATATATATATATATATATAAAGAGAGAGAGTGCAATAGATAGATATATAGCCAGTAACAGATTGGAGTAGAGAATCAAAACAAGGATAATGAGAGAAGAGAAAAAGGAGATTTCGGAATAATGTTAAAACCTAAATGAGTCCTCTTTTTTAATTATGGATGTTGCCATGAGGTTCTGTGCGTTAGCTTGACGTAACGACGGCGTGACTTCACGCCACTTTTACATTAACAGTTATTGGCCAACATAAAATCACTTTCAAAACCTGCTAATGGACTCTGAAATTCAGCTTGTTGCGCCGTCCACTTAAAGCTGATTGCTACAGGCCTTCACATAAAAGCTGTCTTGTTGAAAAGATAATAAAACAGATAAAAGTTATCAACCGGCAAAATCTACATCACAGCTATTCCAGACTTCTCTATGAAAGGATTCGTTTTATTTATTTATTGTTCATCCTAGCAAAGCATTCAAGTTTTAAAGTAAATCGTGATTCAGCATTCACACATGATATATATATATATATATATATATATATATATATATATATATATATATATATATATATATCAGCCGAACACTCGTGTACAGTTTGTGATAGATATTAATGCAAATAATCGTGGTCTCGGCCACGTTGCACCAAATAAAACATGATCCCCTTTATTTCCTTCTCGTTATATATATATATATATATATATATATATATATATATATATATATTTATATATATATATATATATATATATAAATTGTAATTCAATGAATTTCAAAAAACTCTCATTGAAATGAGATGAAGTGGTTAAACCATTCTTTGTCTTGCTTAGAATAATAAAAATTCTTTGATATGAAACTCAACCACTTCATTTCATTTCAATGAGAGTTTTTTTGAAATTCATTGAATTACAATTTACTTTATTTGCTCTATCTTGCATATCGAGCAATTCTTGTTTAGATGGGATAACTTATAGAATATTACTGCCAGTAATATTTTGTAAACCTACAATCTCACGTTTTCATAACCACTGATTGTTAAATAAAAACTATTCCGAAGTATATATATATATATATGTATATATATATATATATATATATATATATATATATATATATATATATATATATATATATATATATATTTACACAGGGGGCTTCCTTCAGTCTCGACAGACTATGGATACCCACGGTAAGGATGCATGCGCGTGAAATTATAATGTCAAGAATTGCGCAATCTCCAACCACACCTCTCCTGTGTCAACTTTGTTGAATACCAGTGGAAAACGGAGATTCAGGACGACTGGAAACAATGCCGAGATAAGCGGAAAGTACACTCAGCTCCTAGAATTCCCAAATGGTCAACCATTTGGTATTAGCCATGCTCAACGTTGCTTAACTTCGGTGATCTAATGGGAACCGGTTTGTTAACGTGATTATGCCGTACACTATATATATATATATATATATATATATATATATATATACATATTATATATATATATATATATATATATATATATATATCAGAATTAAGGAATTAAAAATTTATTATTTGAAAAAGTTAAATTTTAAATACAGAATGTTTTATTGTATGTGAGACAAGAATACAGTATAGTAAAATATACTTCCTTAACCCATGATTTTTCAATGTGTATACATCTCCTCGGAGGAAAATATTACCAAATATTATAAAAGGTTGTCACCTAATTTGCTATAGGTAATAGACATAGAAAATTGAATTGAAGTTTTTAAATCATTTTAGCTACATAGAATAAGGAAAATTGTATATTGATGCTGTAAAAAAAAAAAGGATATTGAACTTCAAATCGAAAGTACATGCTAAATCCTTTAATGGAAGTTCCTGGTAATCGCCAGGTAGAAATATCCAACGCGTTTTGAAATAAATTCAGGGAAGCTGGTTACAATCCGATATATATATATATATATATATATATATATATATATATATATATATATATATATATATATATATATATATATATTCCAACGTGTTTTAGCAGACATACAAACACACAAACAAAGAAACAAATACAAACGAACACAAACAGACCGAAGTTTGGAATAATAGATTATCTCTCCCAATAATTTCTCGGTGTATAAACAAATATAAAGTAAGTATACCACTACTTACTTAAAGTTCTCGACAGAATATCGTAAAAATAACACTTATTAAGACATGGATTTATTTTGAGCTTGTTGCTGAAAAAATAACTGTGATACATTAACGCACTAAATTAAGATTTGTATTTATTTTTGGAGATATTTACCAGCGTAGCTTTCCATATTATACATTGATTTGTAAAATAATATCCCGACTAGGATTAACATTCTAATAATTAACTAACATACCGGAATCCCACAGTAGAACATTTTAGGTTTTGCAAATCGGATGTTTTAAAAGTTCTTTTTCAGTCGTATATATCTATATGCGCCTTCTAGTGTAGTTGTAATTTTTTTTGTGTCAAGAATGATAAAACTAAAACAGCAACTTTGAAAAGAAAATAATATTATGTATTACATGAAAGAAGCGTGTAAGATACGGATATTGATCTCAAAATGCACTTCTTAAATGAAGCTGCCTATCCGCAAGTATATGTGCGTCAATATGTGATCTCAGTCATTAATGGTGGAGAGCATTATTTAACGCGGTAAAGATTAAAATCACCGCTTTGACAGGATAGATTTTGCTGCAGGAAGCACTTAATGCGCATGGTCAATAAAACTGATGCGATAAAACGATTTACTCACTGTAAACTGCTCTTTATATATGTACGTTTTTTTATTGTGAAGCTTTTCAATGCATGCAAATCCTTGAAAAGAGAGCTTATCAGGTGTAAAAGACAGTGAAAGATTATTTTCTAGAAATGCATTTACTGTGTTTTATTCATGCAATGAATGAATTTCAAAAATGAAGTGTGCTTCATAAATTGTAAAACGTAGGCGTATTAGATTCTACGTTTGAGAATACGCGCTTCAGTTAGTATACGCTCAAGGAAACTGACTACTATGCCATTTCTTATATGAATTATTGTCAGTGTTAAACGTTTCAAGAGAAATGAACAAAACTGTAGTGTCCCCCCTCCCAAAAAATTAAAATGTGTCTGTTAAATCTCTAGGGTACGAGTGTCTCCCCACTAATTCTCTAATTAATTTCAGCAGATAAGTGGAGAGATGCTACGAGTGCTGATATTAAGCATTAGCCGTCGAACGATAAACAGTGTGCACTCAAAGGTTTTCTTTTTTTACATGTTAGTCACCACTTATCAAGGCCCGGAAACCTCTCGGGAATAAGTGTTATTGCGTTTACAGTAATCCATGGGATAGTATTGGAGTAATCGTTAGTATTAGAGAGTTGATAAAGTGTATTACTTAAGAGGGTTGTTTAGCATGAATTTGTTTTTGTTGAACTTGAAGACATACACGTTGTAGACAGGGCGAAACAGGCAGACGATACAGAGTTCAACAGGCGTGCACTTCTAAGAATGTAGCTTTGTTCATGGAATCTACGTTTTGGTTTTGGCACAGATAAAGAGTGGGGAAATTTTTGACAGTGGCTTCAGCATGACGAGGGCTTATCATGAAAGATTGTCGAGGAGAACCAGAGATTGCCCCTCAGACGAGCACTGGCCACGGAAATTACGATAAAACAAAGACAGTCTCGCAACGTCTCTCCTGTAGGAGAGAGGTTGCAGAGTGAGCAAAAGGCATCCTCCACTAAACCAGGAAGCCTATTTTGTAATCTGTCAAGGCAGGATAGGCTATTTTAGCAGTTCCTGTCCAGATGTAGCAGCAGTACTCAATCCTTGGACATACTTGGCTTTTATACAGAAAGTGAATTGCATCAGAGGTTAGAATTCTCATGGAGCGGTAGAAAGATCCTATCATTATATCCAGCGACCTTGGCAACTGATTGATACACGTGTTTCATTTCAGGTCAAAACATGGAGACTCCGTGAGACGAGAGCCACCCCTTTCAATTGATGCCAGATAGGGATCAGGGCGTTGGTGATGTAAAGATAGGAGCTTGGTTTTAGATGCATAAAAAGTACCCACCCACCTCTCCCCCCACTGTACCACGTGCTCGAGATCTAATGAGAGAGAATCAGAGAGAAATTTGTCATTTAAAACCTTTGATTTGTTGCCATAGATTATCGTGTCATCAGAATAGATCTCAACGAATGATTTTAATATGTGTTTTGAGAGATTATTGATGTAAATCAAGAAGAGCATTGGGCCCAGGTTGAACCTTTCAAGGGCTTCAGCATTAATTCTGAGGGCTCTGATTTCTGCCCATCCACCACAACTCTGAGCCTGTCAGACAGAAATGATTTAATGATTGAGAAAACATTTTTTAGTTATACCGTAGCTGAAAATTTTGTGAAGTAGGACCTTATGGCATATCTTATCGAAGGCCTTTGATATGTCAAGAGCAATTGCCCTAGAAATGAGCCTTTGTCGAGAGATTCTCTCATTCTATGTGATATAACAGTTAGCACGTCTGCTGTAGATCTAGCAGAACGGAAACCATATTGCGTGTCACTAAGAACGGTGTTTCTGCTGAGGTGGTTGACTACTTCTCTATTTAATATGGGCTCCAGCAACTTACTCATGACACTCAGGAGACTTATTTGTCTATTTTGGGAGGGAGATAACTTATCACCTGAATTCTTAAATACAGGGCATACTGATGAGGTTTTCCGGGGTGTTGGAAAGTACATTACTTTTTTACTATTTGTACGGCGGCGCATCTCCCATCTGACTTGTTGAAGTCCGTGTCACTTGTAGACATGATATAATGCTCCTATCGCTCTGGTCAACTAATCGATGGTAGGCAGAAAAAAGTATCTGGCCTTCATCAAACGAAAATGGAAAATTGTCGCCTTTTTATGACAACATCTCTATCGACCAGACCTTTAATATATATATATATATATATATATATATATATATATATATATATATATATATATATATATATATATATATATATATATATATATATATTCTAGCAGGGTGAAGCGACGTAATCCACGATTAAATGAGGATCAACGACCCTATCATTCTTACATTATCATCGTAAACTAAGGGTTTGGGTTAGGTTTTAGGCTTAATCGATTTATGGCATGCTATATTTAGCTTGCATTTACCCACCTGTTGAAGCTTCACATGACTCTATGCAGTGACATAATCTGCAATATATTTTTTATAAATACACTTTAGATAATCGTTTTTTGATTTTCGAAACTTTCCTGATAATATTTACTTCAGTTTCACATGCAAAACTAAATCATAACTGTTAACTTTTCTCTAGACGTAAAATTTCATTAGATAGTGTTATTGCTATAGAATGGATAAATATAAGTATAACGTACAATTATCAAGAATACTGGGTCAATTGCCCTCTAAAAAGAAACATATATTTCGATCACGCACCTGGCTTATTAACCAATATACAGTTTATTTTCTCCACTGTGCCTTTTCCTTGCTGGTGTTGTTATAATACTTCCAAAATGCACTACAAATGTAAGGTTGCCTACTATTTTAGAATTCGTGGTTTTATTTAATTTTTTGAATCATTTTTTCAATACATATTAGACGCATTAAGATAGAAGTCTTACGTGAGAGTCCTTACCTATCCATCATGGTTTCTCCGTGAACACATTTAAAAAAAACCGTCTGGCCAGTAATTTCGAGCCCATAAGAACCGATTTTACTGACAAATACACACACATATAGTTTCTGATATATATATATATATATATATATATATATATATGTATATATATATATATATCTTTAAGTAAAAGAGAAAAGAGAAAGATCATTTCCACAAAAGGAGACTTATCCGATAATGCCAAGCTCAACAATAATTATTGGAGCTTATACAATAGGACAACAAGAGAATGAAATGAAGACACAAAAATATATAAAGGTAGATATAGAATGGATCATTTATAGAATACTGGAATACAGGCAAAATTTGGGTGATAGAAGGGACTCTTTACGTCCTATTATATATATATATATATATATATATATATATATATATATATATATATATACAAAATAACATATTACAATTACATTTACCAAAATGATCTAAGTTGGTAAAACTGAAGTATATTATAACTATTAAGGAATTAATATTTATAAAGTAATCTCAACCAGAGGTAACAGCTCGATAAAACAAAATAGGAGACAGCGCTTATAATAACAATATAAATTCACGTGAATTCACATTTTTCTTCACAATATTCCCTTTGCTTCACTTTTTGTTATCAAGTAAGATCTTTGACTTACTTGCAATTTCATCAAATACTTTTGTATGCAAAATTTTATTCCGCATGTTGCTAATTCCTGCCTCTGATGAGAAGGAAAGTATTTCTTCGAAACTCCGAGAATTAAGGACCATCCACTTATTAAGTGTTTCCTTTTCAGATTAAATATGTTATAAACACTTTTTCCAAGTGTTTTTAACATGTTTTATTAACTATTTCTCTTTATATATATATATATAGATATATATATATATATATATATATATATATATACAGGAGCGGTGCGCAATAAGTAATGCCCCTGCCCCACTTCCCATAGTAGTAGAGCAACGAAACTTAGCACAGTTATTAGTATTTTTCTACAAAGTACCACCCAGAGTTATGTATTTCTCACATCGTTTGATGGAGACCGTTTTTGTAGAACACCCCAGGTTGGTCCTCCAACCACAACGTGACTTCAGAAATCAAGGCTGCATCATCTGGGACACGCTTTTCTTGTCAAAAACAACTTCATGGCGGGGAAGAGATGAAAGTCAGAGGGTGCAATGTCAGGATAGGTTCGATGATGGGGGAGGATTTCATAACCACACGCCCGTGCTTCTAATCTGGCGACATGCGAGTTGTGGACCGGATCGTTGTCCTACAGGAGGAGGGTGCATTTGCTGATCTTTCCGCGCATCTTGATTTGGATAGCTTCTCTTAATTTCCTCAAACCTGAAGCATAATAGGTTCCTCTAAATGTGGTACCCTTAGTCAGGAAATCTGTCATACCTACTCCGTCCTGGTCCCAGAAGACTGTGAGCATGACCTTACCAGCGGAGGGCTGCACCCTTGTCTTCTTTGGAGTCGTGAGTCCAAGTGATTCCACTGCATTGACTGGGTTAGTGTATCTGTATCATGGTGATTGGCCAAGGTTTCTGTCCTGTGTAATCAGTCTTTTGAAAAAAACTTTGACTCGTCTTCTTGGAACCTCTCCAAATTCATCCTCGAGCACTCGACGTGTTCTCGCTTCTGGAATAGTGTGGACCACCTGGGAATCTATCTGGCAGGCACATTATGTGTATGCAAATGGTATTGAATGATAGTTTCCACAGACCCTGTACTAGACTTGATATCTTGGGCTATTTGGCGAATAGGAATGCGCTGATCTTCCAAAATGGCAGCCTCAACTTGACAGACAGATACCTCAATTGCAAAAGGGTCGACCTGGTCTGGGGGCTGTTTCCACAGACTTTCGGCCATGTTCGAATTTACGATGCAAGCGTTTTACAAGGTCATATGATAGGGCATTATCACCATGAATTTCTTTCATTTCATTAAATGTCCCCTGTGGTGTGCGTCCATTCAAATACAAAAACCGGATGACTATTCGACATTCAACAGGCTCCATTCCACACCTGACTCAGTTAAAACATGTGTAACACAGGAACTACATTTAGTTCAGAGCTGTAATTTGCCACATAACCCGTAAAGATATAAAGTATTTCACACGCAAGATGTCGCTAGATCAGACAACTGAAAGTTGGTGTTGAGAATTACTTATTGCACGCCCGTCGTATATTGCAGAGAGAGAGAGAGAGAGAGAGAGAGAGAGAGTAAGTGGTTGATTTACTTAGTGAGTATATATTTTTAAAGGAAAAACTTAACAGTTGTGGTCATACACCCGCTTCTTTCAAACCTGCGTATGAGACTTTCCTCTCATTTTATTATTTTATTCTATTTCTTCTCTCATGCATCTATATTTTTCTCTCCGTTTTTCATTCTACTTATTTAATCTTATACTGTGACCCTAAAACGTAATACCGCAATGATATTTCTTTTAAAGTGTTTTTAGGCGAAACAATATAAAATTACCACATGTCGATCAATCTTTTAGTATAAATAATAAACATATATGCTTCGTAAGCATTGCAACAAGACGTAATTGCTATGAACTAAATCCATCTTCTTGTAAGTGGCAGTATTTTGTCAGTTTGTTGCACTGTTTAGACATTAGATAGTTGCAAGCAAAGCAGAAGCTGAATGCTTTTATCATTAGAGATCTGCTATAATGTTCACCCTCGTCATCCTCGTCATGTTTGACTCATAGCATCTATCGTCATGGACCATTTCTAATTGTTCAAATTAATGATGGTTTCGTGGAATTAAGGCAGAAATAACTTTCCTTAATTCCTTCCTGCTGGAAGCATAACCTAAAAATTAGAATTCTGTTTGAAATATTCCGATGCGTTTTAGCAGTTAAAAAGTCTGAATAACTGTACAGATTACAACGGTTTTCTTTGTTTCCTTATTTTTAGTAGCCTCCTTGTAGTACTTATGCTTATTACATGCTGGGTACTACTCTATTCGAAAAGTGTTTCAATGTGTTAATATTAGTTATTACTACCTTTAAAAAAACACATTATTTAATGTGATTAATAATATATGACTTTAGAAGATATATACGAATCAGTAGATCACAATGAGTAAATAAAGGTATATCAATATTCTATAATATAAAGCTGACCTGTTTGCTTAAATGTAGTTATGTATGTATGTTTGTATGTCTGCATGAAAGTTTCGACACAGACGATGGATTTGCACGATACGGGTGTGTTTTGATGCGCGTCTCTTTTCCAGAAAGATATCGAAAGATTACCTGAAAAGCATAAATACTTTTAACCTCAACTAGGAATTTTTCTCCAAGGAGTGAGTTTTTTCGCCGATATTTTCGAAAACCATCCCCGCTTTCCAATTGATTAGCCGTATTTAAAACCACTGCCACTTCCGGTTTTGCGATGGACGCAACGGCAAAAACGTCCGTGTTTTTTCACATCTTTCCCTCTTTATATATATATATATATATATATATATATATATATATATATATATATATATATAGTCTTTGAAGTTTTTAACCTTTAAAACTATACAAAAATATTTTTTTATCATTCGTTAGAAAACCATCTAGTCAGTAAGTCATTTAATCACCTGCAATCACTGCATCAACTCGCTCTCGAATTTAATATAATACCAATAATTTATTTTTTAAGGGGTCATCAGTTGTTTACTATATATATATATATATATATATATATATATATATATATATATATATATATTCCTCAAAACCTTTGGTCTTGATGGAAATGAGATTAAAACTTGCCGCTATGGTTTCAAATGATCTGAAATGACAGCAAGGGGTGACTTGTTCCAAATATTCTTATATTCTATATATTTGATATTTTGAAATTTACAATTATGAATATCTCCAGTATAAAATAACACTATCATAAACATTTGACAGAATAACCCAGTTATCAACCTTGTTTTCTTACTAGTACAACGAACGGCGTATTCCCCGCTTCCGCCACATCCCATCCCCTAAAATGGGCACTGTTGGGTGTTTGAGTGCCGTATATGCCAGTGCAGTTTTATTGGGCTAACTTTTGTCTGATGGGTTGAGGCCACGGTTGGCAGTTCCTATCTGCTGTTGCCAACTGATAGCACAGGCGCCCTAATTCTTTGGTAGCGCTTAGAGCGACTGCTCCGTCAACAGTTGTGTAATATTGGGATGATTGTAGTGCCATGTAGCGCATTGAAAGGCACCCTGCACTTATCTCCAGTTGGCCTTCTTGAGATTACAAGCCTGTAGATGATGAGTCAGCTTATGGTCTACTAGTATTGCATGTCTGGTATTCTGTACACCCCCTGTCCAGAATCTCTCGCTCACCCTAACTTAAACTTTTAACTTAAATCAAATGGAATTGCAGTGCAAGCAAAAACCACGTTTAACCCAGATACACACTCACTTGAGGCTTACATTTATGAATATCTGCAAGCTTAGAACTAATTTAGATGATGATTAATAAGTGTCCCCACTAAATACTCAGGATATCTTAGTACTAGGTACAACGATCTTACACTCCTCCATTCTCTCTAGCCACTTTAACATGTCTGATAATCTCCCATTCTCCCGTGAGAACTAAGACAGACATATGCAGGGACTTGGTGTATATATGCGAAACACCCTCCCCTTTACTAGAGAAACGAAACTGAAATGAGACGACCAGGCCTTTATTTACTTCAGACTTCACATGCAACATAAGATTAGCTACTTATATATTCTCTACCGCCCAGGACTGTGTTATAATAAACAAAGTATCCGACTGCATAGATACAGCACTCTCGCTCCATACTAGTGCACAAGTACATGTATTTGGAATTCAATGTCAACCACAGTAACTGGCTTGTATTCTTTAATTACACAGACGCAGCTGGTAGCACAACTCAGAGATTGTCTATATACCATTCCCTATACTAGACAGTACATTTCCGGCACGTTTCGCAGACCAACAAGATTATCATGCCTCATTTCTAAATCTAATTTTTTCCACGGTTCCCGATGATTGTGTAAGGAATGCCCGCAACCCACTCGGGAATACTGATCACGCTATGATAAAGGTAGAAATCGCGCTAAACTCTAGACCCAAAACTAAAAATTTACTGCTGAAAACAAAGAGGTATTATAAAAAGGATGTTTGAGAAGCTATCGGCAATTTCATCCGCGATGCCCCTGGGGAAGTGTGTTTCCTCTTCCAGCTGAACACTGCGCAAATGAGACAATTGAATGGTTCAAAACTGCACTTGAAGCACATGTCCCCCTGTGGAAATTCTATAGAAATCCCCAATCACTCGAATGATTTACTTCTGCGTGTGCAGCTGCCATTGTTCAAAGGAAGCATGGTACCGCAGATTTAACCGAAATAGGTCCAGTTCTAACAGACAGAAGTTTATAGAAGCAAGAAGTAAATGACAAAAGAGAAATGGTGACAGCTGAGAGATAATATACTGAAACCACCAGAAAACGCAGCGAAGCACACAACTTAGGAGCCCGTGATTTTCGGAAAATCTACAACAGTGTAGTAAAATATTGGCAACCAACAATTCCTCTATTTTAAAATAGTCACGGCAACCGAGAAAGCTTACATGCGTGCAAGTCGGGTTGCCTCAAACACATTGGACCCAGCAAACCATTCACTCCCTGACTTTCTTATTCGTACAGACGCCACACTTGAAGATCTGAACATCACCCATTATCATGTGTATGGTATCATAATAAACCTTGTCACTTCAAAAGCATGTGGACCCGATCTCATCCTGGCTGAGCTATTAATAAAATGCTCCGCTGAGGTTGTGCCAGCTCCAACCAAACTTTACAACAAATGTCTTAACGAATTCTGCTTTCCTAGCTGCTGGAAAACTGTTTTTCAACTACAAGTTTTCAAGAATTCTTGCGAAAGAAGGAACCCATTAAATTATCGCACCATTAGCCTCCTCTGGCTTTTTGTCCAAAATATTTTTGTCCATAATTTATCAAGCTCTAGTCAATCACCTAACAGATCCTACATTTTGACCGACCGTCAATATGAATTAAGCCAGATCCGTTCCACAGCAGATACCCTTACTCATCTTTGGACCTATATACCATTCACTTGACAAAGCAGGGGAGGGTAGAGCGTTGCCCTCGATATATCTAAGTCTTTTAGACGGTATGGCACGATAGTCTTCTTAGGAAAAGCTGATCATATTGGGTCACTTGAAGAATACTTAACGTAAATAAATCTTTCCTAAGTAGGAGAAGAATACAGGTAGTCCTCGAGAGTCATACATCTAAACAATATGATATAAATGCGAGAGTACCCAAAGCTTTATCCTGGGAGATTTGCTATTCCTAATATTCATAGATTACCTAATAATATATTATCTGATATGGCATATTTGCTGAGGACACGGCGATCTATAGGAGGCACGAGAGGAAAAATAATGAACACATATATAAGGAAATGGCAAAAAATACAAGAGGAAGCCCTTCAATCCGTAGTGAAATGAGGACGTAAATCGATACTAACATTCAATGCTGCGAAGACTAAGCTTGTGTGCTTCGATAATTACAAGAAACCTTCTCTACCACCAATGTCATGGCAAAAACCACATTACCTAACAGCACTTCCTTTAAACTCTTTGACCTTACGACTAAGCACTATGAATTGAAACAGATACCTTGAGAGCATAGTCAAGTCTGCTGCGAAGAATGTGGGATCGCTCTACTGTACAAGAAATCTACTTACACCTGAAAGTATAACCGTCTCTCTATAAGTCCACCATTCGCCCATCTATGGAGTACTGTTGTCACATTTGGGCTGTTTCATCTGCTCATAGTCTCTCACACCTGAACATCGTTCAAAAGAGAGACGCCAATCTGATAGGGTCTGACCTGCCATCTAAGCTTCAGCCTCTGCCCCATCGACGAAATGTGTATCGCTCTTCCTGTTCAACAAGTACTTGAATGAGGAATGCTCTGACGAACTACAATCACCTGTGCTCTCTCGACTTAGATACCCCCGATAAACCAGACAAGCAGTTTAATCGTATCCTTTCACGGTAGAGACCCATATACTATAATAGTTTCTTCCCTAGAACTGCTAGACTTTGGAACTCCCTTCCGGGATTCTGTCTCTCCATTGTACTGACATGCAGAAGTTTAAGTGAAATGTGAACAGACATCTTGCTGCTAATCTCCCACCATAATATCCCTGGAACTTATATCCCCAATATTTGCCCTCTACTTCCCAGTGGCACTGTGCCTTGTTTGGGGTGAAAATTTAATAACAAATAAAGTAATAAAATAATCCTTATACGCTGTTAAATTTATTTTATGTATGAAAATAAAAGAGGGGATATATATGTATATTTTTACACAGTGGTCACCACTTATCAAGGCCCGGAAGCCACTCAGGGATAAGGGTTATTGCAAGTACATTATGTTAGTGTGGAGATTTGATGAAGTGTTTACTTAAGGGGGCGGTTCATTAGGAATTTGTTAACGTTGGACTTGAACACATCCAAGTTGTAGTCAGGTGGGAAGCAGGCAGACGGAACGGAACACGCCCATCTACGGCAACACATCAAAGGCTGTAAATGAGAAAGTTGTCTCTGATTCTCTCCCCTCTGATCTCGAGCGCGTGGTTCAGTGGGGGAAGACGTGGCTGGTTACCTTTAATGTATATATAACATGTAACAAATATGTGCAATCAATCCCCCGTTTGTGTTATATCGTATCATGCAACCATGACAGGGAGTTTTAGTCTCCTTTACATCAAGGTCAGAGGTTTTGGAAAAATATCAGATATTTTCTAATTCATATGCAAAATTGGGAAAACTATGATTGAAAAATTTTCTGGTGGTAAACATTGCCATAAATAGGAGCTGGATGACTGAAAATCGGCTTAATGTGTTATATCGCCCACTACAAAATTCAGGTCATTAGCTTTCCAACGAGCATAATTTATTAAATTATGATCAGTAGCCGCTTAGATTTCGAATATCGTGAACAACCATGATATATCTATCCGTCTATCTATCTATCTATCTATCTATCTATCCATCCATCTATCTAACTATCAATATATATATATATATATATATATATATATATATATATATATATATTATGAAGTGTTCTTTTTTTTAATGTTATCATTGTAATCTACTTACCTGTATATACCTTCAAAATTAATATATGTTTAAACTAATTGAACATTTAAAAAGCAGTAATGACTTGGTATACATAAGTCATGCTATAAGCTTTCTAAAAATCATTTAAATTACAACAGAAAACATAAGTAGTTTCTGCGGATTTTACTGCTAACATGATAAATAACAGAAACATTATTATATATATTTTATGCTTTCATTAAGTGGAACGTTGGTTATAAAAATGTTTGGTGGATCAATTCGTCTCGTACCCCCATCAAAAGATTCCCCAATCATTTTTATAACCAACGGCAGTGCTCTTTTGGAAGGGGGTACGGCTCCGATTCCTTGTGTTTAATACGGTGGTTAATTAATAGAAGTTGAAAGTCATTACTAGTAAATTCAGTCCCATTGTCTGAGCGAATATATTTTACTGACCCGTACTGGGCAAAATCAGCTAAATATTTCTTAGTGGCGAGGATAGTGTCGGATTTGTTTTTTTTTAAAGAAAATAAACCATAATTTAACCGGAGAAAATCATCAATAAAGTTCAAAATGTACCTTAGATTGTTTCTGCCCATCGGGCTGACCGGACCTGCTAAGTCACAATGCACAATTGAGAGCATTTTCGTAGCTTTTTTGTCTTGCGTTCGGCTTATATCGTTTGTCATTTTCCCCTGTGCACACACATCACAATTTGGGAGATAGTTTTCATGCCTTCGACTACATTTGGTAATTTTTTAATAGCAGCTATATTGCAGTGTCCTAGAATTTTATGCCAGGTTTCCAAGTTGTGACAGGCAGTTGTTGAGGGAAGCATACTTTTAATGTCATACTTTAATGTCAAATACAGTTCGATTGGAGTATGCCATTTTTGATGTATTTTGGCCAAATTGTATATTCGCGCCTTGTTTAATTGCAGCCTGCACGGAAAATATGTCTTGCTTAAATGAAGGTATGAACAGAGCATTTTTTTAAAATACAGTTACAGATTTCGCCTTTATTATTTTTTAGGTATATTTTAGCATCGCCTCTTTTACAGACTATATCATTTATTTGACTACCGTCGCCAAGTTCGACAAAATGACTTTGAGGATTAAAGTTTGAATCAAAATTAATAAAAATCAGATTCCTTGGTGATAATGTGCGCTGTAGCACCACAGTCTACAAGAAGAATTTTACCGTTTGTGGTATTGTCAAAGTTACATGTGAATAGAAATGTATGTTCTTCCTCAAAGTTCTCAACATTTTTTACGGAGTCCATTTTACAGCGTTTATAGCAACATTGGAAACTTTTGTGGTTGGGTCGTCCACAATTATAGCAGATAATTTTATTCTTTTTCTTGGGAAAATTACTTTTGGAGAATACGTTGCGGTGAGGTGCGTAATTTGGTGTTGTCTGCTTTCGAGACGCATTTTTTAACTTCATAATATTGCTGGAGTTATTATTGTCCACGAGGATACGATTAGTCTCTTCATAACTTGGCAATGCCACTTTAAATTCGCTGAAATATAGGGTTTGTCTTTCTGACTTATAACAGTTGTAAATGGTTTAAAATCGGCTGGGAGTCCCTTGAGGGGCATTGATATCAACAAGCTATCGCTTATTATTTCACCTTAGAGTTTTTAGGCATTGGCGGTTGTTTCTACCCTTATGACGTAGTCGGTGATCGTTTCATCCTCGTTACGTTTCAAAGAGGTTAATTCTGTATACAGCGATATTATTTTCGCTTTCCATTTTGATACATAATGTTCTCTTAATATGTCCAATGCTTTTCTCCCATCATTCAATTCGTCTCTTAATCAGAGACAGACTTCTATCGTCTAAACATTGAATCAGTTCTGCAAAAACAGTCGCGTATTTTTCGAGAAATGAAGGGGCGTTTGAATTCTCCGTTGGAAATTGTATGACTTTTTGTAGTTTTCGAATCCTTAGATATTCCAAAAATTTTACCTGCCACAATTCGAATTTCGATTCCGATCCGTCAAAGAAAAGACGGTGGCTGGGCGCATAACCTGCTAAGTCTTGAGACATTTTGTTTAACAACGATGGCGGCGTAGTTCAGTTCATTAACCAAGATCGCGGCGAGGAATTAAATGCGGTTGACGTAGCAAACGGCGAACTGATTGAATCCAAAATTCGACAATTTTTATAATAATTTTGGGACGTTTCATTGGTTGTTTAGCACAGCCGGTGGTTATAAAAATGATTGGTGAATCAATTCGTCTCATACCCCCATCAGAAGTCAAAACAAATTTCACACACACACACACACGCACACAATATATATATATATATATATATATATATATATATATATATATATATATCGATTAAATGGAACGAGTAGACCCCTTTGTTATACTACTTGACAATATGCAGTTATCTTAATGTTACATCGGTCATTTGAAAATGAAAGTTAGATGCAATTTCACGCTTTAGAATAACTAATATACTCCTATAACTTCATGTCTGCATAAGACGTTTGGTGCATTTCTGCTATTCCGTCAATCTTTCACATTTCGACTCGAATTTGTATCACCATAGAAATGCAACAGTATGCATACATCTTACTATGCGTCTCTCAATTAGCTTTATACCTCGGCGGTTTGATCTCTGAGGCCCAAACATTCATGTAAAATATCATTTAGGTCCAAGTATGTCAGGTCAGCTAAAAATATATTTTTCTAAATATGTCGTGATTCTCTTTTGAAATAGTATATTTCTGGGGTCACGTAGCTGGAAAACCGTTCAGTCTGTTACGCTTTAATATGACGCAGTATTTCCATCAAGAAACAACTAAAAGTATATAAATAATGTCTGTAAAAATAAATAGTTCTTTAAACAGCAATAAAATAACCATGTTCGTCTATGTTTACAATTCTGTAACACTATCAAGTTAATTGTTTTAACATAAAGTACGCAATCTTTTTCCCGTGGTGTCTCAATTAGTTTTTATATTTCTCAGTATCTTTACTACTCGACTAACGGATGTGTGCGGCTGCGTCCAAACCACCGTCATATTATTTAGGAGCAATGTATTGCGCTTTTAAAGCACTTAAAAAGTAGAGAAAATAGGAAAAAATATTAATGGCTAGAGGATACGAGAGGAGAATGAGGAATTATTATATTTCAATTAACAAAGATTAATGGTTTGCTCATATATGGGCAATACAACAGACAACGAGATATTTAATTACATCAATAAAGTAAATCAATAACATTACATTTTATATCATTATGAAAATCTTACCAATTTAAATCGTGTTATAACTTTAATACATGTTGCATTACTTAAGGAAACTTAAACCCATTTTAAATTTTCTAATGAAGCGATTAAAATATTTTGGTTTGAAATTTTTCAAAAGACATGTGATATACAAAACATCTGTATACCACTTAATAATAACTAAATCCTTATTTCATTTATAACTTTTTCTAAAAATAATTGGGTTGAATGGAAACTATAAATATAGACATATACATATTTTATTAAACGTTAATGTCAAATAAGATGCTTAAATTTTATCAACCGTGAAAACATTTTAATGTAATAAAACGCCCTATAAAAATTTCGTGATTTTCTTAAAGATGGCACCGGTTATCGATTTGGTCATATGTTGGTGATATTTTGCGTTATTTACTATGAAGAACAGTGTATAGTTTTGTGCTAGTTACTGCTTAGTTATATTATTTATCAATATTTAAATGTTTCCATGATATAATATATTACATAGAACAATGCGAGTATGAAAAGTAATCTGGTTAAGATAAAACTTAGAAAAGTAAAAGGACTAGTTCTAGAAACTGTATAAGATATAGATAATATACAATAAAACTATAATAACTTAATCATTTAATATTTTAAATATTGAAGCATTAAAATGTTATATATAATGGTAAATTGATAATTGTTATAGTGAATATATTTGTTGTTTTTCATTCCTACAAAACTAACTATTTCATTTACAGTATGATGCGTAACATTTAATGGTTATCCAATTATATGTTTGATTATATTACATCTCACGACAACAAAATACAGTTTACACATATTGTAAATCAGCTTTTCGATCCGAGAATTCTGACAGTCTTTTAGTGCTTTAACCAATACATACGACATTTCGATTTATGTCCGTAACGACTTAGTAAGGTGATAATACAAATGCGTATACATTTTAACTGTTGTATAGTAGCATTCAAATTTAGGTTTATTAAATAAACTATTGCGTAATTAGGTGTTATATTCTTTCTTGTGCGCCATTCAAATATTTAACCATACATTTTAATACACTCTTAATAACGAATAGGATATACTAGAAAAGTAAATTCACTATTTTCTTTCTACTGTGTACTGAAAAGAAACGCTACTTACAATTCTATACCATTTTACAATTCTATGCACATTAGGTTCTCTTACATTTTAATGCTCAACACATATCAAATTTATCAACCATTTTTACTCTCATTGCATCAAGTGTCCAAGTTCAGCGGACATAAATTAACCGGGGTGTATCGTTAGTAGCCTTTCAAATGTTGCGAATGTTGTTTTGTATGCCTATATTTAAAGGTATGAGATTAAATTTGATAAGAAATTATAAATGAGGATCAGAATAAGTGTAAAACCTAAGATGCATCTTTGAGTCACACCAGCGCACAGATTTCGTCCATCGATGTCTATTTATATAAACCTAAAGGAGAGAAAAGATTGAGAAAATATTTTCAAAACGTACACCTTTATGCCAAAGTCTATCAAATGTTGTTGATATGGTAAGACTTACTAATCTCAAGAGGAAATTCTAGCTGGAAAATTAACTGATCCTATGTAGAATTAAAATCAGTACCTCAGTTGTATCCCTCGTAGGACCGACAATGTATGTCTGTCGCGTATTCTAGAATCTTTTGAAAGTGATGACTGGCTATCTTAAAACTTACGTTTATGTTTAAACCACTGAATGTGATTTCTGTATGCAATGGCGGTCGCCTATTCACAGGCGCATCATTGTCGATTAACTAAATAAAGAACATTCCGGTGAGAAACACTTATTCTCGCCTACACCGTCGAGTTTCAATCCTGGCTTGATGAATTTGCTGGTCTCGCCGCAATAGTGTAATACAGAGAAACAAAACTGTACATTGATTATATATATATATATATATATATATATATATATATATATATATATATATATATATATATATATATATCAGCTACTCTGATGAGTCTTAGAAGAGGAAACACGTGTCCGTGGATAATTATACTTTAAAAATTAGATATATATGCCGCTCACCATTTAGGGGGGACCAAGTTGGTCAAAGGGAAAATTATTCCCCACTTGCATTTAGGTAAAAATGCACTTTAGTGTAAATAACTGAATTCGTTCAATGAGTATCGCTAACAAAACAAATAAAAACGCGATACATTCAGTAGTCGAGCGAGCTGGTCCCGTGAAAGAGGTTTAGGCTTTTTTATCATGGGGTCCTGATTTCGAATCTCGCTAGAGTCAGCCACTCTGATGAGTCGTAGACGACGAAACACGTGTCAGTGGACAATTATACTTTAAAAATAATATATATAATATATATATATATATATATATATATATATATATATATGGCGCTCCCCATTTAGGGGGTACCAAATTGGTCAAAGGGAAAATTATTCCCCACTCGCATTTAGGTAAAAATGCACTTTCGTATAAATAATTGAATTCATTCAATGAGTATCGCAAACAAAAACAAATAAAAACATCTAAATAAAAACGCGTCACATTCAGTAGTCGAGCGAGTTGGTCCCGTGGTAGAGGTTTAAGCTTCTTATCATGGGGTCCTGATTTCGAATGTCGCTACATTCAGCCACTCTGATGAGTCGTAGACTACGAAACACGTATCAGTGGATAATTATACTTTAAAAATAATATATATATATATTATTTTTTAGTGCAATTGTCTGTCTTTGCCTGTGTGAGTATATTTCCCTACCAAGACTGCTCTGTCAATTTTCAGTCTAGAGACTTGAGATTTGACATAAAAGGGTATTAGGTTTTGGGACAATATTTTTATTGGTGTTCTGCAGAAATCTGGATTTCAAAGGGTCAAATTCAACGAGTTCAGATTTAAAAACTCTAGCAAACTTCTCGGTCAATTTTGAGTCTAAACACTTATAATGTTAGATGTAGGTTACTTGGACAGAGATCAAATCTTTTAATTTTAATGTCAGCCTAAAACAATTAATGTTACGGGGTAAAAATTGGGCGAAAGTTTAAAAAAAATGTTTTTCGCAGTCTCTTCCAAATTACTCCGCCAATTTTTAGTATAAATATTTGAAATTTAACATACAGTCTATTCAGAAATAATGCAAGCATTTTACTCGATGTTCGGTCGAAAATCTTGCTTTCAAGGGGTCAGAGTTCAAAAGATATTACTTTTGCGGTCTCTAGCAAATCATTCACTCAATTTCAGGTATGAACACTTAAAAGATTAGATGAACGTTACCTGGATATGAGTCAAACTTATATATATATATATATATATATATATATATATAAAACGCTTAATGTGTGTGTGTGTGTGTGTGTGTGTGTGTGTGTGTGTGTGTGTGTGTGTGTGGCCACGAATAGGCTCCTATATGGTTGATTATTTAAAAACAAAACTGATTACATATAAAGATAGAAGATGTATCGAGGATCAGGAATGGGTAAATTTGTATGTGGAAGAACGGTGGTTCATAAAAATTGTGGGGTCTGCGTTCGCGATTGTATGTATGGAAATAGAAAATGAAAACAAAACCGTTTACAAGAGTTTTTTATATTGATGTACATAATAATACTTTGATGAGTGTGTTTAAACTTTAATAAGGATGGTATAAGAAAATTGTGGAGTCTGCTTTCATGCCTGTATTCAATGGGAATATGGCACAAACTTTAAAAAAGACCAATGAACTTTTCTACCATAAAAGTAACTTGTATTGACTATGGTAACATTTGTTTCTTGCATATTTATAATATTATATATATAACATCTTCTCTTTGTAAGGAAACATCATTGTCTTGATCACTCTTGGCTATGAATGGAAACAAACTGATATAAAAATATATATTCGCGAAAATTATCTTTCCTTTCATCATATTTTGCTTTGGGTAAAATTTTTGAGTATCCAAACCTATTTTTTTACAACACCCTCCTTTTTATAACGTGTCATACTTTCATCAATCACAGTCCATTTTCTGTAGGCTGTTTTTTAATCCAATCAACGACGGATACTTCTGCTAGTATATATATATATATATATATATATATATATATATATATATATATATATATGCCATGGATGTGAGTTGAGTTATAGAAACCATGTATTTAATTCGAATAAAAACAAAATACGTATCAACTGCGCTTGGAATCAAAATCACAATGGAATATTCGGAAAATAAACAAATATTTTACTTGGTAAATTTATTGTAAATTGTTATACATTTGA
Source organism: Euprymna scolopes (assembly GCF_053919585.1). NCBI lineage: Eukaryota > Metazoa > Mollusca > Cephalopoda > Sepiida > Sepiolidae > Euprymna > Euprymna scolopes. The sequence goes on from NC_136497.1 coordinate 35,448,256, forward strand.
AACAAGTAAAATGTGTGACTTCTTTCCTAATATTCCTCTGGTATTTGGCTTTAAGCTCACTTGATGCGTATTGCACATATATATATATATATATATATATATATATATATATATATATATATATATATATATACATACATATATATATATATATATGCATGTATGTATATGCGCAGAAAGTTTCGAACAGTTCATAATACATTAGGCCCAAGATAAGCCGGACCGAACTGCTAGTAAATATGTATATATATATATATATATATATATATATATATATATATATATATATATATATTATTTATCAATTTATGATTTTATAATTATTGTAATCCACTATGTTTTTTTTTTAGTTATTCTATTACGAAGATTGGCTTTAAATACAGTAATTTATTAGAATGTTCTCAACACTGCTCCTGATGAACGCCCTTTTCCACATATCGTTTTGACCACATCTGGAAATAAACAGATTTTTTAACCAACTAATATATCAAGAATATCCGATCTGAATTCTTGCGCGTGATATAACCCTGGAAGACGGTATTCACCTTGACTTTTTTATATGCTATCATATCTGCATGGCTTGCCGATACACACACGCGCGCCAGTCCATATACAAATCAGTATTTAATAATTCTTCCATAAAAATCATGTATATTATTTAGATGTGCTTTGTACTTTCCAAATCCTATTAATTTTTAATATTTTTGTATGATTTACTTTACATTTTATTAATGAAAAGTACTCTTTTTATGTATAGACTAAGACTTCCTTATGTAAAATCTCAAAACTTACGCATCGGAACAACATAAGCTACTCACCATTCTGATGTTTTAACATAATTATTTTAAATACTTCTTCGCGCTTAATCATAGGATAACAAAGTATAAAATAAATTACATGTTCACATTAGTATCACGCGCTTAGCAGTCCATTTAACGTTGACCTTTTCCTAGTTGTACTGCTCGGACAATATAAATAACCACTAAATGACGATAATGTGATTTGATAATATCCATAGGTTTTACACACTCAGATAAAGGTAAATTGTGTCAGCGAATTAAATTGAAACTGACAGATTTTTAGTATTTATCTCCTTATAATTTTTTATAAAGATAAATATCAATAAATGAAAGTAAAGAAAAAAGAAAAGAATCGTGGTTTTCGAGTTTCTTTAATGTTTGTGAATTTGTGTTATTTTAGAGAGGTGCTGATTATATTTTAATATTTTTTTAATATTAGTATTTATGTTTATTATACAAAATCCTCCAGATAGAAATATCTGAGTTATATTTAGGGATAATATATTCTTTTATAATATAAAAACATCATATATGTGTGACGGCATCTCCCGTTACTGTCCCTTCTCTTTATTTTTCACTCGGTCCTCATTTTATTATTGTGTGATTTTTCTTAGAAAGGGAGAAGAAAAACCTGTATTACAGGTTGGAAGTATTTTACATGAACAACCGCCAGATATGTCGGACATTTTATATTTCTATGTCTATCTTTGTAGCCATGTAACTAGTAAGAGTTCTGGAGGTAAACGTTTTTTCTTTTTCTTTTTTACACAGTGATCACCACTTATCAAGGCCCGGAAGCCACTCAGGGATAAGGGTTATTGCAAGTACATCACGTTAGTGAGGAGATTTTATGAAGTGTTTAATTAGGGGGGCGGTTCATTAGGAATTTGTTAACATTAGACTTGAAGACATCCAAGTTGTAGTCCGGAGGGAAGCAGGCAGACGGAACAGAGTTCCACAGGCGTATATGTTATCCACCCGATAGTCAGAGACCCGAACCTTGGATTAACTACTAAGGAGGCTGTCCTATCAGCAGATTCAAAGTACTGGGGCTGCTGTATTTCCATTTGGTGAATGGATTCTAGGACCATGCAGTAGCTTTTGATTGGGCCTTTCGATGCCATATTAGTGGGTAATCGTTACGCCCTTACCTTTTCTTGAGCCATAAAAATATATATTTCTTTATTTCTATTTCTTTCTTAATTTCCCTCCCTGCCATGCTTCAAGCAAGTCTGTCGACCTAGTCCAGAAATCACAAACCTCTATCACGAAAAGATTCAAGAAAAAATACAGGATTACACCCGGGTGTCCAACTTATAACGCAGACCCCCACTAGCGTGGCTCTTCTCAAACGTCACGGGCTTACGTTTTAACCTGCCAGGGGTTGAATCTCAATTACAAGAGACTAAAACAGATATATTATTTCTAAGCAAAACTGGCATTGGACAGACAATTTCCCGTGATGAGTTCGTAAATAAAGGATACTCAAATTTAATTTCCAAATCTTGTCCCCAATACAGTCGTGGGCATGGAATATGTACCTTTATAAAAGTTAGCGGTCCATGAGTTAATGACATCTCCAGAGACGATCCTAACTTACCCAATATGTGCTTCCGCGTTGCACTTGCTCCATCTACTGCGTTTATATTTACTCTCTTTCGCCCCCTCAACAGCGAAGTTACTATTTTTAAAAGCATACCCGAGAAAATTGATTACGTCCTAGGTGGTCATCCTTCAACTTATATTCATTTGGCGGAGACTTCGATGTTCACAAGGTGGAATCTTTAACTCACTCAAACAAAACCGATGATGAGGGGAGGTTCTGTCATGATATCCCCATTGCTTATAAGCTCACTCAAATTGTTCACGAACCAACCCGTGTTCCCGATACAGACGATCAGTATGCAAGTCCCTAGACCTTTTTCTCACAATTTGCCCTGAACTGTTTTCAGCTTCCTTTCTCTCTCCGACCAATCTGTTGTATCAGTTAAGATAAAAAATGAAATGTAATAAGTTCTCAGATGTACCTCTCCACTGTACAGTATATCTGTATCCTATGGCTGACTGGATACCTTCCGTACACTTATATCAGATCTACCTCTACGTTCCATGTTTAAAATAGAATGTGTCCTCTATAATATCACACCTGACAGAATGGTAAATTGTAGGTATATACTCTTTCATACCAATTTCAAGCAAACACCAAAGAGACAGCCATGGTTCTCTCCAGAATGTACTGCTGGCATTGCGTACAGAAATCACCTTTTCAATTACTTCCAACAGCATTGATGTACTGAAAATAAGCCGCTTTCAGGACTGCCAGCTCAGTCCGTTAAGTCTAAGGTAGCTGAACAGCGGCTTGGTTCCCACCAGAGTTGTCAAATAGCAAACATAATCCTGAACAGAAGCGTTCTATCCCAACTATTATCAATGCACCTGAGGTACTCTCGCAAGCATCAGACAAAGCTAAAGTCTTTGCTAAGGACTTTATAGCTAATTCTACCGTTAGCAATTTAGGCCGCCAAGCCCCAATTTTTCCTCCTCTATCGGAAAACACGCTATGTGATATAAAAATGTATGTACCTGATGTTGCGGAGCTAATCAAAAACTTCATTCCAGTAAAGCAATCAGTCCTGACGGTAGTACAATTATAGTAATCCAAAAACATCAACCAGAACTAGGACCCATACTTACACAACTGTTTCAACGTTGTCTTAAGGAGAATTGCTTACCATCATCCTGGAAAATCTCATCAGTATGCCCTGTATTTTAGAATTAAGGTGATCGTTTATGTCCCTCGCAGTACAGACAAATAATCTCATGTGCGTCATAAGTAAGTTGCTGTAATATGTGTTAAATAAAGAAGTAATCAACCACCTCATCAAAAATAACCTTCTTAATACAACACAATATGGTTTACGTTCTGCTAGATCTACAGCAGATCTGCTTACAGTTATATCATAGGAAAACCAAGTTTCTCGACGGAGGATTCCTGTGTAGGGCAAGGCCGCTGAAAAAATAGTGGGATATTTCAATCGATCCAGTAGATATCTCACTGCTGATGCAATTCTCTATCTATATAAGAGTCAATACTGTTGGCACATCTGGGCAGGCGCTGCTAGAAAAGAATTATCCTACATTTACAGAGTTTACAATAGACTTCGTAGTCTCGTAGGGAATGCCCGTTTCTCTTCCCTGCAACCTCTTTCTTACAGAAGAGATGTTGTGAGTTTGTCTCTGCTTTATCGTTATTTAATGACACGTGCTCGACTGAACTCCAATCTATGGTCGTCCCTCGCCAAACTTTCACAACAATCACCCGTCTAGAACACACATTCAATAACTTCCCCCACTCTTTATCTGTGTATAAACCTAAACGTGGATTCCCTGAACAAACCTTCTTTCTTAGAACTGCACGCCTATAGAATTGACTTCAGTTTTCCTGCTTTTCCAGCTGACTACAATATGGTTGTCTTCAAGTCTAACGTAAATAACTTGTGATATAAGTTAACAAATTTACCAAATTTCCATTAATAATGATCACTATATTGTCACATTGTCTACTGTAAACTCTTTAACTCTTATCATTGAGTGATCTCCTGGCCTAGATATGTAGGGATGACTATGTAAAAAAATGGGTCTGTATACGAATTTAGATTCTGAGATTTCATATTTTTGTGTGATACGAAAATCTATAGTGTGGCCAACACGATATTTAAAGAATAGTTAAAATACTATAATAAAAGACATACAAAAAAGAAAACTGCTAAGTATTCTTACAAATATCTGCAACTGCTCCCCGACGAAAACTAATACGTAATAGGGCATGAAAAGATCTAAAACACAATTGCTACTAAACATGTGCATGCTAAATAGATTGTGATGAGAGTGGTGGATTTCATATTTGACCACAACCAACTAAGCTCAAAGATGAGAGAGCTAACATGAATTTTCCCAAAATCGTATCGTTAAACTAACGAATATGTATTAAACGAGGTCGATCTTTCGGATAAAATAATAATTATAACAACATATCTTATAAGTAATAAATACTTTCTGACAACCGACAAGATCATGAGTTTCTACCAAAGTTAATCCGTGTGCAAAAATCAATATCTTATGTAGTAATATGCATATGTATATATACGTATATCTATCTATCTATCCATCTATCTACATATCTATCTATCTATCACTATATAAATATATCCATATATATATATATATATATATATATATATATATAGATTTATATATATCCATATATATATATATATATATATATATTCATATATATATATAGTCATATATAGATTTATATATATATATTAGTATATATATATATATAATTATATATTCATATATATATATATTCATATATATATATATATATATTCATATATATATTCATATATTCATATATATATTCATATATATATATATATATATATATATTATAACACTTATGAATATATATATATATATATATATATATATATATCAATTAATTTTCACAAAATATGTTTCGTTCAATCCTCGTAGTTTCTTGTCAGACAAATGCAGACGAGAAATGCTGAAAATTCCGTTAGGTTTAATCGCAATATATATATTTTAGAAAAAAAAACCCTATCGTTATTAAGTATTTGGCACCTTTACTTAAGACGTCATATCCAAACCGCAACATATTATAATAAGATAATGCAATTATCTATACGTTTCGTGTGAGGGGTACATTGTTGTATGTAGTTTGTAGAAAACGAACAACTAAATAACGGCTTCTTTTTTTTTTTTTTTTTTACACAGTGATCACCACTTCTCAAGGCCCGGAAGCCACTCAGGGATAAGGGTTATTGCAAGTACATAAAGTTAGTGAGGAGATTTGCTGAAGTGTTTACTTAAGGGGGCGGTTCATTAGGAATTTGTTAACATTGGACTTGAAGACATCCAAATTGTATTCCGGAGGGAAGCAGGTAGACGGAACAGAGTTCCACCGACGTGCAGTTCTAAGAAAGAAGCTTTGTTCATGGAATCCGCGTTTTGATTTAGGCACAGATATAGAGTGGGGGAAATTTTTTACAGTGGATGCAGCTAGACGGGTGTTTCTCGTGAAAGATTGGCGAGGGGGGACCAGAGATTGGAGTTCAGACGAGCATCTGCCATGGAAATAACGATAAAACAAGGACAGGCTCGCAACGTCTCTTCTGTGGAAGAGAGGTTGCAGGGTAGAGAAAAGTGCATCCCCCACTAAGCCACGAAGTCTATTTTGTACTCTGTCAAGGCAGGATAGGCTGTTTTTAGCAGCTCCTGTCCAGATATGGCAACAGTATTCCATCCTTGGACGTACTTGGCTTTTATATAGATAGAGAATTGCATCAGTAGTGAGATATCTTCTGGAGCGGTAGAAGGATCCCACCAACTTTCCAGCGACCTTGGCAACAGACTTGATGTACGTGTTCCATTTCAGATCAGAAGTAAAGGTTAAACCCAGAAGCTTGTCAAAACACGGAGCCTCACCCAGACGAGAGCCATCCATCACAATTGATGCCAGCTGGGGATCAGAGCGTTGATGATGTAAGGATAGGAGTTTGGTTTTGGATGCATTAAAGGTAACCAGCCACATCTTCCCCCACTGAACCACGCGCTCGAGATCAGAGGAGAGAGAGTCAGAGAGAACTTTGTCATTTACAGCCTTTGATGTGTTGCGGTAGATGGTTGTGTCATCAGCATATATGTCAACGAATGATTTAAGTATGTGTTTAGGCAGGTCATTGATGTAGATCAGGAAGAGAGTTGGGCCCAGGATTGACCCCTGGGGGACTCCAGCATTTAAATTGCAGGCCTCCGATTTTTGTCCATCGACCACTACTCTTATGAGCCTATCGGAGAGAAATGATTTAATGATTGAGAAAACATTTCCCGTTATACCGTAGCTGGAAATCTTGTGAAGTATACCCTTATGCCATACCTTGGCAAAGGCCTTTGATATGTCAAGAGCAATTGCCCTAGAAAGAAAGCCTTTGTCAAGAGATTCACTTATCCTGTGGGATATAACCGTCAGCACATCTGCGGTGGATCTTGCAGAGCGGAAACCATATTGTGTGTCACTAAGAAGGTTATTGCTGCTGAGGTGGTTGACTATTTCTCTATTTAATATGGATTCCTTTGGTTAGAAAAAAAACAATGCAATGCATCTGTTGATTAAAATCATTAGAACATATTTATTAGTTTATCCATACTCATAGAATTTATAATTATTTACTGTCTGTTGTGATCTGTCTTATATTAGACATTTTGCTCTAACATGTGTATACAGTATGGCGCATTAACAAATTTTATGCAATATTGTTTAAACAGATTATGCAATTTGAATGCCTACATAATTTAATTATTTTAATAGTGCATATTAACATCTGTTGTGTTTACCAGATAATTGATTTCTTAATATTTTCAATAAAACCATCTGTAAATGCATTTCTTACAACGTAAATAAAGGCGTTATCAAATATTCTAGAGCACTGCGTGAGCTAAAGGAAAAAGGGCAACTACCACAGATTTCACGCAAGGAAGTTGATGATAGGGATACATAATTTGCATGGGGTACCATGTATTTATATTATAAGTCATTGTGCCATGATGATTTATTTGCAGAACTATAAGGGGATGAAACGAAGATTATTTCACAAATGTAATCTTATTGTAAATAAGTCGTGGCCATGTAGTTGCATTCGTGTCTGAAATTATTATCCCTTTTGAATCTATTATATATTGGTTGCACAGCCTGTAGAAAAAAAAAACTTGGCAACGGAATAGATTTCATTCTGTAATTTTGGCTCATGTTCACGTCCGGATTTCTTTGTATACTTAAATCGCCATTGAATAAGATGACAAGATTAAAATTAATGAGGAAACAACACGGAAATCCATTGTTGCCAGAGACGTGTATATTCTGTGAGTTCAATAAATCGTTTTTATCATCAATGTATAGAAGACACCCTTTCGATTTTTTCTAACAAAATAAGACGGGCAACATTAACGATTCTAAATGCACAGTTACAAGTAAAACTAGATTTACAATATTATCGTTATAAACTCAATTATGCTGTTTTATATCTTAGAGGATAGAAACCAAAACTTAAAGACCGTTATTCAAATACGTTATCTATTAGAGCAGATTGAGACGATTTAAAAAAAGTGTTTTACAACCTAATAATTCTATATATAAGCACATCTGCACAGCGTATTCGTAAAATAGTTGATAACCAGATAAAAATACAATGCCTTTAATATCACTTCTTGTTTGTTTTTGACGATTTACAGCTTCTTTTGTCGGAAGAAAATCCGATTAAAAAGTGTTTCATTTATTTGAATAACCGATATATCAAATTTCAAGTCTGTAGATAAAAATATTTGAGTACATAAGTTGATAATTGTCCTCACGAGCGCTTCTTATTTTTATAGATATACTAGCAGATGTTCAGGGCGTTGTCACCTATAAAACTCGCAATTCCTGATATATGTGACTAGAATAAATTTTAGTATTTAATTATCGTCTTCAAATTTTATTTAATACAATTCCCTTAATAGTTAACGGCTTTTTGTTAGTTTGATATGTTATTTTAATAATGTTAATATATCTACGCTTAATAGAAAGGCGAATAGATTGTGTCTTTATTCGATTTGAGTGAATAGTAAAATTGTGTATATGGTTTAGTAAGATGTGAATTAAAAAGAAGTCCCTATTTAAAATAAATGATTGCCGAATTCATATTTCTAATGATCGATTAAAAATAACATTATACTATGATATTGAGCCAATGGTGTGATTTTTTTTTATGATCCCGTACTATATAATAAAAATTGCATTAATTCGATTACCTAACTAATGCATTTCACAATATTCGGATAAAGCACAGACGAACAATTATTTGGTTGGTCCAAAAATGTCAATTTTGACAAGAAAGTGAACGTTAGAAAACGAGAAGATATTTGCACAAACCTAATATATGGAGAAAATTGAATAATTTGAAATCCTAATGTCATTCAAGTAAGTGTGTTTAAATAAAACATAATATTCTGAAGTGCGATTCTACGCAAAACATTTCATTATACAAAAATGATCTTTCTACATATAAACAATGTGTATACATCTGTGTGTCTAAAGTGTAAATCTCATAAAAAGGGAACATACATATTTTCATACAATTTAAAGTATTTCGCGAATTCAGCTCTAGCGGACGGAATAAAAATCATCTCATAGCTTGCATCAATAATTACCCCCAAAAGTGCATACATATGTAAGCATTTACGTTTCATATTTGGACAATGTGCTAGAGTCTTATCACTCGAAATAGACCATACACAAATAATGTTGTACTCTTAAAATATCTAGGAAATGGGATCCTAGGTTTTATTTTTAAGCTCGATATCTAGGATAGATTACACTATTTTTATTTACTTTGAAAGGTAACACTTGCTGCAAATCATATTATATTTATCTGGCTATATGTCTATTACCTTACTTATGACAAACAACAATTAGGAGTGGCTAATGTTTACTTTAGGAAATATTAGTTTTCACACTTGTCATCGAAATTTTACAAATGATCTAAACATAGGAATTTATTAACGAAAATATGAAATGTTCAAAAAAGCGAAGTCGAATAATTTTCCAATTTCTTCATAAAATGCCTCATTGACATTTTTTTGTTAAAACAAATTGTTTAAAGCAATATCATTCATAAAAGCAATAAGAAACATATTTATTTATGCTTTAAAACATATATATGTTCATTTTCCAACGTGCATTAATATAACAGTTATTCATTGGGTTTTACATAAAATATGCCGCAGTGAATTGTAATGCTTGGATGAGAAACCACCGATCGGACCAGTTACAGCTTACACAAATAAGTCTCAAAAATAAGTCGGGCTCTTTAGTGATTATAAATATTTCATACAAAGAGAACTTCTATATATTTTCAAATTAGTGTTCAGTCAATGTCATAAAAACGTAGATACGTTCTAGCATCAGAAGGTTTATATTGTTTCCTTATTACTGAAACATATCTTGCCAATATGTAGGTATATTACGTTTTCATAAAGCGATAAGGTCATTAAAATTATATACATATATATGTGTATGTTTATAGCGTTGTACGGATTTGTTTCCTAGGGAAAATTAAATGAACCCCGTGTAATTATTAAAGAATGCTTAATGGTGGACACAACTGGTATATAGTCCGTGTATACAAGCACTATTAATTGTATATGTGCATACATGTTTCAGTGAAAACCTAATTCAAGAACATCACGTCATCAAATAGAAAATGGAGCGATATTGAAGAGAATTAAGATTACATTCAGTTTTATAAGATATTCTGTTGCGATTTGCGCTTTTGAAGAAAATGGGATGCATACTTTGTGAATGTAGGCCGTAGAGGTTTTGGAGATAAGTGTGATGAAATAAAAATAGATGGTATGTGGGTTAAATATGGAGTGGGAAGTACGATCTCGTGGTTAAGCTGTAACATCGGTGGGGTATTGGTATTATTTTAATTTGGCAGTCGTTTATTGGTCTAAGTTTTCGCTTTGATCTTAAAAAATATTATACTCTCATTGTGGTAAACTGCTTTTGATGTTCTGGTTGTTTTATTTCCTTTTTGGCGGTGATTAAATTTTTCATGTATTGTCGTTTTAAATTATATTTATTTAATAATTTATTTTACCTTTCGCTTTTTTATCCGTTCATTTGTTTCTCCTTTTCAAATTATTTAATATTCTTTTAAATGAATTATTTATTGACTTATAAATAAACAATTTATTGATTAAGAATAAAATGAGTATCCATTGTTTCATAACTAAACAAATAAATGAATCATTTGAAACCGTGTAGTAATTGAAACGCCAGCTTAAAATAGTACTAATAATCCGACTCATACAGTCTGACCATATGAGATCGTTTTTCCCTTTTGTCCTCAACACATACCCTTATGACAAACTCCTCTCTTCTTTTTTGAAATCTTCCTACAAAACCTTGAGTGCTCACATTCACAATGTATACCACCTTTCCACGTACTTCCAAAGCGTAAACCAGACGCTAATATCTCATAAAAAACGAATGTAATCTTTACACCCTTTGTCAATATCGCTCTCTTTTTTGTGGAGTGATGAAGCAGTCTCCTTGAATTACGATTCCACTGATAGAGGTATGCACAGATGTTACACTAATGAGGTTAGTATAATAAACAGAATATATATATATATATATATATATATATATATATATATATATATATATATATATATATATAGAATGAACTCATTTTTCCGTCTGACATGGACCATAATACGATTAAGAATCTAGATATTTTTTGCAGATGTACTCTGCAATCACGATATCTGAGATGTGTTACAGTCATTCACTAACTCGCAGATCGGAGTTTCCTATATTATATCTGGTGAGAGTTTACTGCCAAAACTGGTTACGATCAATGGAAGTAGTAAAGTAATCTCTCTATAAAAAAAATCACACTTCTACCGCCACTCATTTACACCGTCCGTGAACATTCACAGGAGACAAATAAGGACGAACGCCGGTTTAGGTTTTCATAAAAACTGGACTGCAATTTAGGTGAAACGCACCACGCAACTTTTACGTTTTTTTTTTCGAGTTTTCCTTAGAGGCGGCATGAAGAATCCATTTTTTTCATTCTTCTTCCTTTTTTCCTTCATTTTTTGGGTTGGAAACGCCCGTCTCACGTTTGTATATAACAACATATTTGCTGGGCAGATTTCGGGGTGCGAAAATAGCGGGAATGGGGATTCTTCTATTACACCAACTCCAGCAACAGCAACGCGTACCAGGTCAAGCTAGTATATATATATATATATATATATATATATATATATATATATATATATATATTATTTAGATGTTCAAAAGTATGGATTAATGAAGACAACGACGACGTTGGTAGATATTCCTCGATAATAAGAGTCAAATTTTGTTTGTTGGAATATAATCAGTTACAATTGTTCACTACAAGCAGTCATCTGTTTTAGTTAATGAGACTTCGTCATGCAACTCCACGAACTTTCATTTACTGAAACATGTTTTTAGCGATCAAATATAACTGTTTAAATAATAAAGGTATATGCATATATGTGTGCATGTATGTATGTATGCATGTATGAGTATAAAGGTGTATTTACGCCGAGTATAAGGTATTAAATTACACTATTCTCGAATGAAATACACAACAGTATCATTTAAAATTAAATATGACACTGACAAATATCGAATCACAATTATCGATTTTTGTCAAAGACTATTGCATGTATAAATCAAGCGAGTATCAAATTTAATGAGATAATTTTATTATTCATTAAAGTAGCATTTTAAAATGATAAATGTGCGTGCTTCAGACATGTTTGCAAATAGTGTCTACGATTTGAAGTAACATGAATATCTAATTGAAAATCTGCGATGATTCAATTACAGCCATTGCACAGTGTATTCTTTTCTATTTACTTGTATAAGGTATTTTAGTTTAATGACCAATTTGTTATTATTTTTTTCTTACGTTGTACGTGTGTCGTTCTTTTGTTCATTTTATTTTTTTTCGGAAATTTCTTGAGATCTAACAAAAAAGATTTTATGCATTTTTGTTGTTAAAAGGTGCAGCGAAATTAATATTATGGTGTATGTTCTATGAAAATTAGTTATAAGTAACCATAATTTAGCATGTATATAAAATTGTTCATTCTGTACATAAATCTGGACTCTTGATAGACCTTTGTTACGATGAAATGCAGCGAACTAATTATTATATCATCCAATAAGTGCGTATATCTATATAAATTAATATTAATTAATACGGATTAAGTTTTACTGTAAAAATTTGAACAAATTGCATAACATTAAGCCATTAATTAAGCATAATTCCCCTTTTCTAAGGCAACGGACTCTAACCTTTCTCCACATTTTACAAACTGAAATTAGTGATTATATATATATATATATATATATATATATATATATATATATATATATATATATATATACCACATACACACACATCCGCGCAGACATACACACACACACACACACATACATATGTTAGGGTAAGAACGTGCTTCTGACATTTTTTGTTTGATTTCGAATGATGTATTTTCAAAAACGTTTTTCTTATAATACCTTTACATTATATATAATTTTAAAGAAACATTTTCGCTCTAATTAAAATTTAATTACACTTGTTTGAAAACACGTATATCTTTATTTCGGGACGTTCAATACAGGATGAAAAAACATGGAAATTTGCATAATTTTCTTATTTCAATAAAGCTAGGTTTAAATGTTGCTGAAACAGCTCACGATATTTACGAAACTTTGGTCCAGGACAACTACTGAACGAACAACGCAATGGTGGTTTAAAAAAATTTGTTGCAGCGACAAGAAGTTTCATGATGATAAGAGTTGTTTTCAGCAATCGGATGTTTAAAGTGATAAATTAAGTTAAGCCTTAGTGAAATCCCGTCCAGGAACAATTGTTCGAAATCTTGCTTCTGAATTAGACGTAACGTATACAACGATCTCTAACCACCTCAGAGAGATTGAAAGAAACAAACCTGGATAAATTGGTACAACATGAATTGAACGACAACCGAAAAAAACGCCTTTTTGAAACGTTTTTTTCCCTTTTTTCTGCAAAGAAAATAAATCAACAAAATGAATAAAAACGGTTCTCGGCAGGGTTGTTAATCAATTGTAGGTTCTTTGTGACAAGCCTCGACGCTCAGTTCAGTAGTTTTCGTGGAAGAAATTCCACGATATTTCCCGAATCCAGAGTTGCATCAAGTTAAAATCCTGCTGACTGTGTTGTTGTCTGTGACCGGCCTCATTCATTAGAACTTTTAAATGCAGGCGAAACTATTACACCGAAGAAGTATTGTCAACAAATGGACGGAAGGCATCAGAAACTTCGACAATAACACTCATCATAAATCAATAGAAAAAAACCAATTCTACTCAACGGAAACACCCGATCGCACATTGCAAACCTGATCTTGCAGAAGTTAACTGTATTGGACTACGAAATTCTGCTTCATTCGCCATACATTTTGAAAACTCTGTGTGTGTGAAATACTTCAGAAGACTAAGCGATATCAAAACCGCCTTCAGTTTCTTTATCATCACGAGAACGCAAGATGTCTAAGTTATTGGCATAAATACATTAAATTTGCATTTAGATGATTGTATTGATTCCGATAGGTTTTATTCTGATCAATAACTTTTTTTTCAATCGCGATATGTTAATATTAACTTAAAAATTCAAAACCGTAAGCGCTTTTTTGTACATGTTATATCTGTGCATGTGTCCTACAGGTCTATTAGTAAGTCTCGGACCAGCGTAATAAAATCATCATTGTAGTTAATATAAAGTTTGTTAATTGTCATTGATATCTGGTGAGATTGATGCGGATTCCAACACTTGTCTTTAAAATCGATCTCTACTTACTTTCACGATGTATTGTATCAACGGAAAGCCGATTGCAATATTATAATGTGCATAGATGATTCGCCTTATCTGAACATATGCGATGACCAAATACACCCCAAAAGAATAACACATATTAACGCAAACAAATCTTTCTTTAATTTAAAGTTTTGCAGTAAAAATAATGTTATACATTGCTTGCGCAAACGTTGTCCTAATATGTAGAAGGCATTTTCATTGCCAAATGTTAAGGGGAATATAGTTAGCACAATCTTCTCAACTAAAAGATTCTTTTATATGAAAATCGAATCCAGTTTAGCTCTAGAGTTATACAGTTATCTAGATAATATAAAATAGTATATTGTCTGTGATAACAAATATGTAATACAGTAACGATTGATCAAATTAATAAATGGCAGAGAAAAATCAAGCGTATATTAAGGGGAAATGCAATAATACACTGGATTAGGAGGAACCGTCGAAATTTGTAATTATATTATGAGTATCGACTAGACTAAGGATTTTACGTTCCGTCTCCAGAAGAATAAAGATATTCAGCTAAAAAATTTGAAACGGAATTAAATGTAATTTACTGGAATAAATTTCGTTTCTTAAAAAAAACAATCAAGCTGCTACGAAATATTTTTAGCTTTCTTATAGATATCTATAACCGAGCAATGTTCAGGCTCATACACACAAAACCACATACACACACACACACACACACACACACACACCCACACACACGCATATATATATATATATATATATATATATATATATATATATATATATATATATATATATTCATTGCTTCTATTTGATTTCAACTATGTAGTCCACCAAAACCCAAATACACGCAGAAACGTATGTTGTGTAATGCATTTTTTCGAATGACGTTTGTTTCTGGCCGAATTTATTAATCGGAGAAATGGACGATTGGGCTTTGGTTTGAAAGAGAAATACAGAGTAATTTAATAAGGTAAGGTAATTCAAGTAATTCTAATGAAACGCAAATAAGAAAGAAGAAATATGTATGTATATATATATATATATATATATATATATATATATATATATATATATATATATATATATATATATATATAGAAGAGGCAAAATCAGAAAGATTAGCTATTTTCTAACAAAAAACAATTAATTAATATAAACAGAAAATATTGGATTCACTAGTCAATTCCATTACACATACTAAAAAATGTAACTGATATATATATATATATATATATATATATATATATATATATATATATATATAGTGCGAACCGTTTGCACATTTTACCTCTGTAATGAGAAGAGAAATTACCTCTGTGATGAGAAGATTGGAATTTAGTAATTTTAAAATTGGTGTTGGCATTTCCGCGTTTTCTGGTATATTCTTCGTTATATGATTTTGTAGGTGTTCCTTAGTTAGTGTTGATAAATTATAATCTTTATTCGTCTTTGCGTATAGTGGGGGCGAGTTTGAGGAGATGGAAACCGGTTTCCATTATCGTAAAGAATTTTTAGTAAATTTCTGGCCGAAAACTTATTACAAAGAATTTCTCACAAATACGAGAGAGAAAGAAAGAAAGAAAGAGATGAAACACGGGGGCAGTAACTATAGCATATTTATATGCATATACATCCATATATGTGTACTTGCTTATCAGTGTAACTATCACTAATAATTATTAACTTAAAAATCGACTTTGAAACATACTAGTTTACATAATGAGAGGACAGTTTGCTCAAGTTATTGCGAAATATAAATCCGTTAATTTTACTTTCATAGCGGTTTTGTTGATATTGAATATTATTGTATAATAGTAGCCTGCTTTAAATAGGGTTCGATAAAAATGACAAACTTTACAGAAGTTTTTTTTAATACTCATATTCACAGAGAGGTCGATCATGATAGATTAAGTAAACTGCAAATGAGATTATATAATAATAGGTGATAGATTAACTCGCAGAATCTGGGGTAGATCTGCGTGATTCTAATTCAATTATCCTCAATTTATTACTTTCAATAATGCGCTTGGAAAAGTAATGAATACGTATATATAACTCGCATATATGAGATTAAAAGTTATAGACTATCAAAATACCGGATTTTAAACTAGATAAGGGGATTAAAATCTTCGAAATAACAGATAAATAAAAAGAATAGTTCAAATTGTGTTTTGTTTAGTAACGCCATAATTTCTGGCGTATCTCTCGCATCCGACGAGGCAACTTCAGCATCGACTTAGAATCCACTATAGACCATGTCGTGCACTAAACTAGATGTAGAACAGAATTCTCTTATCAGGCAAAAGGTTGCCATTATATATAATATATATATACTAGCCTAGGTGACCGACATTGCCTCGGTGTATGAAGGTGTGTGTTGAGAAAAAAAGTGTAGTAGGAAGGCAGGCTCCAACCCGTACGGAGGAGAAAAAGAAAGTGAATATAACGTGACGTCTTTGGTGTTTCGATCACCGCCAAATCGGATGCGAAGTAGGCTTAAATTAAGGCTAGTCAAGCGAAAAGAGGTGATGAATTTCTAAAATATCAGCGAAAAAGCGACCCCCCGATAGAAAAGTGTCCAGTTGAGAGTGAAGAAATTAATGTTTGTAGCCAATTTGTCGGTATTTGTCGTCTTAAATGTCGAGCTGCAACACGATGTTCATCAAATTAATAAATGGCAGAGAAAATCTCGTCTGAATGTGCGACGCTTCTGTCACAAGTTTTAGGCAATCATGTAAATATACATACATGGATTTATATATGTGTAGCTCAAATGTTCAACCCAAACCGATTAAAAAGCGTGCCCTCTCTCTGAATACCCTTTATGAACAATTTCAAATGTTTACACTAGAAAGTGTTTGAGTAATTTGGTAGAAACTGCAGAGGTCAATTTTTTGTAACTTTGCCCCCTATTATGACCCCTTAACATTTATTGTTTGAGGCTCAAATAAAGTAATTAAGTTAGACCAATGTCCAAGGAACCTATATCTAAAATTTCGAGTGTTTAAACCAAAGATTGTCGGAGGAGTTTGGTAGAGTTCTCAAAGGTTAAATCGTTGAATTTTGACCCCTTTAACAACAACATTTCTGGCAGGAAACGGAGTACTAACATTTTCCCAAATCTCCATACACTCTATATCAAATTCCGAGTCTGTAGACTGAAAATTGACAAAATTATTGTGTAGGGAGATGTACACAGACAGACAGGCAAACATACACTTTCACTTTTATAGATATATAGATGTGTTTATGTTGTGTGTATGTATGTATATATCTATGTATATATTTACATATATCTATACCTTTACGTGTATAAGACGTATCGTCTTTTAGAAGTAATAAACCTACTATATCATCGTCTTGTCTTTGATTTCCTTTATCATGTTGACTTTCCTCTGCTTACTCGCTTAGATATATTTCATATTACCATCCCAACATAATCATTTTCGAAAAGCCCTATAACGAAGAATTATCGGACTCCCCGCAATCTCAAACGTCTATTACAAGCCGGAAATCTCGTTATGGGAGGATGTTTCCAACTGTGAACGACCCAATTAATTCTTCAGTCGCAGATTCCACCGTAGCGAAGACTTCAAAGCGCACCAAAGCAAAATGTCCAGTCAGGGAGATACGGATAGCCTAAGACTGACCGACTAATCTTTGCATGCAATTGCAAAATTTACATTCTATTAAATACTTTACCATTTGCTCATATTTTAATACTAAATGAACATGTATTAATAAATTACATTTGCAATAATAATTAGACATAAATGGTATGCATCCGAAAAATATTGAGAGATAAAACATTCAAAAGGTAGTGTTAGGACTATTCAACTTAGGTCTTGCTCTTTTAAAAATTAATTTCTACTATTTTATAATATAGAAGTATTATTATAATGTACAACAAGTTAACGTACACAAATAATGTTTGTAAATTTAAACATTTGAATATACGAGGAGTGTGCAGATTAAAATTATATATCAAGTTTATATCGTCCGAACATAAATACATATATAGGACCTTTTAGTTGACGATGGCTATGTTCTTAAATAGCAGATTACAAAATATCAGTTATTTAAAGTTTTACTTGCTAGCAGTTCATCAGGAGGACACTAGCTTGAGCAGCGTTTGTTACTTACAAATGCTAGGATATATTTTCTAATAGAAATAATTTTATAAATCCGTGTGATTAAATTCCATTAGAATATTGTACTTTGGTGTATTTAGTCCTACGACTAAGTAAGTGAACCAGAAACAGTAACCATTTAGCAAACAGCATTGGACGCGTTATTGCAAAGTACATCGCTATTTGATGGGTAGGTATTTTAAAATAAGGACCAGAAATAAAAAAGTGTGTATAATTGGAATGACCACATACATACTGACATCATATAATCTGTAATATAAATTCCACATATCTGTTTTAATGTATGTATGTATGTTGGAATGTATGCCTAAAACCTTAGACAGAGGTGACGAATTTTAACGAGAACCGTATCTTTTAAAGCGTGACTCTTCGGACGAAAAATATCGAAAAAAATGGCTAAAACAATCATTCCTTCACCCTCAACTAGGGTCGTTTCTACCAGAAGGGTTCGCTTTTTTCGCCGATAGTTTTAAAGTCATCACATCTTTTCGATTGATTAGCCTTAATTTAAACTTTCGTCACTTCTGGTTTGACAACGGCAAAGACATCGGGGTTTTTATGATATTTTCCTTATTCGCGGTACGGGTTCGAGCTTACCTGTTTGACTACTACCACTTTTATTTATTTTGCTCCAAACACCCGGGAAACGTCGGGTACCACAGCCTAGTAACACAGAAATGGGATTCCGAAAGAAATCTATGACGTCATAAATAAATCATGCTTCCTGGTACAATGCAAAAATATATGCATTTTCTTTTGTGCTTGATGATATATGCCGTCATTGAAAGGAAGATATGTTGACTAATATAGCTTACTGCCTTATTCAGGTATAAAATCAGAGACGAAGATCCAAGAGATACTGCACGAAATAAATAAATCGTTCTGACGCATTTGATGGAGAGGTTGAAAACAGCTAGTTTTAAATAATAATTCCATGAGACTGATGGTACGTAAGCAGATAACTCGGAATAACGTTGCAAGTAAGACTAAGGCAAATTATAAACGACGGAGCAAGAACATTCTAATGCTCTGTATTATATAATTGTCCGTTTACATTCTGTATCAGATGATGTAGTTGACATAAAGATGAGTAATTTGACTTTATTAAGCAAAATATTTTCAGGGATAATTCGGCTGATCCCATGTTAATACATATATTTCAAACAGCGTAGTAGTTCGTATAATCGAAATATTAAACATTTTTTACCAATGCGGAGTTTCACTCCTATACAGAAAGTTAAAACATAAGATAATCTCTGCATACGGAAATTTCTATTTAGTTTGAGCTAAGGTTTTAAATGTGTTTTCTAATGAGACTGATATGTGTGGGGTATACATATCAGTCACACAGAGTCGCCCACATTTCATGGAAGTAACGATAGAACAGAGGCCGCAATATGATATAATCTTGTGAGAAACTGACTTGTATAGGAAAGAATTCGTACGGTAGAAATGTTCCTCCAACGATTATTACTCCATTATGCTACCCTTAAAAAGTCATATTCACTTTTGTAGTAGAAATCTTATTATTATGCATTTTCTTTTTTTTTTTGTTTGCTTAATAGTAAGCCCATCAAACAGTAACCATTTACTTGTGCAGAAAATAACGCGTTTGACATTGTTACTCTGCTGGGGAAGGGGACAACATACAATTGGGTGATTTTTATTAAGCACCGCCAAAAATGGCCGAAAATTGAAGTTGTTGTTTTTTTTTAAATAAAATTACATTTATTAAAATCCATTATTTCTGAGTAACTTTTCTTCCAGAAGGATAACACCCTGAATTCTATCATGTAGAAAACAGAATAATGTAAAACTTTTTCTGTTATTTTTAATTAAATTTTAAATGTTAAATTTTCCCCAAAAGTTAACAATTGACATTTTTTGTCTTGCACAAAAACGTACATAAATATTAAAAAAAAAGGTTTTTGAAACAATTAATTTATTTATTTGTTGTCTAACTAAGAGTAAGGATGATTTTCTATGAGAATATGCAAAAATATTATAATATAAGTACCTGGATTTCAAATTATTCCACTTATTCATATAGGCAACCAGTTACTTACCGTCGATCTAGAGGCTAGATCGACAATGTTTACGTTTGTATTTGATAAAAAGCAAACTGTGGAAGACCAAACAGGCCAAAAAATTATTTTTCAGTGATGAAAATTTCAATGTATTATACAACGCTGAGGCTGGCAAGTACCAGATGGGTGACCATTTGTATGAGTTTGGTTTTTAATGTGTATGTGTGTGGGGGCCAGGCTCTCCAAAATGGAGGGGTGGCAATTTAAAGCAGAATAAAAAAAATATATTTCAGTGCGTTTGGTCCACCGTAGTCGAAAGGTGGCAAACGTTTTCAAACGGGATCGAAAAAATGATGCTATTTTTAACTCAAAGGGCACAATATTTATCGATTTTTTTTGTATCGATTCTTCAAAGCATGCCATGTTTAATAATTGTTATGCATTATTCGTCTCACTAAAAAAAATTGTTAATTTATTTATCAAAGATTTTAAAATGGCTTTTTTCGTATAAACATTATTTTTTTTGCTTTGCTTAAATTAAATTAATTATTATACTTAAACTATTCACCGAATTTCACACTTAAAAACTCAAAAGCGGGATAATTAAACACAATCGAATTCTGATATTCAAACGTCAAAAAAAGGTATGCAAACAATGTTTTAATCCATAATTCTGTCCCTTACAACAACACAATATGTTGTGTTCAGTTTCCGATGATTATTTTAAGCATATTTGTACCCCCTCAAAACAAGGGGGGTTGTAAGCAAAAAATACATATATATATATATATATATATATATATATATATATATATATATATATATCGTTTATGAAAAATAAGTACACTCTTATCAAGTTCATTCTTCTCTTAATAATCGCTGAAAATTTCGTATTGATCGGATAATTACCTGATTTTTGGTAGATTTTTAAAAAGACGCTCCGTCAAAAAGTACTTACCTGCCCCCCTTTCTCAGTTTTGGCGGTGCCTAGTTTTTATCAAGCTTTGGTTGATAAAATGTTCTTAGCTCCCGGTATCAAGCAGAGCATTCGTAGATCTCCCGTTAATTTTCAATTTTACAAAAGTTTTTGAAAGTCACTCAGGAAAAACTGCTAATATTGTAAATGGCTTATGACGAGAGACGTTTTATAGGGGTTTAAAAAACTTGCATACCTTTTAAAAATGATCAAGTTTTCCACATTTTTGACAATGAGAATCTCGCCATGGCATGAAACTTGTAAGTGTTAGCTACGCCACAAAATTAGCAGATGTCTCCTTTTAAAACGACAGTGATCCATTGTAGTAACAGGTGGGTTAAACTGCAGTAGTAATAGGTGGTCGCAAATAAAAACTAGATTGCTGACACATTCGAAGGTATAGGTGGCTCGTAATGTGTTCTAAGTGTAAGTATTTTAATCTCAGCAAGACATTTTCTTACCTGAGCATTACGTAAACCGTTAATGAAAGCGTAAAATATGTGTTGCTAATGGGCCTGTAATGCAGTCGCTAGTTGATATCTTGAAATTATCTCATTTTTGGGATTCTTAATAGGTAACGACATCCGAGATAATTTCGTTGACTGTGTGAAACAGGCAGTTTGTTAGGAGCACAGGTTTTTGATGGAACGTCCCGGTCTTTCTGAATGCAGAACCTCGATGAAATGCGTAAATGTCTCCCGCCAATGTTCCCAGCACTTTTCAGTTTAATCACTTTCTGAATCTGTTGTAAATCGCTCCGGTTGCATAAATTGATCCATTCGTAATTGAATAAATTGTAGTGAAAACATGGCAAAAGATTCCGTGAATTAATTTTTTTATTCAATTCAGAATATTATTACTCGTGTAGTTGACAAGCGGAAATATACATTTATAGCATGGATTACTAAAATTGAGATAATCCATATTGACAACGCGTCTCATAACACAAATGCGTAGGTTTATGATTTTAGAATCGTGTTTTATATGTTTTTCTCAGATTAGTATAAAAAAATATTATCTTATTTTAGATACCGCTAGTCGTTTTCCACTATAGTCACATTCTGATGGCATATGTTTCATCAATCTCTGATCGCATTCGTATAAACTGTGATAATTTTTAACAGTTTGATTGGCAGGTTAGCTCATATGTCACCAATTCCCATTTGTGTAGATGGTTTTAAAGCTGAGATAGCTATGGACATCGAGGAGAGTGAACACGTCTTATATAAAAACAACCGTAATAATTTGCTTGCTAATGGTTTTCTGTCGCTTTTCTGTCAATCGACGATATTCTAATTGTTAATAAAGTGACTTATTTTCAGTGCAACGCTTTCTTTATCCTGATTTTTCTCACAATTGTAAACTTCGTGACGCTGGTCTAATGTCAAGCATATATATATTATGTTCGGAGAAAACAGTATCGTTTATTTTTATTAAATACATTGTAGCATTAATGTTATTAGTATTAGTACTGTTTTAGTTAGGGTATATATATACACATATATACATATGAACACATATACATATCCATATAAACACCCCCCACATATATATATATATATATATATATATATATATATATATATATATATACATACATACATGGGTGTTGTGTGTGTGTGTGTGTGTGTGTGTGTGTGTGTGTGTGTGTGGATAAAAATATATTATTAGCAAATTTCCCGAGAGATAGATAACGTTAAATTCGTTGAGAGATTGTGTTGCCGCTAACAATGTGAACTCCTTAATGCATTTCCGTGCTAGTTGGCAGTTCATGCTAACAAGGCCACTTAGTTTATTGGAAACATAATTGCACACTGAAATTGTTTCAGTAGATAATGTATTGGTTCGTTCAGTGCAAGTAATGAAGTAAATAGACTTTAACAAGGAAGAACTGAGTACATATATCAGACAAGCCCTGGGACAAATATATCAGAGATTAGAAAGACCATATCGGTCGAACAAAATCGAAGATCCTTTACCGATCATAAAGAAGAGTAATTTATATGAAGAAAGTCATATATAGCATTTACGTGTATACATGATCGACAGATAATGTTTATGCATCTAATTGGCTAGTTTTGCAAAGTAGCCGCGTTTTATATTGTTAATGAGATGGGCAATTTGAATTAGGATGACTCGTTTGATGGTAAAAAAAAAATTAAATCAATAGAAAATGATGAAAAGATTTTTTTATTGCTAAGGATCATGCAATAACTACATAAAAAATAATATATCAATTTGATACACGGATAGATATGGAGAAAACATCCCGGGATACGCAAACACCATTTATTAACAAAATTCGAGGCAAGACATTGAATTTTCATGGAATACGTCTGAAAAGACACAAATAATTATTATTGATAGTATTTATAGTAAGTGAATAGTGATATTTCTGTGGGTAACCTAGTAACTTGTTTTCTTTAGTTTATATATAATCGCTTGATTTAACGGTTTAAATCCAAATGTTTAATATCATGCTTCAATTGTGCTCTAAACGGAAACAATCCTTTCAACCGTAATCTTGTCATATAAATGAATGAGCTGTTGATCTTACATGTCTAACGTTTTAGAATGTGCAATGAAAATGGTGTTCTTTACAAATTAAAAAAAAAATGGAAATTTGTTTCAAACAGAATTATTCATTTCGAACGCGCCTTTGTCATATGAAAAAATCTACTGTTGCTTTTATATATTGGGGTATAACATCTCAAATGCACTTATGATGTAAGGCATTGTAAAGTATTCACATTGGTTAAAATTGTATGTTCCTTTTTAACGGATTATTTCGATTTTAGCTTTCGATATTTATCGAATAGATTCATATATGAAAGTTATCTTAAAACACTGCAAACAGATACAGTACCGTCGTGCGAAATATCATAAAAACGGGTCCATCCGCTTGGAGTCCATATGAAACACAGACCCGCACACGCAAATGTATTTTTATATAATAATAGAGATAATTAGCTGTCAACTTACTTAGGTTTTACATAGGAAATATGTGGAGTGAAATTCTAAATAACCGTCCGAATTTATAAACTACATTAATAAATATAATTACTTTTAGTCATTTATAGTGCAATAGCAAATACGTAATTATCAAGGACCTTGTGAAGGAAGAATATTAAATATATTAATTTTACTTAATATTTTCTTTAATATTTTTTTCATGTAGCAAAAGAAATTTTTAAGCATCATTAAATTTATATTAAGTCAGCATTTATTGAGGCCAATAAGCGCCCTGGGATGTTTTAGAATATGAATGGATTGTCACTTGAAATATAATTAGATTAGGTGTTCCCTCGACAAAAAAATTATAAAGAAGTTATTTACATCAGATTTCTGCCTGAGGCAAGGAACACAATGAATGAAAGAGTGTCTATATAAATTCTGGTAGAAGTGAAGTGCTTACATGCGGTCGTACGAAGATACACATTCTATAAAAAAGTGATAGCTAAATAACAACCCACACATACACACACACACATACATATATATATATATATATATATATATATATATATATATATATATATATATATATATAAAGGTACCTAGGTAGATAGAAAGATAGATAAGTATGAGAATTTGGCAAAGAAACTCTGAGGTTTTTAGAAGGTAGAGATTCTGTTATTTTCTCTTTTCTCTTAATAATCAATTACATCTTATGCTTTCAATAATATAAACGCTCGTGAAATATAAAATGTTTCCAAAAGTAATGTGTTTTCTTTAATCATATATCAATGACTAGCTCAGATTGACAACGAAATATAAAAACGTATACTCCCGTCGATTTCGATCTTTGAGGTCAGTCGAAACAACATTTTTAAAAATCAAAGAGCTGATTAGTTGTTAATGATGATTTTCTGTAAAATTAACCAGACTTATTGTGTAGCTGCTAATCAACATGGTTGCAATAAATGCAACAAGGAAAAGCAAGCGGTTGACTTCAGGTTGTATATCAGAGTTTATTTTCCTAGATGCCTACCTAATGGACTGGCGTAAATTCGTATTGTTTTGTTGATGTGATTCAAAATGACCTAAAATGTAAACTCACAAACTTGGTTGCAAGACATCGTAAAGGGCACCTATTGCTACAAATACTTGTGAAAAAATCGGGTTAAGTGACGCTGTACAAAACCTTTAGGGAACGGCAAAAAACATTTTTAAAGGCGAAATGACTATAACAAGAAAGTTATACATGACCCCAAACTCTAATACATGAAAAGTAATTAAAGACAATTTAAGGGTATGAGTAAGGAAATAAATTGCAAAACCGTTAGCTTTAGTTTAGTTGAGTGAAAAATACATCTTTTTTATACTGAGTTACTTGTTGTTAAGTCGTTTATACATTAGTGGTTAAGTAAAGAAATGATATCCATGAATAATAATGCAATAGAAAATAAGCAGGAAAACACGTTAAAATATCCTAAAAGCAAGGACTTCTTCTCATATAGTGGGCTAAAAAAGTAAATAATAAAACGTCGTTAATTTAAATCATGTAAAATGTAACATTGTACGAAAATAAATTAACTGTACGAAAATAAAAAGCATTAGAATCAGTATGAGTGCAATATTGATAAAAATAAAAATAATATTAGCACTATTGAAGTAAAAACAATAATGCTAACATGCATGATATTAATAATATCACTACCAATACAAATGCAACCCATCGAGATGAAAAAGTCTTGAAAGTGAAATTATTATAACTGAAATTGGCATAAGAAATATTTTTTTCCAGGAAGAAGTTACTTTCGACGATAAACATCGTCAAATTTACTTTCTGGTCAGTCGTAAAGGAAACATATGTAAATAGACAAAAATAACCGATATCATGTTTATCATTTTATTGTACGTGAAAATGAAGCCTTTGAAATATTACTCAGCTTTTAAACTTCTGAGCTAACAGTATCCTTTCGTAATATAATGATGTGTAGTAATTTCAAAGTGCGGAATTATTATGGAATTCTAAGAAAAAACGTCTAAAACAAAGATACATGCGAAATATGAGTGAACTCGAAAAATAGTAACAGTGTCTTATTTGCCGTCAATTGGTAAAAAGCGAATCGTTCTTTTAATCAGTCGGCGTAACAGGTGCGCATGATAGATAATAATTGCCACCAAATGAGATGGGTACCATTCTACAACCGGTAGGGAACAAAATAAAAATAAAACAGAATAATGATGTGTGTCTATTCATCCGTAAGGAAAGCGAAATAGTCACTTCTTGTTCGTGGCTCACTCGATTACTACGCGTGTAAACAAATATATATATATATATATATATATATATATATATATATATATATATATATATATATCGCTTGTCTACCCGAACTGATGAGCTGTGAAACAACGAAACATTAGTGCATGTTGTTGCTATAATGGTCCCTGCCTTGGGTTGGACATTTCGGAAAGTGATATACAAAGTTCCATTAGTGTATTACGCGACGCTCTACGTGTAAACAAATCGAGCGGAGACATTTGGACGATGTAAAAAGATCGTTTATTCATTACCTACACATCAGGAGTCGTATAGCGTAATGTTGAGACGACTTGACTGTCACTTTGGCGGTCGGGTTTCGATCCTGGTTTGAGACAGTTGCCTGTTCATATATATATATATATATATATATATATATATATATATATATATATATATATATAAACAAATTGTATGAAACTATAAATCATCAAGTTTATATGTGTGTGCAAATGACCTCGGATCATCGTATATGAAGCAATGCGTTCATATCGATTGTTGTCCTTGGCATTTGCCATAACATTCATGTACGGTAGGCAATAATCGTCACGAAGAAATGCATAAGCTTTTACGACCGTTAGCGTGCTGAAAGAGAAACGGCAGGCTATTGATATGCGTATGTGGATTTATACGTGCGGCAAATGGTTGATTGCTGTTCATGCCTCACTCGTTTTTAAAACGAGCAAACAAAGGTTATGAACAGAATTAAAAGGTAGAAAACAATAAATTATCATTTGTGCGAATGTGCTTTCATCTTGTGGATGAAGCGTGTAAAAAATGAAAGGCTGGTAATTTAGCAGGGAAGAAGTAGCCGAATGTGTTTACTGCTGTAACTCGCGTTACATGGGTTAGTGTTTAACTTTAAAACAAAATTCACTCTTTCTGAGGAACGCAATTAGATAATCATTGTGATTGGCCGGACTTTGTGGAGTGGTAGATTTTTAATTTTAGAAATTAAAAGCGAAAAAGTAACGATGAATGGATACGTGGAACTCGGACACCGCTATTACGATTAGTTACGATTATTTTGAGCATCATCATATAATACATAGCAGTGAGACGTCAATGACAACCATGCGCCGTCTGCGGTGTTGAATACATAATGAGGGTGAATTAACGTATTTAATATATAGAGATATAATATATGTTGAAATTTAATTTCATTATAGTTTTTGAGCATTCACAGTGAGCTTGTATTCGGGATGATGGTCATAGTTTTGGTAAACGGATCATCACATCTGTGCGTAATTATTTTCCTCCTTTGTATTGCAGGTTGTTTAAGTGTGAAGTCTGCATTTCTCTTGATTGCAAATGGTTATTTGCCTTTCACCAGACAAATAATTTCATTAGTGACTTTAATTGCCAGTGCACTGCGGACGATGTGGAAAAATTGCTATACATTTGAAAACACGCATTAAATAGTATAGCCCATTGTAAAATTCGATTAGGTAAACCACATAACTTTCGTCTTTTAACCTTTAGACACCGTCATATTCAATAAGTTCTTGTACACTCTTCTTTTGGTAATATATGTAAATTATATGGTTTTAGACTCATATATTATAGTGACTGTCAACATCATATATAGGATTTTACAGTCGGTCTTGATTCTTTCTTTTTCTATGTCGATAAAAATAATTAATATGAGTCGTTAGATTTATGAAGTATACATTTTTTCTATTTCGTTAGTGCCTCGACCTATTTTCACATATAATTTATTCAAACAAATTACATCCAATTAAAAATGAATACAACAATTATAAGTATAAAGCAAATGCTAACGAGATGAGCGTGTAAATTTCCCAGATAGAAAAATTATGAATGAGAATATCAACCGGGTATTTACAGTAGAATACATTGTATGTGAAAATAGGGCGAGGCGCTAATGAAATAGTAAAATTGTATACTACATAAATCTAACGACTTATATAAATTATGTTCGTCGATAGAGAAAAAGTTTTCCAGAAAGAATCAAGACCGACTTTAAAATCCTTTATGATTTTGACAGTCATTATATGTTTATGCAGTTGTGTAACATATAGTCTTATTAAGTGTTCTTGTTAGTAAGAGAGTCTTAGAGTTCATTTTCTGTGCAGATATATCGCGTATATATATATATATATATATATATATATATATATATATATATATATATATATATATATATATATTTCACCATCTGCGGAGGAGTTTGCCGGGCGTCTACAGGATTGCAATTACGCATGTGGTGTCACAGATCTTGGGGGCTACTGAAGATTGCATACTGAACCCTCATTCATCGTCTTCGATGAGAGAATCCACCTTATATATATATATATATATATATATATATATATATATATATATACAGACAGAGAGAGAGAGAGATATTTCTGTATATACAAGGAGAGAGAGATTTCTGTATATACAAGGAGAGATATTATGAGATAGAGACAGTCTTATATATAAACAGAGAGGGTACAGGCTTATACAGGCTGAGCCGAGGATGTAATTCAATGAGAGGAGATTTATGATATATTGATAGATAGACCGAGAGATAGTGCGTTTGGCATTTACGTTTGCCAGTTCTGTGAAATGTTTCTATAAACATTGACACATATATTTCTTATCTATTTTTGAGATGATGATTTTCACAAGATCTTATAATATAAATGGGCAATACCTTTTCTGTTGAAAACATGACACAAAGACGCAGATACAAAAAAGATGATGTTTTTTATTTTTCGATCGGTCGTAAATGATTGCTTCACTTCAGGGATTCAAAGTTGTTTACATGGTTACCTCTAAACTTCTCGCTTCCCAGAGAGTGCCCTTACTCTAACCGAGAATCGGTCTCGACCTCTCTGCTTCTCTGGTCTTACTGATCTGATTCTCGTCTTCTCTAACTAACTTCGAACCCTGCCCTATATTGAGAAATAATTCCTGCAATGACGTCACAGCAACGTGACCACAATTCACCTCTATCAAACATGCACGATTTGCACGTTTTTGAAACCATTTCTGACGACCCGGAATTTTTTTATTCTCTTTGATTTACAAAGAAATTTAACCCACTTGGTTATTCTGTAACCCATATTTTTATTATGCATTCATCTAATTTAAACCTATTGTTCTTGAAAACTCATCCACAGGGTTCAATCCTTGTTTTATCTGATATCATTTTCATTTAACTAATTCTCTTTTTATTTTTACTTACATGAAAAGGGAATAACCCTTATCATGTAACATTTTCTGTTTCTTTATTATTATTATCATCATTATTATTATAATTATTATTATTAGTAGTAGTAGTAGTAATAGTATTATTATTATTATTATTATTATTATTATTATTATTATTATTATTATTATCTATATATTAATATGCTGTCCGTACGGTGTCACGTCATCATCATCGCAAACATTAATCAATGGAACGCGTCATCATCATCGCAAACATTAATTAATGTGAATTATCTCCCTGTATTGTTCAGTCTTTATTAATTAAAAAAGCATTAATCCCTTTTATTTTCCAAAACTTCCCGAACAATATATATATATATATATATATATATATATATATATATATATATATATATATATATATATATATATATATATGAACTGTCTATTTATGTTTCCGGATTATTTTAAAGACAATTATGCATAGAAGGTATCGTTCCATAGTGTAAATAGTATTTTACTTACATTTTTAACGATGTCTTCTGTTTATTATTGTATTGAATACGGAACGCTATTTTATTTTATTCAGTAATAAATATATTTTTTACATTTAACGCTATGAGTTCGTTTTTTTTTTTACTGTGCCACTTTATCTTTTTTTTTATATTTTTATTTACTTTTGAGTAAGCCTTACATAACAAAAAATATGTTTAGAAATACATGTTACAAAAGTCAAGAATGACTTTATTAAATAAATCACGAAAGTCACCATTCGCAAATACACTTAGTAACACAGAGTCAAAACATATTTTACGTCTTGTTCTGTTTTTTTTTTATTTTACGGCATATCAATCCTTTTTCGTGTTATTTAATGCCGAATCGAGTAATTTTGTAACATTTATACAGCTTCACGTTGTTTACATAGTTATTATTTATGTTTTGTTCGTTTTATTTTGCTTCTTTTACAGGCAATCATCATCTTCTAATGCCCACCGACAGGGCATACCTATTTAAATACTATAAAAAAATGGACACAACATTTTTTTTTATATTTGTTTCATTACTTACGATTTAATTTATTTAAAGAAATATTTATTTCCTATTTAAAGATTTTCAGTATATTTTATTTAACTAAAAAATGTTTCCATTATTTTATTACATTGTCAGATGAAGTTTCAGAATAATTAAAACCATATTAAGCCATATTAAGAATGGATTTCAGCATGATTCTTACAATAGCAGTATCAAAGATGTTTCCCTTATTTTAAAACAAATTATAAAAAAAGATACAAGACCATTACATTGTTTTTTCATTAAATCGCTATTTAGGTGAAGGTCCAAAATAGTTAACCCTTCTCCCCATAACCGTTTTTTATGCAGTAAAATACTTTGTTTCAATAATTATGGTTTAAATAAATATTTATTCCTTATTACAAGATTTACAGATTATTTTATTTAACTGAAGAAATATTTATTGTTCATACATATATTTTCCCTTATTTTTTTATATCGTTAAATGTAGTTTCAGAATAGTTAACCCCATCCCCATATTAAGAATGGCTTTCAGCATGATTCTTACAATAGTGCTATCAAAGTTTATTGAGAGCTGCTCAATATTCTGGCTTAATGGATCATTTAGCAAGGAATAAAGATGGTTATTCTGGTATACCAGTTATTCTACCATCTACATTTACAGGAAGTCCTAGGAATATACAACAGCTTTATCAAGATGCAATGGCAGTTTTCCGTTACCTATTCATTACTCACACGTGTAATCCAAAATGTCCTGAAATATTAAACAACTTGGGGTCATCAGAACTTTCACAAAATCGATGTCAACAATGTCAACGTTTTTTTTTTAATTCACAGGCTGACTCCCAAGAACCTGCTTACTGACCACTATTCTCACTCCAAGCAGCTGATCGACGTCTCTGTCACCGCCTCATTCATCACCAGCACTTGCTGACAATATCAACAGCATCAGTCACGATCGCATTGACCTTCAATAAAAGTTTAAACTAAAGTTATTTGTTCTACTTGCTTCCACATGTTCATTTTTGTAATATAACAATAATGAATTTCTTACTGATGTGTTTTAAAAGATGTTAACTACCGTGGAATTTCCACGGGTCCTGCTAGTTATTATTATTATTATTATTATTATTATTATTATTATTATTATTATTATTATTATTATTATTGAAACTAGCGACGCAGCAAAGATTTTTATAGTATAACAGAAGAATTTGATTAAACATAAAAACAGGAAAAGATAAAAGAAATAAAGTTAAGTACATTTATCAGTAGTTGGCCAAATTTTACTGCGATGCTATAAAAAAGAAAAACAATCTTAGCTGCGTCGCTAGTTTAAGCAATAATAATAGAAATAAAAAATAAAACAAATAAATAACCAAAATACATTATCATAATGGAATAATAAATTCAAACATAAAAATATCTTCTCATAAAAAAAAACTAACCGAAAATAAAACAAGATTTAAAATAATAAAATATAGCCAATAAGTATTAATAACAAAGAAAATATCCCCAGTTACCTACAGATTTAAGTAGTCGCATCTTACTGCGGTTCTCACCTGTATATGTGGTCTAAGTCTCTTTCGCCATCTTGAATATACTATTGTTACCTTTTTGAAACAGGGAGACACTTTCTCCCGAGTTTATCAAGTTCCATAACACCAACGGACGCACACCGTGTCTACCAATAACTTGGTTGCAAATAATTATGTACTGAGAGGAGGGATGATAAATTAATAAATACTTAGATATTTCTATATTCGATCATATCCGTATATGTGTTTGTTTTTCCTTTCTTTCCCCTTGTGGTCCCGGTTCTTCCGTATTTCTTTCGACTTTGAAAACTTCAATATATTCCTTTACTAGCAATGCTTCAAGCTAACTACCATATACAATAATATTTTATAAAATTTTATAATAAGCCTCTAAAAAAAACTAAATAAATGTTTACTGTTTCTGTCTGTCATAGTATTTTAGCCACGCAAATGACTTGCTGATGCGACCACAAGACATGCACAGGGATGTATTCAATGATGTGTCCCTTAGTCTTGCTCCCAATAATTTCCTCTCTTTTCTTGATTCTCTGAGGGGTTTACGCTTCCTTATTCGAAGACGTTTAAAGCATTGTAACATGAAAGTCTCTATTGTTTCCTGTTTGAAGCAGTTTGTTGAAAGTTGGCGAACAACATGCAGTTTGTTCAATAGTTGGCGACCAACATGCTTTTAACTTGTCTGAAGCCGACTGTAGAAAAATGAGTGAGACTGTCTATCATCACTCATTCTAATTACGTGTTTATTCCAAGGTAACTGACTCGGTACAAGAAAAGTGTCAATTTTATTGATATCACACTTTTTATAGTGATTTGCCTTGGTCACCTTTTCCTTCATTGTAAATCCCCATATTATGCGAAGGCAGTGTTTGAGAAATGCGTATAACTGCAGTCCAAGCCTCATCACCGCACAAGAGAGTCATCAGATAACAATCCTCTTCACTAGGATGTTATTTTCTAGCTTTATACCATTGTCATTTTACACGCTGTTAAAAGGTTTACAAAAGGCATATGTTGACTTCGTAATACGATTTACAATTTCATCGTCAAGGGATCCTTTTGAGTTCAACATTCTACCTAAGGATGTGAAACACTTGAAATATTTTTCCCATCTACTTAAATACAATAATCAGGAAAAGAATGAACTGGCGGATTTTGTTTCACGCGATTTGCTTGCTTTTGATAAGGATTCGGTGATGATGAAATACTTCAGTTATCCTGATACTTATTATGAGACCAAATGGCATGCTGGCTTCACAAAACATATTCGCACGTTCTTGCACTTCAGTATACGATGTAGTGAATCATGCAGCAGCATCAAAAAAGAACACGTCATATATCAATAGGGTTCTCAACAATGCTTTAGCCTTAAAGCGCGGATGGTGTAACCATCCACCGTTCGTATAAAATTGGAAGTTCACACCACCATAGAAATCAGTGTAGTCATGTCATAGCATCAACGAAAAATACAGCGTATTAGAAACAGAACAAGCAGATACCCTTGCATTGTACCATCTGAGAACAAAGTACCTTTCCTACCGTAAAGAAGCGATACAATAACATTAAACATTACATCTGTTATTCTAAAGTTCACTGTGTCAAAAGCTTAGTAAGGTCGACAAAGACCATGTACAATTCACTTGTTCGACAGCTTTTCTAACAAAATCATATCATTAATGTCCCGGTTCACTGTGACTCAGGATAGCTGCCATTTTTAAGATATTGTATGATTGTGTTGAGGAGTAGATCCGCCAGAATTTTACTTGCCACACAAAGAAGAGAAATTCCACGGGAATTGTCGCAACAATGTTTATTATCTTTGTTCATATAAAGCGTGTTTTATCCGCACCCATAAAACTTTGTGAAACCTTTCTAAACGTTAATGCAACTTTTAGACTTGTTTTTAGCCTTAATACTTGTGATTTTCCGGGGATAAACCATCTTTCCAAGGCGCGTTGCTTGGAAATAATTGCTTGGAACTGGTCATGACTTCTTCCGACGATGGTTAATCAGGAAGCAGTAGTTGTTCTTGGCGTAAGAGATTGATGCAATTGCTGCTTATCAATAGTAAGAGTGGAGTTTAGCACTGCCATGAATTGGTCATTTATCAGGTAAAAGTCTTTTACGATCAGAAACTAGCACTGGTGAAGTATTACATTCTCTGGGGCAATACATTTACCTCAGAGCATCAGCAAATGTTTTTCTACCTTTTTGTCCATTCACACACACACACACACACACACACACACACACACACACACATATATATATATATATATATATATATATATATATATATATATATATATATTCATTCACTGGAAGCGATGCATCCCAGTCATAGTTAAGTCATGCATCAAGGAGAACAACACTCTGATATAAAACCTGTGGTCTACTCTATGAACTGTCCTGTTGCAGTCAGCTGCACAGACACAGCTTAGCAGTAATACTAAAGCGTGTGGTTGCTGCTACACAAAGCTTCACCACTATATAAAAAACAATCACCTGCGTGGATTTCCGAGTAACTAAGTTGTTACAGAAGTTAATACGTCGAAAGCGACGGCTGTATCCGTAATATATATATATATATATATATATATATATATATATATATATATATATATATATATATATATATATACGTGTCTTTCCTAGTTTAATTATTTAGATGTC
This sequence comes from Euprymna scolopes, assembly GCF_053919585.1. NCBI lineage: Eukaryota > Metazoa > Mollusca > Cephalopoda > Sepiida > Sepiolidae > Euprymna > Euprymna scolopes. The sequence continues at coordinate 35,483,410 of NC_136497.1, forward strand.
AATCGTGTCGACACTTTCATAACCTGTAATGATTGCTATTCTTATTTTGATTAATAGCTTCCGACTTTCCTTAAATGTTTTATTAATAAAACAATTTTATTGTCTGTTTCCATATTACGATACCAATCGACAAATGGGTGGAGAGCGTAGATTTTCATCGTTTATCTTCATATTTCTGTTAATCGATTTAATTGTTTCACACTTACTCAGACAAAGCCGCTGGGAATGTGCTCAGATATAGAACTACATATTACTATTGGGAAATAAAATAACATTATTCTTTTCTACTTATTAAAAATGACCCATAAAAATATTGTTTTGAGATTTTCTGTATTTTCAATCTGCTGATCTTATAGTGTGAAAATTAAAAATAAATGAATAAAATAAACAGGATATAAATCCTCGTAGAATAATTTTCGTTATCTTATTCTTTCTCGGAGTGTGTTTGTATATCATATAGAGCAAATATCCGGTGAAACTATTTATTGAATTATGCATGAGAACATTTTGTCATGCCCGGTGTATAATTTGCTTATGCATTGAGACTTTTCTCAGAATATATTTTATTATTTTTTTATACTAGAACTAGTGACACAAACCCTCATCAGATTGATCTTTAAGAGCAGTTTGTGGTGTTCCCTGGAGTGGGATTGATAACAGGTTTCCCCGTATGCCCATTACTCTATAACTACTTCGATTATCTTTCCAAAAGAATTTGTGTTATCAGAACAACTGCTTACAATTGATTTCTCATAGCTACAGCCAATTTGTCTGGCAATACGCCACCCAAGGTGTCTCCTCTTGGCACTCAACGAGCGGATGTCTAGTAAGTGCTTTCTCTCGTCGGCCTTTCCATCTTTATTGGCCTCCTGATTTATTTGGTGTTCTACCAGTTTATGGTGGCACATACAAAAGGGGACCAGCATCCTACAATGATACGTTTTTAGTTACATGATTTCAAATCGTGTTAATTTGCCTTTGTATCTGTTTGCTCTTTTTGTGTTTAGTTTGTGTCTAAAGTTCATGTTTCCCAGTCTCCAGATTCAGATTTTTTCCTTAACATTTCTGCAGTTTTCATTACTGTTTTCTGTTGTACCTTCTCTGTTATTGTTTCCATTCCAATCTCTCCATTTTTTTAAAAAGTTATTTTGGTGTCATCCATGGCGCTACTATTAGTGGTGTTATCTTGATTTTCTTTATTTTCAAGATTTATTTGATCTTTCTGTCAACATCCGTGCATTTCGGTCCTCTTCTATGCCCCGTTGATCCTCCCCATGAGTTGCCGGAACGGCAAAATCTACAATCTAGAAGGCTTTTCCTTCTTGTTAACTAATATTATATACTTTTTCCTTGGGTTGGTTTTCCATATATATATATATATATATATATATATATATATATATATATATATATATATATATATATATGTATATATATATATATATATATATGTATATATATGTATATATATATATATATATATATATATATATATATATATATATATATTTGTGGCATATAGGATAATGTTGTTTTAATTTTCCTGTGTTGCTGCCGGTTTTTGTTTGTGCACTTGTGTGGGTGTTCAAGATGCAATCGTTTACAACACTGTCAGTGCCTTCTCCATTTGCTTGTGTCTATTTTTATGTTCTTTTTGTGCTAGTTAGGTGCATTCACCGGTCATATTGTTTCTATTTTCTTCTCGTTGTCTGAATTCGCTGTTTTATTGTGTCTTGTCAATCCTTGCTTTGATGTCGTTGATTCTCATCGAGTTATCTTATGCGCCCGTTATGAGGATCCAATTTCCCTGTTAAGGTTTCTTGTTTGTTGCCATTTAAAAGTGAGTTTGTAAGTCTCATGTTGTGTTATCCTCACAAATCGTTCGTGTAGGTGTTTGTTTTTACATAGAGGTCACCACTTATTAAGGCCCGGAGACCACTCAGGGATAAGGGTTATTTCGTGCACAGTGATCAAAGAGATAGTATTGTAGTAATTACTAGTATTGGAGATTTGATAGAGTGTCTTACTTTAGTAGGCTGTTTGTCAGGAATTTATTTACGTTGCACTTGAAGATATATAAGTTGTAGTCAGGTGGGAAACAGGCAAACGGAAGAGAGTTCCACAGTCGTGCAGTTCTGAGAAAGAAGCTCTGCTCATGGAATCTACGTTTGCATTTAGGCGCAGATAAAGAGTGGGGAAAAATATTGGCAGTAGTTTCAGCCATACGGATGTTCTCGTGAAAGATTGGCGAGGGGGGACGAGAGATTGTGGCTCAGACGAGCACCTGTCATGGAAACAACGGCAAAGCAAAGACAGGTTCGCAACGTCTCTTCTGTGGGAGAGAGACTGCAGGAAAGAGAAAATGGCATCCCCCACTAAGTTACTAAGTCTATTTTGTTCTTTGTCAAGGCAAGATAGGCTGTTTTTAGCAGCTCCTGCTCAAATGTGGCAGCAGTACTCCATCCTTGGACGTACTTGGCTTTTATGCAGATAGAGAATTGCATCAGTAAAATATCTTCGGAAGCGGTAGAAGGATCCCACCATTTTCCCAGCGTCCTTGGCAATAGACCTAATGTACGTGTTCTATTTCAGATAAGGAGTAAAGGGCAAACACAAAAGCTTGTCAAAACATGGAGCCTCAATAAGACGAGAGCTATCCATTTCAATTGATGCCAGATGGGGATAAGAGCGTTGATGATGTAAAGATAGAAGTTCGGTTTTGGATGTATTAAAAGTAACCAGCCACCTCTTCCCCCAATGTACCACGCGCTCAAGATCAGAAGAGGGAGAATTAAAGATAACCTTGTCATTTACGGTATTTGATGTGTTGCCATATATGGTCGTGTCATAAACATAGATGTCAACGAATGATTTACGTATGTGTTTTGGAAGATCATCGATGTGGACCAGGAAGGGAGTTGGGCTCAGGATTGACCCCTGAGCGGCTCCAGCATTAATAGTGTGGGCCACTGATTTCTGCCCATCAACCACTACTCTTATGAACCTATCGGAGAGAAATGATTTAATGATTGTGAAAACATTACCAGTTATACTGTAGCTGGAAATATTGTGAAGTAGGTCGTTATTCCATACCTTATCGAATGCCTTCTCTGTGTCAAGAGCAATTGCCCTGGAAAGGAAGCCTTTGTCAAGAGAGTCACTAATCCTATGAGATATAACTGTTTTCCTATCTGCTGTATATCTTGCGGAGCGGAAACCATATTGCATTTCCTCGTCTTATTCATCGTCTCTTTTTCTAATTTGTGTGTTTCTTATGTGTATCTTGCTGCAGTAATTAGGTTTTCGGTTTTCTACATTATGTATTTTTCTATTGATTTTGTGGTATTTACACAGTTACTATACTCTCTCCCTCCGCGGATCCTGTTCAAATGGAATAGGATAGTATTAAGCGTCGTGGGTAGTGCAGTGTGCATCGTCAGCAGTATCCCAGTCTTTTGGTCGAGATTCCATAGTTATTATTCGTTCCAACTTATAACGGTCCAGAATAGGCTATAATTTTTATTGGTCCACAAGGTGCTTTAACACATATCATCAAAGGTCTCTACTTGAAAACAGGTTGTATTGTTACCTGGAGGCTGAGTGACAACAAGTCTCTTTAGATTTGCAGTGCTCCTCATATCTTTCGATAACATTTGTAAATACATTTACGTTATCGACACATCCTTTTACCATTGATTTCTAGCTAGCAATGGTCATTTGTCTCCACTAGAATTTGAGTGGCAATACACCTCCCCAACATTCCAGTTCTGTTGACACTTGTTCAACGGGGATCTGGTCAGTGCTCTCTAATCGGTCTATGCATTTGCCTTGACACTCCACAACTACTTGCCGTAACTTTTTGAGGAGGGTTGATGGAGTAATTGGATGGAATGGGGATGGGATAGAAAACATGTTGATATGCAGCTTTAATGTTCTTCGTCCCATGTAACGAGGGATAATAAAAAAAGTGTTTTTGATATAATTCGCGCATCTATAGCGTTACTTATCTTTCTTATATTCGTGACGTAGTCTTTTGCTGAATCTATTTAGCGGAGTTTCAAACCGAAAACTTTTCAACTGTTTAGAGGAACCAATATGAAATACGTATTGCATTCTGTTGAATGAACGCATTCCGCTCTTAGCATAGCGAATAACGTAGTTAGCTGCAACGGAAACACCAGTCTCCAATCGTCTGGCTTTAGCAGGTTGCGACTTAACTTTGACGACGCTGTCTCGTTCTGGCTAAGACATTTCTTGAGCAATGATAAAGCATGGTAAACCTGCTTTTACAGGCAATTATTTAAATATATTAACACGGATAGGTTTTCAAAAAATTGAAATAAAACAATGTGTGACAATGGTTCAAGATACACTAATCTTTAAAAATGTAACTAATAAAAATAGCCTTTCTATTAACACTTTTCTTTTTAAGTTAACATTTCTTAAATTATAAAACCGTGACTATTCCCGCTACTTTTAAAACTGTGGAGTCTATGATGAAGAGAGAAGAGAGAAAGATACCATACGAGAACATAACATACTTCCTTTTTGTAATAAACTCCAAATTCAAAGAATTAATTCTGATGTTTGTACATGTTAAACTTTCGGCCGATTTTTCTGCTAATCCGTGTGTGTGTATGTGTGTGAGAGAGAGAGAGAGAGATAGAGAGAGAGGGGGTGGGTGGGTGTGTTTGTGTTTAAGCTGAGTACTCTTTAAGTCCGAATAGTATATGGTTGAGCAACACCTAAATCTTATTTCGTTCGATGCACCAGTTTACAACTTTTTTTTTCTTTACTTAGATCATTCATCTGTATTTATTTGGATAATTAGGAGGATCTGAGATTATATACATATATATATATATATATATATATATATATATATATATATATATATATATATATATTTACATGGTGCTCACCACTTATCAATGCCTGGAAGCCACTCGGGGATAAGTGTTATTGCGTGTAGAGTAATCAATGGGATAGTATCGTAGTAATAGTTTGTATTGGAGTTTTGATAGAGTGTCTTAATTAAGCGCAAGGTTCTTCAGGAATATTCCCCCAGTTTATCCAGCGATATAAATTCCGATCTTGTTGAAATTTGAAAGACAATCTCTGATTATCCTAAAGAATCGACCATATCAAAACGAATCAGATCATAAGGAATAAGATTTACAAGTAACAATTCTTTTGCGTTTGAAGGTTCAAACTTCAGTACAGTAAGGGCATCGTAAAATCTTCCATAGATATTTACTCGTCCATAAATTTCAATCTGAATATATTTTACCATTGTAAACGATATAAATGTTAAAGTTAATAATACTCCTGTACTATTTCTCACATTAGATATGAAGATGTCTGATATTTTAAATACGTATTTGGAGAATTTTTATGATACATAGGAGATTCAACTTTGAAAATACCACTAACGCTGAGAACAATCTTTTCATTAAAAAATAATAAAAATTATTTATTTCATCTACAATATTTTTAACCCAAAGCTGTAAATATTACCGTTTTCCACTCAATTGAATTGTGCATTCTTTTGTGAAGAATTATTTCTCTCTCTCTGTCTCGCTCTCTCTCTCTCTCTCTGCTTCGGTATTTGCCTGTCACTCTCTCTTTGTAATCATTTGTTTGTCGATGGTCATCACATTACGACAAGTACATGGCCCATTTTTATGTTTAGTTGTGTTAATAAGATTACCCCATGAACTGTACCTACTTTTTAACTAACAGAAAAATCCATTCGCTTTGAAGAGGATTTATTCGTCTCCGCACATAATTACTAACAATATTGCTATATAGTTGGCTGTTTAATTAAAATCTTGACTGTAATTTATACATTCTGAAAAATTTGTTATAACATGTATTCTTTGCACACTAAGAAAAGGAAACGCGACTGGTATGATAACATTAAGTTGGTATATTGCTTGCTTATAAATGTTTCAATATGTTAACATGCTTACCGGAAAGAAAAAAAATAAATAAATTGCAACAAATGAAAACACAATTAAACAAGTTTTTTTCGTTCAGATGTAAAAGTTCCGTTAGTCAATCTTTTCTTCTAAAATGTTCAAATAATGTACTTTTTGTCTTGCATTATTGCCAAAGAATTTAGCAAGTAAAATCTGAGTCTTTAAAAAGGAACAACGTTTGTGATTTCAGTTTACTTTATTCCATTTCTTCTTTCTTGGAACTGTTAGCCAGGCAAAGCTTTAAATGTTTAAACAACACAAGTGTTTTTTTTTTCTAGTATTTATCCATTTTCATTTCTTTCTTATGAAAGGTTCATTTGGTAAGTGGTATTGCTCAAAGGGTTTCGCACCCGTTATGCGTGATTCAAATTGAATGTGGCGGCAGTAAAGTTCGACCCTTTACAATGGACGACATTCCTATAGTCGCTCAGCCCTTTCCTGCTATGTTGAAAGTAGGTCCGCAAGATAAAGGACTTGAAGTCACGACGTAGACACACGGTTTCAACGATTACTGTACAGGTTATCGATGATAATAAAACATTATTGTGAGCGGCGGCAAAATTAACACGTTTACACAATGTTATGAGTGTTACTGGATCAGAGGTTGTTTACATTTCCACACTTTATTTATAGTTTTGTATTTGTTTTTATGAATTTCGGTTTAACAAGTTTTAACGTACGTGTGTTGTGTAGTGTGCGTGAGGTTATATATATATATATATATATATATATATATATATACATATACATATATTTATATATATATAAATATGTATATGTATATCCAGATATTGTTGGCATTTCTCGCTCTGATATACTACTTTATTTCTAGTAAATACATTAATAACACGCACTTAACAATATACTAAATTATAGATATGCGAGCGACTAAATAAAGTTTCACTAATTTTCATAGTCCTCAGAAAAAATAAATTTTATTAATTATTCATCTTCATGTTCTACTAGCAAGGCCACCGTGCGTTGTTCGTGATCGTATAAGATAATGAGGAAAATTTAGAACATAACTGTTATTCGTAGGATTAAGGAATTTTGGATGCCTATGTATAATTTGTCATCTCGAGGAAAACAATATTTTACTGATCAGAGGACGGGGAATATATGTATGAAATAATTCTAGCTGAAACCACTGTCAGTAATGTTTCCCACTTTTTATCTGTGCCTAAATCTAAACGTAGATTACATGAACAAAGCTTCTTTCTCAGAAGTCCCAGTCTGTGGAATTCTCTTGTTTGGCGTTTTCCCACCTGACTATCACTCGGATGTCTTCATGTCCAATATGAACAAGTTCCTGTTGAACCGCCCCCTTAAGTATGACACTTTATCAGATCTCTATTACTAGCGATTACTACGATATTATCCCATTGATTACTGTACACGCAATAACCCTTATCTCCGAGTGGTCTCCGAGCCTTGACAACTGGTGACTTCCTTGTAAAAACATATCTCATTTCCTAGGGCAGGACAGTTATAGCATGTATATGGAAAAAATTAGTTGCCTATGGCGGGTAATCTACAACACATATTTAAAATAATTTGCATAATTTTCCGAGGTGCTAACTTTTATGTATATCATTGATAAGAGTTTGTTTTTATTTTACATCAGAGTGATATCGTGACGAAGCACCTTATATTTGATGTAAATGGTATACTACTCGAATAGATTACATGATTTTCAGGTTTGATAAGTTATGTACACCACAGGTAAGATGTTCTTTCTTTTTAATATAATTACCATACTGTACAAGTACCTTATTTCCCGGGTAGGATACTATACAAGTACGTTTTTTATAATTTTAAAATGGTAGAACTCGATTATTTTAAAGACGATTTCTGTTTTGCTGATTTTTCTGTGCTTCTAGAGGAAGAAATTATATGTTTTTTCCCTCTGGATGATATAGAAAAGAAGCATCTTATTTCTCATTTAAAAGTCATACTCCACGAATTTTCGGTTTTAATAAATGTTATGCATATCACAGGAGGGAATTTCATTGTTTTGTTTTTTTCATAAGAGCACTATACAGCACAACCCTTGTTTCTTGGAAGGACAATGTACAAGTACGTCATTTCTAAGATAAAGATGAAGCTGCTCGGTCATTTTACATACTTTTATGTTGTGCTAACTTTTCCGTGTGTCAAAGGTGAGAGTTTGTTTTTACATCAGAGGTCTATACTAAAGAAGCATCTTAATGTTTATATAAATTTCATGCTACTCGAAAATATTGCATGGATTTCGGTTTTCATTACTTAAATGTACGTCGCAAGTAAGATTTCCTTTAATTTCATATGGATACTGTACTGTACAATTGCCTTATTTTTTGGGATAGAATGTTGTATTTTTGGGGGTAAGCATACTTTACAAGTACCGTTTTCTTATTTTACAGTGAAAGAGCTCGACTCCTTTCAGACATTTTCTGTTGTGCTAAATTTTCTGTACGTCAGGAGAAATAATTTGTTCTTTAATCTGTGAGCTATTGTGGAGAAGCACATTATTTTTCATACGTAAATCATACTGCTCGAATATTTTACGTAATTTGCATTTTTAGTTACTTATGCACGTCACAGTTAAGATATCAATTATTTTTTTCCTGTGAGTACTATACTTTACAAATATTTTTTTCTTGGGTAGGATATTATGCAAGCTCCTTATTCCAATATGACAGATGAAACTACTCAATGATTTTACATAAGTTTTTCATATAAGTACTATACTGTACATGAACTTTATTACTTTGATAGACTTTTTTGTGCACATAAATACATTAACGAAGTAAGTGATCATTGCATGTAATTTGTTTGAATATGAGATCTATAGAAGTATACATTACATATAATATATAATGACCAGTTAATTAGTTTGGGAGTGGAGCAAAGACAGAAATATATAATCATATACACATAATGAAACTTCATAATGATCGGAAAATGAGTTTAGGAGTCAATCTAATACATGCAAATATATAAACATATACGGATCCTTAAAAATCATAATGATCGGTTTATTATTTTAGGAGTGAAACACATTCCTAGGAATACATAAACATATACACAAAATTCACACTCATAATGATAAGTTAATTAGTTTAGAAGTGAATTAAATGCATACACACATGTATATATATATATATATATATATATATATATATATATAATCAAATACACATAATCAAAATTCATAATGATCGGTTAATTAGTTTAGGAGTTAATCCAATACATACAAATATATAAGCAAATGCACATCCTTAAAATTCATAATGATCGGTTAATGAGTTTAGGAGTAGATTCAAGGCAGAGAAATATACAAACATATACACATAATGAAACTTCATTATGATCGATGAAGGAGTGGGTCCAATAATACAAATATATAAATATACACACATCCTTAAAATTCATAATAATCAGTTTATTAGTTCAGGAGTTAATCCAATCATAGAAATATATAATCATATACACATAATTAGTTTAGGAGTTAATCTAATACACACATATATATATATAAACATATATACATCCTTAAAATTCATAATGATCGGTTAATGATCGGTTTATGAGTGAATCCAAAATTAAGAATATATAATCATATACACTTAAATAAAATTATAATCATCAGTTTATTAGTTTAGGAGTGAATCAAATACATAGAAATGTATAAACGCATACACATGAATAACATTCATAATGATCGATTAATTACTTTAGGAGTGAATTCTATACACCTTTCTATTAATTGATTTAATGACGTGATTATTGGTATGTAACACATAAGCCGATATATAACATATCCTATGCATTTGTAATATGACATTATCGTTATGTACAGGAAAAGCATTATTCTATATTTTTGTAAACGATAGTGTTCTTGTTTAATTATTACATAATATTTAAAAGCCAAGAATATCGGAGTGTATATAAAAAAATAGTGGAGCTCGAAACCGCAACATTCGTGTAAGTAACTGATGACGTTATTTACTGCACCAAGAGACGACTGACTCCAAACACTTGTAAATTTACTATATATATACAAATGTCTGTATTAACGATCGTGCACGTGCGCAAGAAAACGCCATGGAGCTACGCTCGTAAATTTTCCATTTCTTTCTCGTTTGAATCCCTTTTTGAATCCCTTAGCCATGGTTTAATCGAGTAAATACATCTAATAAGATTCTGCATCCTAAATGCACACTTTTGAGCTATTGCAAGCCGTCAAGCGGCCATCCGTCTAGGATAAAATACAATTTGAAAAAACGGAGACAAACCCAGAGAGAAACATAGTAAGATTTATATATTAGATTAGATGACCTACTGCATTAGACAAGTGTGCTTAGTTTTACTTTTTCATAGTTTCTACATCCTGCACACACACACACGCGCAACCCCATATATATATATATATATATATATATATATATATATATATATATATATATATATATAAGAACTTCTAGTTAATAAAACATGTTAAAAACTTGGAAAAAGAGTTGAATAACATATTTGATTTTAAAAAGGAAACAACACATGAGTGAATAGTCCTTAATCCGCGGAGTTCTGAAGAAATATTCTCCCTTTTTTTTTCTTTTTTTTTACACAGTGATCACCACTTATCAAGGCCCGGAAGCCACTCATGGATAAGGGTTATTGCAAGTACATTACGTTAGTGTTGAGATTTGATGAAGTGTTTACTTAAGGGGGTGGTTCATTAGGAATTTGTAACCATTGGACTTGAAGACATCCAAGTTGTAGTCCGGCGGGCAGCAGGCAGACGGAACAGAGGTCCACAGGCGTGCAGTTCTAAGAAAGAACCAGAGATTAGGATTTTGCAAAATGCGGGATCGGATTTTGCTTGCAAAAGTATTTGCTGAAACTACAAGTAAGTCATAGATCTTACTTGATAACGATAAATTAAGAAGAGGGAATAGGGTGAATAAAACAAAGATTTCACGTGAATGTATAGTCATGTGAAAGGTAAATTATCCAATGAGGGTTACATCTATAGATGCAGAATCCCAGAAAGTTAGGTATATTTCACACAATTAAAATCTAAAGGAATCGCGCAATTCGATGATGATCCAAAGTAATCCAAAAGGCAGAAACCCGGGGAATAATTCACAAAATAGGTGCAAGGAAAAAGGAATTAATTCCAATAATATGATCATAAGAAAGATAAAATTTGCGTAAAAAAAGTAATAGAAGAAATTTAAAATTTGACTGTCGAGGCGAGGCTTACTTAAGAATATATATATATATATATATATATATATATATATATATATATATATATATATATATAACATATTTCAGTATGTGTGAATGGTTTCTACCAAACTTCGTTCTAAATAGTTGGTCTGCTAATTTGGAACTTGATACCTACGGTATGCATATATCAATAACGCTAACAATTTAGATCATGGCCTTTAAAAATTGCTTCCAAGATATCAGAATGTATAAAAATATAAGCTTAGCAGAAGTAAATCTGTTCTAAGATTCGATATCAAGCCTGGGTGTATAGTAAAGCACAAGGTCGAGAGCAGGTTCGTAACGTTCGATGGGAGATTTTGTGTAAACAAAAAACACGATATATCGAAAAAAAAGACAAACATAACTAAGTACACGCGTACACACGCACAACGTTAAATGGGGACTGAAAAGGAATACATACACACAGACATATGTTGAACTTTATATGTTTAAAATGGTTAAGAAAAGAAATCTTGTTATAAACAGGACAAAGATATCACTCTTTGTTAAAATTAGAAGAAAAATACATGTTAAATTGTTTAACATAATGTAGCGCCGAGAATAGAATGAACGACAATAGAAACGTGTTATCTGACACACACGCTGGCGACTTCGTCAAATGTTTTGATTTTCCTGTCAATTAATGTAATAGTTTGTAGATTCGTACAGGTGTTACAGTTTGAAAACACAGAAAGATCATCGCGGGCTTTGAACTGTATGTTTTAAAATGTGTGGTCCAGAAGCCATAAACAGTTTCTGAATAATGTCTTTTTTCCAGTTTTACCAGCATTTGTTTGACAATAAAAAAAATAGATACGAAAACTTTGTTTTATGTAATTTACTTAGAAGTATATGTTGAATGTTAGAATAGAAAAAAAAATAGTGTATTGATGATTTTGTATTGTATTATGTATTTTATAAGTTGTTGTTTTCAGGAGTGTTCGCAAAGTATTTTTTCGTCACGATTTTTTCCGATTCTAGTAGATTGGCGAGAAAGACACGATGTAACTGGTCTTGAAAAAATCGTTTACCGTAAGCTACGTGTCTTGATGACAGGATACCTTTTCCAATTTTGGAAAAAAATCCAGACTAGCTTTTAATAATAAGCAGGATGTATTGTTCAGCGTGAGCGGATCTTGTTGTTAACCAACTTTCTGAGACAATTGAATGCTGCTCTAACATGACCTAAGGGCAGATGGGCGCAAGGGCTGATGTGGCACATTATGCTGCGAATCACTCAGGATAAGTAGAAGGTAATATTAAAATATGCCGCCAGTACATAATAGCTACGTAAGTGAAAATTGCCTTATAGGGAATTAAAAAAAAGATACTAAATTTTACATCTCAGAGTATGTATGTGGGATGTTCCTTGTCTGGTATTCTGAAATTGTCCGACTGGGACATTTGAAGAAGACACACATCTCATTATCGGGATGGCTAAGGGTTTAGTGGGGTACTGTATACCGTCAGGCGAGAATGAGGTTCAGCTCAACTCAGGTAAGGGTTTAAGTAAGGGCGGTCTTACGTTTTTAAACGGTCTGATTTTGAAGACAGGGGGATTCAACGCTTGGAACTCCTGGTGAATCCGTAAATATAATTATGAAGTTAGCGAGTACATTCGAGAATTTAATTCTGACCACAGAAACTTAAGTGGATAGTTTTATTCTGCTTTGACCCCTTAACTAGAGTATGTATGAACAGTGAAAGGGGGATGACTGACGTGGCAGCTGTTTACGAACGTGAGGTTAGTTTACCCACATCCCTGAATAATTCCATAAACTGTGGAAAAGGGGGTCCGGCCGAATAAACCAAGTATTACAGGAGACATAGAAAACATATGTCTGCGCCGTACATTCGTTGAAAATAGGTGTGAATGCAATGACAATATTCATATAAGAAATGGTATCTTCCGTTTTCCTGCCTCACGGGTGTGAAAATTAAAGTGAGAATAGGGAGATGGAATGTGTATCCATATTTATAGATGTAAGAAAAATGGAGAGGCGTTAGATAATAACATGGTGTAAAGTTAAATTAGTTATTATCGATCTATATGTCTTTCAATCTATTAATCCATCTATCCAGTGATGTAGTTAAAATAGTTTATATTGGGTGTTATTTATTTTTATAGAATAGTGCAGCAATAGGCTTAGGTGAGGATGCTTACATAAATTAGCTAGGTTAAATAAACAAAATGACATTGGGCAGTAATACGTGGAAAGATGCCAGGTTGAGATACGTGTGCTTTTTGAATGATGATGTAACGGAACTAAGGTCACGGGGTGGAGAATGGAGTAGAATTGTAATTTTATCACCGAAATCAACAGATTGCTTCAAAATGCCGGGAAGCAAGACAGGAAAGAACAAGCATGTAGACAAGTAAGTAGTCTCCTTGTAAAAATCATTTCAGGCAGCTTAAATGAATTTTTATTAGAAAAAAGAAGTGTTTGCTGTGGTCTCACAAAAGAAGGAATAATAGAGGTCTCAATCGGTGATGGTGTTGGTCATTTCATATTTCATCATGGAGCTCAACAGTGAAAATAGAAGAACTCCCGGAGAAAGAAAGTGTATGAAGCATATATTATTCTTCTTCATAAAAAGTGATACCTTTATGTAACTTTGAATTGTAACATATACCCGTATGATAACTCGCTGATACGACATGATTAAGTTTACCCGTCGATATCATATCCTTTTACTAAATAAAATACATAAAATTTATACGTTAACCCTTGCCGTTCGAAGAACAATATCTCACCCACTATACAGCAGGTCGATAATATTTTTACATTATTGTATATATATTTTTCGTTTGGAACTGCTAGAATTCTTACCTTTTTAGCAATCCGGCGATTGCTAACAAGTAATAATAAAGGTTTAACGGCAAAAGAATAATAGATATACTTCTGAAGGCATCGACCATTCTTCTCGCAGGGTAAACGCAAGAATGAGCAAGTGAGAGACCCAACGATACGGCACATTAGTAAAAGACTCCTGTAGCCTTGCTAGCAGCGCTAATGATGTGTTCAGAGGGTGAAATCACGATAAATTCAAGATCCTAGGCCTGACTGACGGAATCCAGCTGTCAATTAGCTGGTGGGAAGTCAGAGGATTTGAGGAGTTGGAAGATGCCAGCCCACTGCTTTGTAGCTTCACTGGCCAACGTTTAAACTCAGGTCTCAATCGAGTTACCACGTTCAGACTTCATAGGGGCAACACCGGATGTGGTCATAGTCGCTGATGGAGGCAAGACTTTTGATGTCATCGGCAAACAAAAGGAGTAGATAAGAACTCACTTAGCGCCAGTAATTAACGAAGATTAGAAACAGCAGAGGCCGGAGAACTGAACCGGGGCACGCCAGTTGTTGCATTGCATTAATCGAAAATGCAGCCGTCAATTACATCCAAATCTGCGGTCCACGAATAACGCGCCAAGCCACTGCACAACCTCATGATGGAACCCGTACGCCCGGGGCTTAATGGGAACTAGACGATGATTTACAATCCCCTAAGCTTTGGCAAAGTCTAAAAGGTAATTCCCGCAGTGTCTCTCTTGGTAATGATTATCGTCAGCGAATACTCCATAACCAGAGGGTTATTTGGCAAGACCTATTCTGCAGGAAGCCGTGTTGGGATTGAGAGATTTGCTCGATCTGTCGCAAGTGGGACACTATCGCTCTTTTCAGCAAGACTTCAATTTCTTTGGCGATAATAACGGTGAGCGAAACAAGCCGTAGAAGATATGGCATATCCTAGTAGCACGCCAGTAATAGGAAACAATGCCGTTAGAGAAAATCAGATTAAAAGGAGAATGAGGGGGTACAGATAAAAAGGCGAGCTCTTTATAGATTCGGGATCGACACAGTAAGGGAAAGGATAATTGTTTCATCAAATGAGCTGACGACTCGCTTAACGTCTTCTCTGTCAAACTAGATTTTTCGGCATAGGTGGGG
Source organism: Euprymna scolopes (assembly GCF_053919585.1). NCBI lineage: Eukaryota > Metazoa > Mollusca > Cephalopoda > Sepiida > Sepiolidae > Euprymna > Euprymna scolopes. The sequence goes on from NC_136497.1 coordinate 35,498,597, forward strand.
AGCCGTGGTTACACGGTGGCGATCCTCTGCCATTATCTCTTCTGAAGATATTTAATGAAAACCGCAGATTACTCAGTCGAGTCTTCAACAGTCGCTTGATCTGTCTTCAACTTAACAATATAGTTGTCTATGCGGGTATTTCGTTTGACATGCGCAAAGAACGCTTTAGAGTTTCGGTTAATGTCGTTGGCTATATGCTCTTCGAACTCCATGGCCTCTTGCCTCTAAATGTAAGCGGCGGGGTTTCGCTGCATTTTGTATTCGGGGTAAGCTGTATTCAATTTGTGGTTAATATACTCCTGCCAAGCAACGTCCCTTAGAGTACTCTGTGTTTTCACCTTTTTCGTCACGCAAAGTTGGCTTTTGGTTCGTGGCGGATTCTTTAGAGTTACAGTAAGTTCTGTTATCTATGCAATTGCATGCTTAAACGCTGTCCAGCGGTGTTCGACTGAGGTCATTGCGATCATGAAATCCCAATTAATAGTGATTTCAGCATTATGAAGAGTGGTATAATGGCGGCAGATTGGATGCTTGAAAAGGGAAGAACGAGGGAGCACGCTTAATCTCAGGATGCAGTGGTTCCCCATCTCTAATGATGGTAGTGTAGTGATGTTTTAGACGGATTGGGAGTATGGCATAAAAATAAGATCAAGCGTCGATGATCGATTTCCACCACGAAAGCGGATGGGGAGGTTTACATACAAGAACATGAAGCAATCTTCCGACACCTCCTTTGATGCTTGGGGTATATATGAGTCGGCAAACCCGTCAATTCTGGGCGCATTGAAGTAACAAATGCGTTCGGGAAGTAAATACTAACGCAGCTAAGAGATGTTGATCATCAGTAAGTTCTGAACATAATGAGTATCTGTGATACCGATAGACGGTCACTATTGGAAACGTAACTGCAGCGACGAAAAGTAGTTCGTTATATGGCAGGTATATGTGGGAAGACTTCAGTCAGTTTGAGAGGGGATTTCACATAGACAAATAAGACTGCCACTCGTTCTTCTTATCGTATCTGACTTATCATATCTGAAAGCGGAGTAGCCTCGTATATGGATTTCAACCTACAAGACAGCAACGTGTTACCACGATTCTGTCTCACGACTACCACAGGAACGATTTGCCAGACTCAGTGTTGAAGCTCGCTGAATTTCGATAGAAAGGAAACATGAATTAGCGTAAAAGATGGGTATTGAGTTGTCTAATGTTATGGTTGGGGTACGAATTGGCAGGGCAATAGATGTGAGGGCTGTTAAAAAACCCCTATGCTACACTGCAGATTTGAGGAAATACTGGCCGGCTTACACCATAATTAGATGTGTTCACAGATATCACTGGACGATTTGGACGACGAATTTTGACTTTTGCCGTCTTGCATTGAGTTGCTCTACAAGATAGTTCTGCCTAAAACTATTCCAGAGTCAACAGTCAGTGGAAAAATTATATTCATAGCCTGGGTCGGAGAATGCGATCGAGTGATGCATCTGCTTTTCCTACGGCCATCACCTTCCGCATATCGGTAACATGACCCGTGCTTGCTAGGATGGATTGAGTGCTATCGAGTGTTGATTTTATGTCACGGAACAGAGCATCCACTGCTGAGTTTGTGGTGGGCTACGGCACTTTAAAAACTATAATACTGCATCCGCGAATGGGAGAATCTTCGTCGTTGCGCGCGTTCATGTAATGTCCATTGAGGCAATCACAGCAGAATGGTTTACATGTAGGGGAGCTGGAAACATTGGCATAGGAGTGTTGTAGGGAAGTGGTGATGATAAAAACCAACGTTTTCGGGCAGTGTTATTGTCTGTGTGATATAAATTGCTAGCCGTCGCATTTTGGAATGTTACATTAGTTTAATAGTTTTTAATGTTGCTTTAGTTTAATTATATTTTCAAATACTGCTTTAGTTTAACACTATTTAAAATGCTGTTTATATGCTGTAATAGTTTAGTACTATTTTCAAACTTGTTTTAGTTTAATACTATTTATAAACGTTGATTTATTTTAATTTCTTTTAAGTACAGCTTTAGTTTAATGCTAGTTTTAAATGAGGTTTTACTTCTGTTTTAGTTAAATACTATTTTAAATGATGTTTAATGTTGTTTTAGTTTAATACTATTTAAACTGCTGTTGAAATATGTTTAATACTAGTTTTATATGCTGTTTTAGTGCTGTTTTCGGTAATACTATTTTAAATGCTGCTTTGGTTCTTTTGTAGATTAATACTATTTTAAAATTCTATTTAGTGTTGTGCTAGTTTGAGACTATTTTTAAATGTTACTCTAATAAAAAAAAACCTGGACTGGATTCTCAGCGACACTCTCCGCACTAACCACGTTCTATACGGTTCACGAGAACTCAACGGCTCGACTCTCCTCAAATATCTTAACTCCCGGGTTTATATTATCTCATTTATGCAAATTAATTCGCGATCAAACCTGATAATTTGTCGCCTTCTCGTCTGCCATCGATCGGGGTTCAAGTTCGCACATGGAGCCCACCCCTGTGACTGCAGTCACACTACAATTTCCACTACATGCCCCCTGATCACATGATCATAAACTGGATAGTAAAGCAGTATTCGTCTTTGCATGGCACAGCTAGCACTCGACACTCCGCTACACAAAGCTAGCACTCAACACTCCGCTAGATACAGCTAGCGCTGAACACTCTACTAGACACAGCTAGTTCTCACAACTCCGCTAGACACAGCTAGCTCTCAGTAATCCGCTAGACACAGCAAGCTCTCACTACTCCTCTAGACACAGCTAGCTCTCACTCTTCCGCAAGACACAGCTAGCTCTCACTACTCCGCTAGACACAGCTAGCTCTCAGGACTCCGCTAAACACAGCTCGCGCTCACTACTCCGCTAGACACAGCTCGCGCTCACTACTCCGCTAGACACAACCAACCCCCACTACTCCGCTAGACACAGCTAGCTCTCACTACTCCACTAGACACAGCTAGCTCTCATTACTCTGCTAGACACAGCTAGCTCTCACTACTCTGCTAGATACAGCTAGCTCTCATTATTCTGCTAGACACAGCTAGCTATCACTACTCCGCTGGCTCTTACTACTCTGCTAGACACAATCAGCTCTCACTACGCCCCGCTACACACAGCTAGCTCTCACTACGCCGCTAGACACAGTTCACGCTCAATACTCCGTTAGACACAGCCAGCTCTCACTACTCCGGTAGACACAGCTAGCTCTTACTACTCCGCTGGCTCTTACTACTCTGCTAGACACAATCAGCCCTCATTCTTCGCTAGACCCAGCTAGCTCTCACTACTCCGGTAGACACAGCTAGCTCTCACTACTCACTACGCTCAACACTCTGCTAGACACAGCTAGCGCTCACTACTCCACTAGACACAGCCAGCTCTAACTACTCCGCTAGACACAGCTCGCGCTCACTACTCAGCTAGACACAACCAGCCCTCATTCTCCGCTAGACACAGCTACCTTTCACTACTCCGCTAGACACAGCTACCTCTCACTACTCTACGACAAAGACAGATACTACTTAGCAAATGTGGGGCTACATGGCTAGACACAGAAATTAATTTTTAAATTTTTCATTTAAAAACGACTTTATATACAAGTTGACTAAATCGCATTGTAATTCTTTTAACAGCCACTACTTTATCTTCAAAAACAAAATCGACTTTAATTGTACTCTCATCAAAATAACAATCGTTCAAAAACGACACCTGTTTTCTCCTTTTCAGCACGACAGGAGTTCATTTTAAATTCCATATTTAAATGCATACACGTCGTCCAAATAATATTTTAAGTTCTTTTAACAGCGACGAGTTTTTGAAAACGTAATAAAATCCGACTCGAATTGCAACTTTATAAAAGATATCTATCGCTTAAAAACGACACGCTTTTTCCTTGTTAGCACAACAGAATTTCATTTTAAATTCCGCATTGAAATAGGACTTCTATACATACAAGTCATCTGAATCGCATTTCAAGTTCTTTTAAAAACGATGACTTTTTTCAAACACAATAAAATCTGACTCGAATTGTACTCGAGTAAAATATTTTTCGTTTTGAAAACGATAACTTTTTTCTTTTCAACACAACAGGATTTCCCTCTAAATTCCTCGGTGGAAAACGACGACTTTAATACAAACAGGTGGTCCGAATCGAATCTTTAAATTCTGTAAACAGCGACGACTTTTCTTTTAAACAAATATAGGCGAATTTCATTTTAACTTCCACGTTTAAAAAAGACGACTTTAATACAAACAAGTAGACCGATTTGCATTTCAACACGTTCCTTTGACGACGATAGTTAAAGAAATCCAACGAATCCCACTGAGATTAACAAACAAAAAGACAATATCTTAAACCTTCGAAGTTTGACACGACTCATTCAATTCTCTCTTCGACAACGCTTTTCAATTTTTAATCCGACTTTTAATTTTCCAGGTTCGACGCAGATCATTTAAAATTTATCATTTCATCTCTGCCGCATTGGTTCCATATTTAAAACCGAAATAGCGTCTAATATAAAAAGCCTGGACTGGTTTCTCAGCGACAGTTTCCTTTGGTGTAGTCTATTTTTCAAATGCCGTTTAGTTTAATACTATTTTAAATGCTACTTTACTTTAATACTACTTTGATGTTTTGTTTAATAATGTTTGGTCTCACAAGCTATATCTATATCTATAGAACTATCCGTGTTCTAACGCAGGTGCAAATCCTGGATTACCTTATATTAGTTAGCTGATGCGATCATTTTTGCTGCTTCCACAAATTTATATCTCAATGTCCCTTCTCTGAATCCGCTTCTCGTCGGCACATGATAATACACTCGTGCCTCGACGGAGGTAATATTGCGCATTATTACTATGAATTTGACTAATTAGACTCAAAAGAGCACGTACCTTTTCTTAAGAGTCCACTATCCTCTTGATGTCATTGAAGACCCGTTCGTTTAAAAAAGCCGTGCAGTGGTTGTGCGGAATTTAAGAAATTGCAAGAAAGAGTAATAAAACTCGAGAAACAGCCATACCTGCTTTCCAGTCATCGGCCGCAAAAGCCAAGAAGTCAACTGGGCAAATCCCACAACCAGCTATATAACCTTCCTCAAATCAAACAAGAAAAGGCATCGTTAAGAGGGGTGGGTTAACTATCTCAAAGATACAAAGTGATATACCTTGTTCAGTCTCCAAATTTTTAAGTAGCAAATGCGCAACGTACAGAACGGATCGAAGTCGAGCCCTAATTATCAATCGATTATAATAGTCACCATCATCATGTCGGGCTCCTTGCCCGGGCCAATGTGACTCTTCCTCTCCAGAGTTTCCTGTCTTCCATCAGCTGCCTCTGGCCTTCAGGTTCACAGTTGGCGTCGTGTGCTATTTGCTGGATGTATGTGGATCTAGGTCGTCCTTTGCTTGCGCGTCCGTGTCGTGGAGTCCATAGCAAACTCTGGTATCAGCTTCAGGTCGAATCTGTCCATGTAAAAAAAAATGTACGCCGAAATAGCTTGTTTTTGCAGACAAAAAAAGAGTGTACAAAACCTCAGCGCATTGCAGCAGCCTCGTCGGTCGGTACTTTCCGTAGACTCGTTTTCACGTCTGTCTTTATCTGCTCCAGTTGTCTGTTTTTATAAAAGACATCGTCCTTCAAATTTTCATATGAGCACGAGAGCGCACGAGATTCTGCGTGACTGTATTGTTATACAAGGCAGCAGACGCCATCTTGGACCCTTTTCAGCATCATGACGCTGCGTCGGCAAAGTGCACCCTGAGGCTGTTTAAGAGGTAAGCCGGCGTTCCCACAATTCTCGCCACAAATTGTAAAATGTAATATGTATGTAACACGTTTATAAAGCAAAAAGGAAAATAATTTCTAAAATAAATACACATTTACTTGTGTAAAATCTATATTTCGATATGATACATTTTCATCTGTATATATTTTTCCTTTTATCTAGACATGATAATAAGATAAAAATATTTACTAGTAAACACACGGATTTTAACTTCTCAATACTTTAAGTTTTAATATTATAGTATGGAATAAGAAATAAGTAAAATATTGAGGAAGATGTATCGCGTCTGAATATTATGTTACTAAAATGTCATGAGCTTGTTTCGTGTTCTTTTTGTATTACTGAACATTTTTAAAATATTCTATTTAATTCACTTTTAAGTCATAACCAACGATCAGTCAATTAAGAAAATGTTAGGAGATTTATTTTGTCTATTTTGCTCTATTGAAGTTTTGGAAAGTGTTTTTCCTGCCATGTTGTTAAGACGATGAAAAATAGTCGTGAGCACACGGATTTATACTTCTAAAATCTTTTAGTTTAACCCGTAAAAAGAAAAAATATACATACCCCGAATAAAGCATATCGCGTGAAAATAATACGTTATGAAACGCTCAAAGGATCGTTATTGTCTTTGTATTAGTGCGCATGTATACACAGTCTTATATTTAATTGACTTTTAAGCCATAAAAAATCGATTTGCCTATTTAGAAAACCTTAGAAACTTATCCTAATAAGATATTATCCGAATGACTTTAAGACCCCCCCTAAATTAATTCGAATTATTTACCTTTATTTTGATCTGTGTTCTTCTATCAAACTTGATGAATATATATATATATATATATATATATATATATATATATATATATATATATATAGTTCTATCACGCGATTACTTTTTCTTTTCCGTTCAATATGTCGTTTCACCAATATTATTGTTCTAGTATCCTATTCAAATGAACGACAATAAATTATATTGCGAGGCTGGCATTACAAGCATCAGAATATTGTCGTGATCTCAGTTTTCTCTTCAGGAAACGGCCTCGCTAATTGCGTGTAAGATGTACAAACGTAGATAACAAGACTCGATAAGTTATTGGTTAATTTCAAATCGCTTCTGCATGAACGATTGCTATTTAACAGCCTACAAAATATATGACGTCGGGAAAACAACCAGATTCGTAATCACGAAACAAAATAATTGAATGCCTGCAGCATGTGCAAATTGATATAATAAGAAATAGCTTTTGTCTTGCGATAAATTACGAACATAGACAACGAGCAGATTAAAAATCGGATATTCTATCAGGATTAAGACTATATACTTGTTCATGTGTATGACAGTAATACGTTAAGAAGTCTGTATATTACGCTTGGGTTCGAATCTTGCTTTCCATAGGGCACCATGTTTATAATTAATCATTAATATATGTTTAAATCTTCCATATACAGAGTGCATAAAGACAAGCCTTATTGTAACCTTTAGTCTGTTCCAATGCCAATCGAAGAACATTCTTTTCCCTATGTACTAATATTATAAATGTGAGGGACACGTTTTTATAAAGCAAGCTAATAAATTACCAAAGAAAAGATTCACTTATTGATAGTAGTATTGTGATCAGTTCGATGTATTAAAAACAATTGCTATAAAAATGGAATTTGTTAAAGAAAAAGGAAAACCCGGCTACGAATCTTTTTGATAATTGTTAAGAATACAGGTCGGGATCCACATAGGTTGTAATATACATATTAAATCCTTGAAAAGAATTTCCCTTCATAGTTATTCTGTTTGTTTTTAGATATAAAAATGGAGAACATAACGATTTTCGAGAATTATTTAAAAGGAGTCTGTTGCACTGAAAAGTGTCAAATACAAGGCCAAAGAATGTAACAAAGTCGAAAATTTTCCATAGACATAACGTTGGAAAGGGGTAAGAATTTTCAATAGCATGTATTCATTTATTGACTCTACTACTATCGTGAATTCTAATTTCAATAAATAAAAGAAAAAGATCATATGATTCTCGTAAGTTTTGTAAAAATCCGTTAAGAATTCGTCCCATTTTTTACTACTTATTTCTGTATCAATGACATCGTATATTAATATTCATACTAGCAAGACTATTTTGCGATGTCCGGGTCACAGAAATGTTTATGATGTTATAATTCTTCCCGTGTCAGTATTACCGCATAATATTTACTTCACCCTTTATTATCCAGGTGGAAGACAAGTTTTCCAAATGCTTTAAACTAAAAATTATATTTGCAAGGTCAAATGTTCAATACAGTACACATTTTACTATTAGGGCAGTTCTTATGTGAAGTGTAAATTTTTAGGTTGCTATACATTATAAGATATTTGATTACTTGTGTAATTGAAATGTGTCATGTAAAAGTGAGATGTAAATCATAAATACACTAAGCGTACAACTTTGATAGCACGCCCGAGAATAGTCGGACAGAAGCTCTCTATTTCTTATTTTTCATCTTCAATTCAGAAAGTGTCGCCGTCTGTCACATTGACCACTGATGAGAACTAAGCAGGCATTTCAAAGTAAAAATTTTAAATAAATCAAAAGAAAACAGTAACGACAACATGCGAATGTAAATTGGAATCGGCATTCGTGAGTTATACCATAACAGAAAATACCCTTCTAAACGCTAGCTTCCAAATCCACATCGTTTTGACGGCAGGTCATCTCGAACTGCGTCTAATGCGTTAGGCTATTGCCATTAAACCCATTCGTTGCTAACCCCTCGCCACTCGTAAACTAACTCTAAATATATTGTCATGTAATATATAGATTTTTCCTCCTCATTCCTAACACAGCTATATTAACAGCACTATTTTAGTTTTTCCTGAGGTACATATTACGATATATGTTTTACTGATAACTCTGTTGTTGTTGTCATATATGAAAAATCTAACAATAACAATAGAAAACAAATAAATAAATTAAATAAACATGAATATACATAAACGATCACACACATATATGTAGATATATGTGCTTTATTGTGTACACATAGGTATATTTATATGTAGAAAAAAAAAGGAGAACAGCCACCTAAAACCACTAACCTAGTTCTAAAACAGATCCTTTGTTTGATAAAATACATGCCCATTGGCTGATAGGAAGGGGCGCGGTGGTACTAGAAAGCTGATTGGCTGACTAGAAATCCTCAACATATATAAAAACAAGAAGCAACGACAGAATTCGCGCATGAGCCTGACGAATCCTATAGTTGGATGAAACGCAGAATATTCAGTGTAGCTTAATCGCCATATATATTTTCTAAATTACTAACTAGCTCTACCTACGTATTGAGCCATTTTTAAGTAAATACTTAAAGTTTACGTATAAATCTATACTTTCGTATATTAAATTATGTGAATAAATGAAGTAGTTATATATATATATATATATATATATATATATATATATATATATATATATATATATATATATATATATATATATATATATATATTTTAAATAGTTTTATTCAAGACCAGATAACTTACATCGTAAATATCAAGTGTTTTCACGGAAATAAGCGGAGGAGTTTTGTAGATGCTGCAAAGGTCAACTCTCTGTACTGTGACCTCCTGGCAGTCAATGTTTGGCCCCATAACGGATTATAAAGCTTGCTGCATCTCTGCTTACACTTAATATAAAATTTCAAATCTTTAGACCCAAAATTCGCTGAATAGTTTACCAGACAGCGCAAAGGTTAAATCTTTTTAACTTTGACCTTTGCCAGCAAAATTCTCGGCCAGAAACGGATTAAAACGCTTTCCCTATCTGAATACACTTTATGTAAAATTTCCAATACTTAGACAAAAAATTGGCTAGGAATTAAGTTGAGACCGCAATTGTCAATTTTCTTTATATTTTGGTCTCGATTCTGATTCTTAACATTCATTGTTTTGAGATCAAATCGAATTAAAACGTTTGATCCATGATCACGTAATCTACATGTAAAATTCAAGTGTTTAAACCAAATATTACTGGAGAAGATTTTAAAAGGCAAATCTTTAAAATTTTACACCGTGACATCAAAATTTATGGCTTAAAAACAATTAAAAAGATTTTCCTTTACTTCAATTACCCTTATGTAAAATCTCGCGTCTGTAGACTGAAAAAGTAACAGTGCAGTTTGGTAGGGAAATATACACACAGGCACACACAGACAATTTCACTCCATACATGCACCCCCATATATATATATATATATATATATATATATATATATATATATATATATATATATATATATATATATATACATATATATTTATATATATATATATATATATATTATCTTTCATTTAATATTTACCTTTCTGTTAATAATATTATTGGAATTCAGTCCCTTTTCCGTGTACCTATTTTTGAATTATTCTACGGATTTCTGCCTTTTGGATTGCTTTGGATCATCTTCCAATTACGCGATTCCCTTAGATTGCCCTTGTGCGTATGGAAATTCAACTAACTTTTCTGGATTCTATATTTTTGGATTTTACCGTCATTGGATATTTTATCCTTCACCAGACTATCCATTCACGTGAAATCGCTTTTTCTTCACCCTATTCCCTCTGCTTCAATTTTTGTTATCACGTAAGGTCTGTGAGTTACTTGTAGTTTTATTAAATATTTTTGCAAGGATACGATCCCGCATTTTGCTAAATCCTACACCCTGATGAGAAGAAAGTATTCATCTGAAACTACACGGATTAAGAACTATTCACTAATTTAGTGCTTCCTTTTTAAAATTAAATGTGTTTTTTAAACTTTTTTCATAGGGGTTTTTAACATGTTTTAATAACTATTTGTTCATATATATATATATATATATATATATATATATATATATATATATATATATATATATGTGTGTGTGTGTGTGTGTGTGTGTGTGTGTGTGTGTGTATGTATCAAATGGTATGACTATGTACCCAATACAAACGTTCTTGAGAGAGAAAACAGCTGCAGTATTGAGGCCACAACCATGAGTCACACACTCCGTTTGTTGGGGTATATCATCAGAGTGGATGAAACAGACTCCCTCGACAAACCCTGTACTTGGAGCTAGCCACAGGAAAATAAAACCTACGACCGATTTAAGGACCAACTCAAATCCACCGGATTTGATCTTCACATAGTGGAAACAACATCTCAGGATTTTTTTTTTACATGGAGGTCACCACTTTTCAAGGTCGGGAGGGCACTCAGGGATAAGGGTGATTGCGTGTACAGTAATCAATGAAATAGTACTGTAGCAATCATTAGTATTGGAGATTTGATAGACGGTTTTACTTAAGGGGGCGGTTTGTCAGGAATTATTTATGTTTGATTTGAAGACATCCAAGTTGTAGTCAGATGGGAAACAGGCGAACGGAAGAGAGTTCCACAATTGTGGACTTCCGAGAAAGAAGCTCTGCTAATGGAATCTACGTTCGGATTTAGGCGCAGATAAAGAGTGGGGACAATTATTGACAGTAGTTTCAGACATACGGGTGTTTCGTGAGAGATTGGCGAGGGGGGACGACAGACTGTGGCTCAGACGAGAACCTGCCATGGAAACAACGATAAAACAAAGACAGGCTCGCAACGTCTCTTCTGTGGAAGAGTGGCTGCAGGGAAGAGAAAATTGCATCCCCCACCAAACTACGAAGTCCATTTTGTACTGGCAAGGCAGGATAGTCTGTTTTTAGCAGCTCCTGCCCAGATGTAGCAGCAGTACTCCATCCTAGGACATACTTGGCTTTTATACAGATAAGGTATCAGTACTGAAATATCTTCTGGAGCGGTAGAAGTATTCCACCATTTTCCCAGCGTCCCTGGCAACAAATTTCATGTACGTGTTCTATTTCAGATCAGGAGTAAAGGTCAAACCCAGAAGCTTGTCAAAACATGGAGCCTCCCCAAGACGAGAGGTATCCATTTCAATTGATGCCAGATATGGATCAAAGCGTTGATGATGTAAAGATAGAAGTTCGGTTTTGGATGCATTAAAAGTGACCAGCAACCTCTCTTCACATTGTACTACGCGCTCAATATCAGAGGAGAGAGAATTTGAGAGAACTTTGTCATTTACGGCCTTTGATGCGTTACCATAAATGGTCGTGTTTTCAGCATAGATGTCAACGAATGATTAAAGTATGTGTTTTGGGAGACCATTGATGTAGATCAGGAAGGGAGTTGGGCCCAGGATGGACCCCTCGGGGACTCCAGCATTAATACTGTAGGCATCTGATTTCTGCTCATCAATCACTACTCTCATGAACCTATCAGAGAAAAATGATTAAATGATTGAGAAAAAATTTCAAGTAATACCGTAGCTGGAAATCTCATAAAGTAATCCCTTATGACATACCTTATCGAAGGTTTTCGATATGTCAAGAGCAATTGCCCTCGAAAGGAAATATGTGTCAAGAGATTCACTAATCCTATGTGATATAACCGTTACCACATCTGCTGTAGATCTTGCAGAGCGGAAACCATATTGCATGCTACTAAGAAGGTTGTTTCTGTTGACGTAGTTGACTACTTTATTTAATATGGATTCCAACAACTTACCCAGGACGCGCAGAAGACTTATTTGTCTGTATTGAGACGTAGATGACTTTTCACCTGAATTCTTAAATACAGGGCATAATGATGAGGTTTTTCATGGTCTTAGAAAGCACTTCTCCTTAAGGCAACGCTTAAACAGTTTTGTAAGTATGGGGGCAAGTTCTGGTTGGAGCTTTTTTCAGCGCTAATACTGGAATGACATCAGGGGCAGTTGCTTTACTGGAATCAACGTTCTTGATTAGCTTGACAACCTCACGCACAGATATTTGAACGTTGCATTGCATGTTGTCTGTTATAGACGGAAATACAGGGAGTTAGTGGCCATTGTCGCATAGGGTAGAATTAGCTGCAAAGTTCTTTACAAATATTCTTGCATTGTCTGATGCTGACGAGATGACCTCAGGTCCATTGATGATAATTGGGATAGAACGTACACTTCTGTGCAAGATCCTGTTTGCTATTTGCCAGAACTGGTGGGAAGCAAGCCGCTGCTGAGCTACTTTGGATTTAACAGACTAAGCATACAGCTCTCTTGTATTCCTTATTATTCTTTTACAATGGTCGCTGGCAGTCCGGAAAGCAGCTTTAGTCTCAGTATATCTATTACGTTGGTAGCTATGGAAAAAGTGATTTATGTGCGCGATGGCAGCAGCACATTCATGGGAGAACCATGGCTGGCTGTTAGGTTTTTGTTGGAATTTTTTAGATGGTATGAATCGGTCTATGCCTACAATTAACCATTCGGTCTGGTCTGATACTATAGAGGGCACATCCTTTTTAAACATGAATGCATAGTTCGATCAGATATGAATGTACGGAAGCTATCCCAGTCCGCGATAGATATACATTACGGTGGAGAGGTACGTCTACATACTTATTACATATTCATTTTTATCTTAAAATGGTCAGAGGATCCCAGAGGAGGTATAACGGAACATGAGCACAGCTCACAGGAATTTGAGAGAAAAAGGTCCACATGGCTTGCATATTAACCGGGTTTATCGGGCACACGACTGGATTCGTGAACAATCTGAGTGAGGTCATAGGCAATGGCAAAATCATGACAAGCTCTCCCGGCGTCATCGGTTTTATTTAAGTGGCTCAGCCATTCCACATTATGGGCATTGAAGTCACCACAAATGTGAATGTTAACCGAAGGATTAGCAGACAGGATGTGGTCAATTTTCACAGATATGCTCTTAAAGATTGTAACCCCACTGTTGTAGGGGCGATAGAGGGCAAATATAAATGCAGTGGTGTAAGCTAGTGTAGCCCGGAAGCACATATAAGGTAAATTAGGGTATTTTCTGGAGATATCCCCACCGTATGGAAAGCCATCTTTGATTTAGCCATATATTCCATGCCCATGGCGATCTTGGGGGTCAGATTTAGATGTTAAGTTGTAGTACCATTTAATCATGAATTCGTCTAGAGAAGTTGTTTGCCCTATGCCAGCTTAACTTAGGAAGAATATGGCCGGTTTCGTCTACTGTAATTGTCTTTCAGCCTATGGAAGGTTGGAACGTAGACCTCTGATGTTAGAGAAGGAGACCTGGTAGTAGGGGTCTACGTTGGAGGATGGGGTTCTAGGTTTATTCGTGTTTCTTTTTTGGAGATTTGTCATGATTGTTGAGGTTTTGGGGTGTGTGAAGCAGGTCGGTAGACTTCGTTGGAGCAAGAAAGCGAGGGAAAATAAGAAAAAAAAACAATAACTTTTTTGTAGCACATGATAAGGTAAAGCCGTAACAATTACCCACTAGTATGACATCGAGAGGCCCCACCAGATACTACTGTATGGTCCAGAATCCATTCACCAAATGGCAATACAGCAGCTCCGGTACTTTGCACTTGCTGATAGGGCAGCCTTCTTAGTGGTTAATCCAACGTTCCTGACTATCAGGCGGGTAACGTTTGCCCATATGAAACGTTTACCTCCAGCACCCTTACTAGTGACATGACCACAAGGATAGACATAGAAACAGAAAATTTCCGACATCTCAGGTTACTGTTTACAAAGTACTACCAACCTGGAAAGCAACTTTATCTTCACCCTTAATCAGAAAGATAATTCATTGGAAATGAGGACTGAAGGGCAAATAAGGAGAAGCGAGAGTTACTGGAGCTGCCGATAACACATCTGCATGCATTTTCTACTCTCCCTTGAGAAGAAAAAAAATTAAAAAAATAGCATAAATAAAAAAAAGGTGAGAATGACGTATTTATGTCTACTTAGTATAAGTCCGTTGCCCCATTCCCTGCTTAGGGTAGTACTTGAAGATAGTCTCCCCTCCCATGTTAACGCATGGATACGTTTTGCCTTAATCTAGGTCGAGCTGGATGTTAAACCGTTCCAGCTCCACCCCATAATAAATATGCTATAATGGAACTTTTATCAAATTGAACAAGTCTGGTTATTTTAACTCGTTTAAAAAGCTGGTTAAGAAGTAATACCTTTATGGTTATGTATTAACTTAAGCTAGAAGAAATGCATACTTTAGAAGAAACAAAAACCGCGTGTTTTTGAGTTCAGATAATATTCAAATATAATTTGGTAAATGCGCTTGTAATTTTGAGGCAAGAATTGCGGAATCCCAAAACACCCCTCTGATGAATTGGCACTGTTTGAGTCCAGTGGCAATGGAGAAGTTCAGGGCGACTGGAACCATGTCGAGATAAGTGGAGACCATACACAGCACCCAGAAAATCTAAATTGTAATCGCTTTAGTACTGATTATGTTAAATGTTGCTTAACTTCGGTGACACAGCGGAAACCGGTTTGTCAATCTAGGTCCTCTGTATATGTTATGAATATTAATATTAATATTACTGGTACATAAATTATTATAGAACTATGGCAACCGGTCGACAGAACTCCAATCTATGGTGCCATCTTTCCAAACTTTTAGCAAAAGGATTCGACTTGCTATAACCACTATAAAAAATATTTCACTTGTCTTTCTGTTCCTAAATGTAAACACAAATGAAACAAATCTCTTTTCTTGGAATTTCCCCTCCATGGAACACTGTTCCGCTGGCCTACTTTTTCGTTGAATACAATATAACAGCCATCATATCCATGGTAAACAAGTACTTGTTGAGCCGTCGCCATAAATAATCAAATGCAACCTTATTTACAATTAGTGCATTACCACCTTACATACATCAACCGTTATTCACGCATGGTCTTCGGGCATTGTAAAATAGTTACTCCCAAGTAATCTAGAAGATATTTTATAACTGTTTTTTTTCAATTTTTTTCGATTAAGCCTAAAGTTCATTAAGAATTTAAATGTTTTTGGCAATTGCACACAGTAATCAACAAAGCTCTTGTTTGTCTAAGCTTTACATATATAAGCCTGAAGAATCCTAAAGTGGATGTTACGCGGAATATTCAGTGTAGCTTAATCGCCATGTACATTTTATAACTTACTTACTATATATATGTATATATATATATATATATATATATATATATATATATATATATATATGTGTGTGTGTGTGTGTGTGTGTGTGTATATACATATATATATGTATATATATATATATATATATATATATATATATAGATATATAATCATAACACTCTGCAATGATAATTTCCGAAAGTATAAAACGCTTGAGACTGTATGTATTTAATACTTTTTATAGCAAATAATATATATATATATATATATATATATATATATATATATATATATATATATACATATGTATATATATAATGGCTAAATACAGATCGCTCAACATGATAGCTTAAAAATAACTAAAAGTAAAGAGAAGCAAAATCGGGAAACAACGATTAAAAAAGTCATGAATATGGTAGGGACGAAAACATGCGAACAATAAACGAGGGAAAATTTACATAGCGATCAAATTAAATCCTAAAAATATGTTCTTTTTGCTTGCAAAGAGAAGGTTTCAAAGACTTAATAAAAATAGTTTCTAGAATTTTTAAATGAAAGGGCGAGTGCGACTTACACACGATCGTAAACATGTCAGCACTGAACTTCGTGGCTCACGCATGGCTATATATAAAGTGGTCGCAAATTGCAGAACCATATGACTTATTTAGAAAATCCGTGGGTGAAAACTTTACATAACGAATCTTTGATTGGACATGTTGTTTCAAACGGGAATCTAATATTTGCGGTGTTCGCCCAACATAGTGCGCACTGCAACTACATTTAATAAATAATAATAATAAATGGATTCGATGCAAAATAACACCGTTGCACATGCAACAAGATTTGTTCTGCCGTTTAATTATTGTGGGATTATCGCTTCCTACAACATTTTTGTAAAGCATTGTTCACTGTTTTGCATGTGCCAGCCAATAGTCTTGCAATACTTGAGAACTGTGATATAGCGACATTTTATATCCCCCGATTATATATACATTTATTTTTTCTATTCATTTATGTATGCCCCTATTAATATAATTATAATCAAATATTAACTATTCTTTTACACGTACATACACAAGAGTTTTATGCTTACGCAACCATCAGTGTCGGTTGACAATTCCTGCCGGTCATAAGCTCCGATCTCAACCACGAAACATACTTGATTCTATTTGCTGAGCCTCTACCTCAAGGCTATCAAATAACTGTCACGTGAATGGACAGAATTAAGGACCTATGAACGTTAAATTAGGTCGCGAACATAATACATAGACTCGAATGACACGAAGTCGTCTACATTTAATAAACGCTAGTTGACTGGGACTTAGCGCTTAATTCCCTTACAATTTCTATCATTAGCTATTATTAAATAGGCATTATCAATATAATTAAATAATTATATATATATATATATATATACATATATATATATATATATATATATATATGCATGAAATATGTGTATGTATGTGTGTTTTTCCTTTATCTGTCACTAAATGTCCATAATATGTTAAATAAAAAAATATATTTATACTTTCGTCAACTTTTCTTGTCTTTCTCTTACTACACATTTTTACTTAAACGTACCCTCGTTTCCACGTTTGCATCATTTCTTTTTCCCGCCGTATTAAAGCTTCCAGGCTTTCGTTCTTCATTCTTGGTAAACTTTTATTGTCCTTTCCTCACAACTAATGAACCGCCTTAGGCGCCTCATCTTTTCTTAACAATAATGAGCATTCATACAAACGGGCATATAACTCTTAATTGGCGAGAGTGTCAATTAAGTTTCTCTCTCCATGCTGAAATGAGATGAACTGATGAGATCTGTGAATGCTCACGTCACAAGTATGCTTTAATGTCTACATCGTTTCAAAATCACAAATGTAAATGTGATCCGCGTTTTCATTTTGGCGTCGTTCAATATAGCAATAATTCATGTATGCAATTTTAGATTAAAAGAATTGTATTTTACGTTATATAAAATGTATATTTTTTACTGGAGGCTATGGATTAACGGTATAATGGGAAGATGTGTAGGGTGCAGTACAGAAGAAACTCCGTAAACTTTATTCATACCTTAATACGTTATTCTGGCAAGTCTGGTTAAGCTGCGTTATCGCATAAAAAAATAGATATTAAAATGCATTGACGTGCGATGCAATGAGAATGGGTTTCTCGAATTTGATTACCAACTATTCCTTTGATCGTCTTTTCAGTTTTATAATAAGGATGCATTTTATGTCTTGTTATTTTCTTTTACTTTATTAGTGAGATTAATAAGATAACCCTTAGCAGCTGGGTGCATTGAAATAACTGACTCCGACAAAACCAAGCAGAGAGGGAATTATGAATAATTCGCATAAAAAACACAATTTATATTGCGTTTTTTTTACGTTATATACAATCTTAAATATAAAGCGGGGTAGGATGTTATAAACACACATATATATATATGTGTGTGTGTGTGTGTGTATGTGTGTGTGTTTGTGTATGTATCAGAGATTAGATCACCGTGGCAAAATGATTCCACTCACTGCTAATTAGAGTTACCGCGAAGTTTACCGGTTACAAAAGAAAAAAAAAAAAAAACAAATAGGTAAAGCACCGACAAGCAATGGGCAAGTGTCTCTAAATTGGCATTTCTTGAGCATGTTTACAAGCACCGATCCCAAGTGATGAATGATAGAACAACCGACTATGAACAAGATCGTTGTAGGTTCAATCCTTTACTATACATGAGTGCTAATCTAGCTGCACTTATGGCATATGATGCATCGAACCACTAGTGTATGTGATTGACTATATATATATATATATATATATATATATATATATATATATACTAGCTGGGACACACAACGTTGCCCAGAATTGAATGATTGTCACCGAATATTTCACCCACCTATGTTTTTTTTTTGTATTAAAATACGTTAAATTGCCCAGAAGGAAGCTTCACATGCCTCCACGCAGTAACTTTGTTTAAAACATGTCTTATCTTATATTGAACTTTAGAGAACCTTGTGGTTCTGTTTTACAAAATTATTTTATATAAACTTTTTTCCTGTTAACGAATAAATAACATTAATAACACTTCGTTACAGATGACGCCCTGCAAAAATATAAATAAATAAAAAAAACGCTATCAATTTACCCACATTAGAATTTTCACAGCACGATGTTCTATCATTATTACTAAGGGACGACATAGAAAATGGTTTTACCGATTATAGATATATTAAAATTACGGTTTCGATTATCGCTAAGCATTCGGGGTATTGTGACACATAACTTAACTATGATCACTCCCAGACTTATACACTAAAATTGTGTGCACTTAAAAGAAAATTTGTTAACCCATTCCTAAATCTATAACGAAGGAACTTACACCCAGCAAAGTTGCATTTATATAATTGTAGATATATAGATAGATAGATAGATAATAGCCGGGTAGAAGCAGTGTATTATCTATGTATCTATCTATTTATATATATATATATATATATATATATATACATATATATATATATATATGTATATATATAAGAGTAGGTAGTAGTCTGCTTGAAGCATTGTTGGTAAAGAAATATATAGAATTTTTTAAAAGCCAAAAACAATGTGGAGAAAGACCGGACTCATGAGAGTCAGGAATTGAAAAGCAAACAAATGTAGACGGGTATACTTGAGTAGAGGAGTTCCTAGCCGTTTATTCGTCTATCATTCTTCACCTCAATATATAATTATTTATAACCAAGTTGCTGGTATGTCCGGTGTATGTAAAGTCCGTGGGTGGTATGGAACTTTGATTAATTTCGAGAGAAAGGGACCTCTCCTTTTAAAAATAGAAGACAAAAGTAGATGGCGGAAGAGAATGTGACAGGACTGCAGAAAACGTCAGGGTCAGTTGGGGTAAGTTTATATTACTTATTATTTTTTTATTATTTCTGTTGTAAGCTTTGGTTATATATATATATATATATATATATATATATATTATTTTTCTTTTATTTCATATAATATTGTATAACTTATTATTATTGTTATTGTGATTGTTATCATTATTATTATTATTATTATTATTGTTGTAGTTATTGTTATTGTTGTTATGCTGACAAGTGTTTTCTTTCTTTACAATTTTTCTTTTATTTTATATAATATTAAATAATTTATTATCATTATATTATTACGCTTATCGCTCCGTCCGTTATCATGCTGTGCATCCCTAAAAAAGGAAAGTGGAATATTCCAAATAAAGGCAAAATGGAATATTCTAAATCCCTAATAAAACAAAAAAAAATGGTGTCGCTGGTGAGGCAACGCTAATAAAAATGATTTGTCTTTCTGGGCATTTTGGCTAAGATCAAAGTTCTGTTCTTCAGATGCTAGATTTCAATTTCTTTTCTCTTAGTGCAGGAGAAATCCTTTGCGACTACAGCAATTTTTTCTCCAGGTTAAAAACTACCCTGGTGTCTAAGTCTGTCTCCTGGGGAGGCATTGTGAATAGGTGCTACATTTAATGTTACCAAGTTTCAATATTATAACACTAACTGGGAAAAGTAACTTCTGGTTTAATTACAAAATGTCCTGTAAATGTCCCTTCTGATTAATTATATGCCCTGGAAAGTGTCCCTTCTGATTATTTGTTTTTGTTGTTGTTGATTGTTTACTTGCCTCCCCACATGACGAGATGGACATGAGGTCGGTTAAAAATTTTAGGGGGAAACCAACTCCCCAAAAGGGGTACTCTGATCAATAACAAAAATAAAAATTGTATCAGTAAAGAAGGATTTCTCCTCCATTAAGCAAGACCAAAAAAGGGGGGGGGGGGTAAGTCACTGGAATACTGGGACTGATACTACACTAAGAAATTCATGTTGAAGCAATGGTTGCCTAATCCCTAACCGTGTTAATATTTTTATGTATTAATTTTTAAAAAGCTGCTTAAACAGTTTATGATTTAAACATCACTTTATTTCAAGTATATTTTTAACAGTGGGGTAAGCGATATACAATCAGTCCCGGAAATGGGTTAAACCGTTTACGTATTAAACATTACTTTATTTAATGAATATTTTTAACCGTGGGGTGAGGTAAGAAGTAGGTCCCGGAAATGGATGCAACCATTTACGGTTTGAACATTACTTTATTTAATGTATATTTTTAACAGTAGGCTGGGGGATAAGAAGTTGGTCACAGGAATAGCTGAAAAAGTTTACGATTTAAACATTACTTAATTTCATGTATATTATAAGAGTGGGGTGCGGGATATGAAGTAATCCCGGAAATGGCTGAAACAGTTTACTATTTAGAGATTACAATATTTCATGTATATTTAAGCGGTGGGTTGGGGGATATTAAGTCAGTCCTGGAAATGGCTGAAACAGTTTATGACTAAAACATTACTTTATTTCATGTATATTTGTTAACAATGGGGTGGAGGACATGAAGTCAGACCCGGGATTGAATATGATAAGTGCAAATATATACTAGCAGAAAGCGGCGCCAAGTATTGAATGAGATAAGTGGAAAACATATAGTAGCAGAATTCTCAGCGTCGCCCAGGATCGAATTAGATAGGTGTAAGATATATACTAGCAGAATGTGCGATGCTACCCGGGATTTACAGATAGGTGGAACATATATACTATGAGAATACCCGAAATTGATTGATGTGTTTTAATTAAATAATTATCCCAGGCAATACATCACAGTTATTATTTAAGTGACGGGGAGTGATATTGTGGGTTTAAGTTATGAAAATTAGTGTCAAAATTAGTAACATATCCAAGAATTATGAAAAATGATGAAATGTGAGTTATTTGATTGGTGTGTTTGTAATGAAATAATACCCTAAACAATATATAAAAGTTCTTATATTAGTAAGAGCGTGGCATAATGTGGGTTTTTAATCAGAAAAAAAATCATTGCCAAAATTAGTAACATATTTAAAAATTATGAAAAATGATGAAATGTGAGTTATTTGATTGATGTGTTTGTAATGAAATAAGCAGTCCGGCAAATATATCGAAATTATTATTTTAGTAAAAAGAAGGCTATAAGGTGTGTTAAATTCATGAGAAATGATTGTCAAAATGAGTAACATATCCAAGAATATGAAAAATGATGAAAAGCGAGTTTATTAATGGGTGTGTTTATAATAAAATAATCAGTGGAGACATTATATCAAAGTTATTAAGTTAGTAAGCAAGGACGATAAGGTGGTTTTAATTATGAAAAAATGATTGTCGAAATTAGTAACAAATCCAAGAATTATGAAAACTTATCATATGTGATTTAATGCAATAATGTGTTTGCAATGAAATAATCAGACCTGGCAATATATGACAGTTATTATTTTAGTATTGTGGAAACAAAATTTAAAAATGTGATTGTGGAAATTAGTAACATATCCGAGAATTATTAAAAAATATGAAGTGTAAATCAATAAATAGTTGTGCTATTATGAAATAATCGGCCCAGACAATATATCAAATTACTGTTTTAGTAAAAGAGGGCGATGAGGATGGTTAATATTTTGAAAATATTGTTTAAATTAGTAAGATATCCAAGAATAACGAAAAATGGTGAAATGTTAGTTAACTGATCGGTGTGTTTATAATAAAACAATAGGGCAAGAAAATCCATTAATATTATTATTTAAGTAAGAGGAAAGACAATAAGGAGGGCTAAAATATGAAAAATTATTGTCGAAATTAGTAACATATCCAAGAATTACGAAACATGATGAAATATTAGTTGATTTATTGGTGTGTTTGTAATGAAATAATCAGCCCAGACAGTATATCAAAGTTCCTGTTTTAGTAAGAGAGGGCTACGTTATAACTGGAAATGTTTTCTCAATAATTAAATCGGTATAACTGGAAATATTTTCTCAATCATTAAATCATTTCTCTCCGATAGGCTCATAAGAGTAGTGGTCGATGGACAAAAATCAGAGGCCTGCAGTATTAATGCTGGAGTCCCTCAGGGGTCAATCCTGGACCAACTCTCTTCCTGATCTACATCAATGACCTCCCTAAACACATACTTCAATCATTCGTTGACATCTATGCTGATGACACGACCATCTACGGCAATACATCAAAGGCTCTAAATGAAAAAGTTATCTCTGATTCTCTCTCCTCTAATCTCGAGCGAGTGGTTCAGTGGTGGAAGTCGTGGCTGGTTACATTTAATGCATCCAAAACCAAACTTCTGTCCTTAAATCATCAACGCTCTGATCCCTATCTGGCATCAATTGGGATGGATGGCTCTCATCCGGGAGAGCCACCGTGTTTTGACAAGCTTCTGGATTTGACCTTTACTCCTGATCTGAAATGGAACACGTACATCAAGCCTGTAGCCAAGGTCGCTAGAAAGATGGTGGGATCCTTCTACTGCTCCAGAAGATATCTCACTGCTGATGCAATTCTCTACCTATATAAAAGCCAAGTACGTCCAAGGATGGAATAGTGCTGCCATATCCGTGCAGGAGCTGCTAAAAACAGCCTATCCTGCCTTGACAGAGTACAAAATAGACTTCGTGGCTTAGTGGGGGATGCCCTTTTCTCTACCCTGTAACCTCTCTCCCACAGAAGAAACGTTGCGAGCTTATCCTTGTTTTATCGTTATTTCCATTGCAGGTGCTCGTCTGAACTCTAATCTCTGGTCCCCCCTCGCCAATCTTTCACGAAAAACACCCGTCTAGCCGAATCCACTGTGAAAATTTTCACCTACTCTTTATGTGTGCCTAAATCAAAACGTGGGTTCCATGAATAAAGCTTCTTTCTTAGAACTGCACCCCTGTGGAACTCTGTTCAGTCTGCCTGCTTCCCACCTGACTACAACTTGGATGCGTTCAAGTCCAACGTTAAAAATTCCTAATGAACCGTCCCCTTAAGTAAACACTTCATCAAATCTCCACACTAACGTAATGTACTTGCAATAACCCTTATCCCTGAGTGGCTTCCGGGCCTTCATAAGTTGTGACCACTGTGTACAAAAAAGAAAAAAGGGCGATAGGAATGGTATTATTGCAGAAAGTATGGTCTATATTAGTAACATATCCAAGAATTATGAAAAATGATGAAAAGCGTGTTTATTGATTGGTGTGTTTATAATAAAATAATCAGTCCAGACAATACATAAACGTTATTATGTTAGTAAGAGGAGGCGGTAAGGATGGTTTTAATTATGCAAAATGATTGTCGAAATTAGTAACATATCCAAGTATTATGAAAACTGATAATATGTGATTTAATGCAATAATGTGTGGTGTAATGAAAAACATCACCCCACATAATATATCAAGGTTATTATTTTAGTAAGGGGAGGGTTATGGTGTCAGTTTAAATGATAAACAGTTATTGTCGAAATTAGTAACATATCCAAGAATTATGAAAAATGATGAAATGTTAGTTAATGTATTAGTGTGGTGTAATTAAAAAAATCAGCCCAGACTATATATCAAAATGATTATTTTAGTGAGGGGGGAGCTATAAGGTGTGTTTACCTTATGAAAAATAATTTTCGAAATTAGTAACATATCCAAGAATTACAAAAAATTATGAAATGTGAGTTAATTTATTAGTGTGCTTGAAATAAAATAATCAGCATAGACAATAAATCAAAGGTATTGTTTAGTAATGGGGAGGTGTTAATATATGGGTTAAAATTATGAAAAATTATTGTCGAAAAAAGTAACATATCCAAGAATAAGGAAAAATGATGAAATATGATTTCATGCATTAGTGTGTTTGTAATGTAATAATAAGCCCAGACAATATATCAAAGTTATTACTTTATTAAGGAGGGGGGGAGATAATGTGGATACAAATTATGAAAAATGATAGTCGAAATTATAACATATACAAAAATTATGAAAGATGATGAAATTGACGTTAATTGATTGGTTTGTTTGAAATGAAATAAGCAGCTGAGCAAATATATTAACGTTATTATTTTAGTAAGTTTGGCCGATAATGTTACTTAAAAATATTTTTAAAAATGTTGTCGAATTCAGTAACATATCCAAGAATGAAAAATGATGAAATGTGAGTTGATTGATGTGTGTGTATGTAATGAAATAATCAGCCTATACAATATATCAAAGTTATAATTTTAGTAAGGTGTGTGAAATGGTGAGTTAGAAATGATGAAAAATTATTGACATAATTAGTATTATATCCCAGCATTTATTACATATGAAATATGGCTGTGGATTTGCTACAGGTTCTGCTAGTTATTATTATTATTATTATTATTATTATTATTATTATTATTATTATTATTATTATTATTATTATTATTGTTATTATTATTATTATTATTATTATTATTATTATTATTATAATGCTGACAAGGGGTTTCTTTCTTTACAATAATAGTATCGCAGTGAAGATTCATGTGACCTATTTTTGGAGGGCGGAGAAGATAACAGTGTAAGACCTTGTTTTATCTTTTTTATTATTATTATTATTATTATAATTATCTATACATATGTGTGTGTGTGTTTTATACTAGTTTGTATTAAATATTAAATCTATTTTTTTCGATGGTGATGTTGATGCTTTTATTTTGTGTTCTTTTGTTTATAGTTTTTTTTTGTTTTATGTTTTATGTATACGTGTTCGTGTGTTAAGAATGTAATTTTGGCTTATTCTTTTATGCATTTATGTTTTTTTGTTTTATTTGTAGCAATAATACTCTGTCTTTGTGTACGTATATAGACACTTATTTATATATTTCTATTGAAATATGCAGTACCGGGTAAATTATAGTGTAAGGGAGATAATTCTGTTTAACTTTATTAGTTGTCTCTTTTCTTTCCTTTTTTTATCTTACTATTTTTATTGAAATATGCAGTATCTGGTAGAATATAGTGTAAGGAAGATAAGTCTTTTTACCTTTATTATTTGTACCTTTTTTCTTGTTTTACCTTGCTAAAGTTCAGTAAATATATACATACTATATATACCTACTACACATGCACAAGAGCCCATACATAAATACACACACACGCATAAATGTGCGTATACCATGCGTAATACTATATGTATACTATATTCAGCCGTCTATAGCGTAAGGGAGACATTTCTGTCGAACTTAATTTATTTTACTTTCTTTTTATTTAATTTTATTCTCTTTAGGAAGTTGTATTGAATTGCTTTAAATGTGTTTTATTTTCCTGGCCTACGTATATATATATATATATATATATATATATATATATATATATATATATATATATATATATATATATATATATATATATATATAAATATATATATATATATATATATATATATATATATATATATATATATATATATATATGCATATATCTTTATCCGTAGTGGCAACAATATTATTTCACACTTCATGTATGTGTATTTACTTTATTTTCAGTGTTTCTTTTTATTTTTTTCATGTGTGTTACATGCAAATTAATTTATATATATATATATAAATTTAATTTATATATATATATATATATATATATGTATATTATTTTTTATATGGTCTATCTTGCTGTCGCTATGAATACCCTTATTATTAAGTAATTGTATACACTTCAATATATATATATACATATGCATTTTTTTCTTTTTTAGTATTCATATATATATATATATATATATATTATTGGAATTTGTGTATTGTCGTTGCTCTGGTACGCTTGTAATGAGGGGGTCAAAAGATGAAGGGAGAGCTCAGTTCTAGTCTGTTATTAACGGAAGATTTTTGTTTCGAGATAAGGAGTGCTTCTGCAATTCTAAGAATTCCAACGTTTCTGGCTGAGGCAAGGATATAAACTCGAATATTACGTTTGGTGGTGTTGCTTGAGATTATATGTTTGTGGAATAAGGATATTCTGGTGTTTATATGTTCTTTAATGCGTTGGTGTAATGGTCTAGATGGGATAATTAGATAGGGAGAATGTGTCGGCTGTGTGTGATGGGTGTTTCGGGTTAGGTGCTGTCTTAAGGTGGTACCGGTGAGACAAGATCGAAGGTGAGGTAAGCTGCAAGCTAAATGGAGGCAGAATGAGACAGACTCGAAGGTGCAGTAAACTGCAAGCTAAATGCACCCAACGGGATAGACACTGAGAGAAGTAGCAGGCGATCGAGAAAAGAGGGGGGGCGGACGACAGGCATAGAAAAAACCAGTTGTAAACAGAAGAGAAAAATTAAAAAGGAGAAAAAAGGTAGATAAGGGCCAGAATGGTATGTGCGAAGGATACTTCTTTTGGCCAAGAAAGCTGTAAACGCTAATTGACAATGACAGCCCGATACGTGAGTGAAAGGAAAAATACCAATGAAATTCCAATATACAAAGCGACCATTGTTCACTGTTCCCTGGTGGATAAGTGGCCTCTATTGAAAAGACGCGTGACCTTTGTGGAATTGGATTTGGTTTATTTTTATGATCCCTAAAAGTTAATTGCACGAGACCATTCTGGCTTTAATAGCCCGTAAAATTCTATTAGGCACACGCCGGCTGAGATATTCTACTCGATTGCCAGGAGAAGAAGAAGAAACTACCACTTTTTTGGGCATAGGCAGCCTGGTGAGGATTTGAGTGACAGCGGTTCCGGCATCCTGATTGGCTTAAGGGCCGAATGAGAGAAAAAAGAAGATATAGCTCCCGCCCCCCACAATATAAGCAGGAGTTTTGAGCGCAAGACACACAGAGACTGACAGACACAGAGAGACATCTGCTCCCCTGGGCTTGAACGAGTGAAAAAACCGACCTCATCGATTGACCCTGCCACTTAGTTTTTTAGTTTTCACCGAAAAAGAAATAACTTTCCAGTTAACAAACGGCCAGTCCCTAACTTATTAGTGGCATACGAAACGACGATTGTAAACTTTTATGAATAACAAGGAATTTTGAATCACAAAAAAAAAACAAATATCGACTTGTCTTTTTTGATTTGTTTGGCATGATTGCAGAAACGCTCGACGAGTCTCTATCAGGTACAGGCCGCTGACATTCTCATCAAAAGACACGAGGACCAACGATCGGGGAACATTCCACCAAAAGACGACACGCGGGTGACGTAAGTGCCACACCGGTGTGGATAAGTTTTATGTCTAGCTTACCGTGGTGTATGGATCTGCGGATAGCAGAGGAGATTCTATCATTTAAGAAGGGGAGCTTGTGGAAAAAGGTATATGAGGGAGCTTGGCGTTGTTTTTTCTTCTTTTTTTGAGTGAAAATAAGGTAGAATTGGAATAGCGGTTTATGGAGAGTGAATAAATTGCAGTAGTCACCCGTAGTTACAAAATATAAACTTAAACACTTTTTAAGAAAGTGGTCGTTTTAAAAAAGCTGACAAAGTAAATATTATAAATATAACCGTTTATTTAAATAATAAACATAGGTCAATTTTTTTTCCAAAACTTTAAATGGTTTAACTTTAATCACGTTTTTTATTGAAACTGTGATCATGCACAAAGCTGGAATTATATTGCTATTATTCTTAAACTCATTTCGTACATGGCGAGCGTGCTTACTAACTAATCTTTACTTATGAAGTAAGAGAAAAAATCGTAAAACCTGGATTTGACCTGGAAAAACTATTAAAATTGCGCAATGGTTTCGCACTCGGCAATCCTATGCATCCTAAATCAATATCTACTTTACAATTTGGTGCTGGTGCATTTTTGGTACCGGTGTATCTGTGATTAGGTTTTCAGGTCAAATTCAAGCTTTCACGTTTTTCTCTGGGTGGTCCAGGTCAAATTAAACTTTCTCGTTTTTTTATATCGTAATGCGGAAGAATATTTACAGAAGATCCTCCGTTCTCAATGTGGAAGAATATTTACAAAAGTCCCTAAGATCCCCAATGTAGAAACTTATTACCCCAAATTGTACTTTGTATTGATCAAGACTTTAAAGCACAGATTATTAAATTATGCGCATTTACTCATTGTACAACTTTATCTTGCATTATTTTTTTTGGGGGGGGTAAATATGAAGAATCTGTCCATCCTCGATAAATATTTTACTTTTAAAGGTGTCTGGGATGGCTGAAAATGAAGATGAAGTAAAACAAAAAAAAAAACAACTCCGACATACGAGTAGATTCAGAGAGCGACACTCATTGTAAGTTACATTATTTTATACAAGTGGTCCGTACATTTTTAAACTAACATTTTTTTTTAATTTTTGAAACTGATTATTTGCTGGAATTTTAAACGATATTTTCGTTTCCAACCCTCTGAAAACCTTTTTAGGAAATTAACATTTCTTCGTATATTATACACTACTTCTTTGCTATAATTTTATTGTCATTTTTGTTTTCAGCACCCGGGAAATCATATAAAAGTGTTAACTTTAAAGGATTAGTCGTAAGTGGAAACAATCTTTATTTGTGTTCTTTGTTTATTTCTTAAATAACATGGTTAAGTTTTAAAAAAATATTCACATCCTCACATGTGTAATAAAATATTCATTTAAGTGTACCCATTTACGTGTTGTGTATATAAATTAAAATGCAAAGTTAAAAATCGAATCAGGAATTTGAAGACAAAATAAAACGAAATATTACCTCATGTGTCCCTAATAATAAACACGAAGATCTATTGCGATATTTTTATTACTAAAGTAAAAGGTAAATTTTAAGAGATTGGTTACCCCATCTGAAATAATAGCCTTTGATGAAATTTTAGCAATTTACATTTTGTGAAGCATTTATAATATAAGCAAAATTGTAAACAAAAAAATCGAATCTTCACCGCGTAAAAAAATGAGCAGAAATGTTTTTAAAGCGTCCCTAATAACCGGTTAGTAAAAACGAATTACTGTATCGTTATTTTTATTACTAATAATGATTTGTCCCTGTAACTTTATTACTAAAATAAAATATAAATGAACATATTGTCACTGTAAATTAAATAAATGTAAACATCAAGTAAAATATTAAATTCGAATTTCTGTTTTGTATAATAAAAATACAAATAATCAATACACCAAATAATTTGTTTCCTGATGATGTTAGTAAGTTATTAACGAAAAGAGTACTGTTTATAATTTCAATGAAGTGCGATCATTTTTTTTTTCGAGGCACAAGAATTCTTCACAGGCGGGATTTTTTTGATAATCTCTTGAATGTTCGTTTTTGAATGATGTTTTGATCAATCGGAAATATCCGAATATGTAGATCTAAATCAATGAGAAGGGAACATTCATTATTTGTGGGGAGGGGGTGAATGGTTAAGAGTAGGCAATGTACATGAAATCACTAGACAAGTAATTACGGAGTAGACCCAGGAAAGTTTAAAACATAAAAATGCGCGCGATGTCAAATAGGGTCCTATTAAGTCGTATTGAATAATGTAAAATTTGAATTACTATCTCTGTAGATTATGACAATTATAAAGATGGTGCTACACGGAATAAATGTAATGTTTTGATATTATGGAATATTGAGTCTGTAAATGAGGTATGGAGTTCTATTTATAATGACTCACAGCGTAAACATAATACATATTTATGTGCCATCTGATGATGTAAAACCTCGGTATTTTAGTCAAAACGGGGAAAACTGCGCGTCTTTTATTATATATAATATGATAAAATCGTATCTTATTTCCTAGGAGCGATATCATCATGCCAATACCTTAAGACGAAGTAGCTATTATTTCTCCCTCTAATTGAAAAATTATTTCACTCTCAAAAACCGGACTGGGTACTTCTATAACAATTTATAATATGAATCTTATATGTCTGTTTAAATGTGTGCATGTATGTATGTGTGTATGTATGTATGAATGTATGTAAGTATTATGTATGTATGTACGTATGTATGTCTGCCTAAGCCTTTCGAAAAAGGCGACCAGTTGATAAAAAGCACAGTCGAAATATAGGAGATTCATTTTCGCGCTAATGTAACCTACTTTTAGAGGCATAAGAAACTTTTAATATTGAAGAAGGTTTAGTCATGTGTTTTCCTATTTTTTTTCAACATGAAACGAAACACTTACATTTGGTTTTGTGGTGTTTTCTTTTTGTGACTTGTTCGGGTTATTTTTTACTTTAGTTTTATTGGGTGGGAATCGGTGATTAATGAAATTATTGTAGTAATTAATTAACACACAAATCACGCAGGAAGTTTCATTTCATTCCTTTCGGATAGGTTTACATGTTTTAATTTTAAAATTAAATTTCTGCGTCTTAATAAAATTCAGGACCATCTATTTGTATGTGCGGAGACGGGTAATTAACCAATCAAAATTAACACAGCTTCAAAGACTAAATGGATGATTTGTTTTTGTTTTTCCCCTCTCTTCATCCGGCATGCGTACTGCGTTATTTGTTTTTCTTTTGCCCCTCAATGCTATGTATTTATATTTATATTCTGATAGCCGTTCTTACCTGAACGAGTTGGGGGTGTTTATTCTGAAATCGGTTCATAAAATGAGCACGTTGGGAGTTGGGCAGCAGCAGCAACAACAGCAACAACAACACCACAAAAAACAACAACAACAACACAAACAACAACAACAACAACAGCAACAAAAACAACCGTACTTGAACTTTATCGAGGGGGACGCTTACACTGAGCAACGCATTGTAAATAGTAACGTCTCGTAGTGAATTATATTTAAAGGAAATGTTTGATTTTTAGATCTAAGTACAGGTAAGTGTGCAGCTAAGTTGTTTTTTTTTCATCAAGCTCCGAGATTTTATAACAAGCAACTCCATATTATAACAAAGCCCTCCGTGAAAGCCGCTATAGGGATCGAAATCTAGTAATAGCTCACCTACCCGACCAGACAATACAAAATTTATAGAGAAATGGGTATTATCATGTTCACATATATTACTTTTATATCATTTATAACATGGTCAGAGACTTTCTCCTGTAAGTAATCCACCACTCTCCAACCATGAAAAAACTTTATGAACACTGCAAAAAATGCTGTCAGCAAAGGTTATTTCTGCTAACTTTCTGTTGACTCTCTTCTGCTTTAAAACTAAATTCTCTCAAATCCCACCGTTCATGCAGGAAAATGTTATGTCCGTCACTAACTTAATGGTTGTACAAGTAAACTAATAGTACAGAGTGCCTCAAAAAGTCTCTTAACCTTTTCCCCGATGTTAGTAAAACGATTTTACAACTTACGTATGTTGTTCAATGCTATACTTATTATTATCAGTGAAATATCTGACATAGAGAAATAGAGAAAAAATAATCATTAATAATAAAATTATTTTCAACGCTTCAATTACTTTTTGGACATCCTCTATAAATAGCCACGCTAAGAAAAAGAAAATTGATATCAAGATATCTCAAGCAACCTTCAAATTTAGGCTCCACACCCAAAGAAGAAAGTGAACATACCTTCGAAAATAAGTTAACACATCTCCGGTATATGTAGAGTGAGTCACGGGAAACGGATATTTGTAAAAATAGTGTTTTTTTCCCTCCTGAATTTACCTTCCGAGGAATTAGTAGGGCATCAATGTGTTTCAAGAAGATGGGACGACTGCTCCTACAGCGAGAGCGTCCATGCCTGCTATTTGAGCTACATTCCTTAATCATGTCATTTAAGACCTTTGATATCTCATGTGGTCCCCGCGCTCAGAAGATCTTAGCATGTGTGATTTTGGAACTCACGCGGCTATGCTAGGAAACCTCGCATATTTGGAGAAGTGAAAACTGTAATACATGAAAATATACAAGCAAGTAATAAGCTTAAGTAAAAGAGGAAACTAACTTTTGAAAGCAGCTTCAATTATATGCTCATGAATATGGCCATCATTTGTTAAATATAATTTTTTCGCTTCTAAATATTCCATTCTGGCATAGATTAGTAAATGGTTTTATGTACATTATTCACTTTTTGTTGAAAAATTTCTGAGGCTTCTGTTTTCCTTAAAACAACCCGTTTTCTGTGATTCAACCTGTACAATAGGAAAACTGAATAAGTTTAATATCGAATATGAAATTAAATAGAATGTGACCATATATTTATATCATTGGCCCAACATATGAGAATTGCTGACTATGCACCATAGGAAAAATCCACGATTTTTCTGTCAATCATTAATAATTATAAAATCTGCATGCACATTATAACGACATCAAACGGCGCCCTGCAAAGAAACAAAAAGAAAACTATCTAACACACAATTATTTCTAACCAATGCTACCACTTCGAAAGAGGAATTAAACAAGGTTCGCGTGAAGCAATATAAGTGTGACACTAATATACTATAATTAAAATTCATAAAATATACATTCTGCCTTCACTGAAGCGGCACTTTCTTACAATCATTATCCCAGATTTTTTCGCGGACTTTTTATTATGTCTTCTTTTTAATTATATTTTATATTGAATTTGGCTAGAATTTATTTTAATTTAAAGTCAGTGAAATATAAGACATACACACTTGCATGAATTAAAAAATGTATCTTACATTTATAGATGATTGCAACGTCTTGTCAGACGAGTATCACTCCCTCAAACACTTTAAGTCCAGTAATCCTAAAATGACTTCCATCGCTACAGGACCCTTTTTATAGAACAATGGCTGAGGGAGGATATACACAGATGATGTAACAGATTCTGAGCTTTGTACGACAGCTAAGTCTCCCACTCGGTTCAAAATGTTGAGACCCAGCAAAAAGCAAGAGTAATATAGCCAGCAACAAGTTAAACTGCAGACCAGCTAAATGCGGGTACTGTTCTCCCGCTTTATGTTTTTTTATTTAAATCAGAGATTTGTATTCTCCTATAAAGGTTGCCTTCACCACGGCGTACGGGAGCCCTCTCCATCCCAGCACACACATACAAATACACACGGTATTAGTTGGCCGTTGTCCCCCAAAAAGGGTTCGTTCGCACCAAACGAGTCTGGTGGGGGAACCAGTTTAGTTGCCGGTGACCCGACCATGAAGCAGGTAGTACTGGGTTACATGGTACCAGTAGCATATGACATGACCTGACTAATTTATACAGATATACATACATACACACATACATACATACGTACATATATATATGTGTGTGTATATATATATATGAATACGTATATTATTAATTTAATGTATATGTCTACGATATGTATATATATATATATATATATATATATATATATATATATATATATATATATATAGTTCCGATTGATAAAGCGGCAAACAATATAGTTTTTATATGTAAAAAATATTATATACAACGTTTATTGATAGAAGTAGGA
Organism: Euprymna scolopes; assembly: GCF_053919585.1. Lineage (NCBI taxonomy): Eukaryota > Metazoa > Mollusca > Cephalopoda > Sepiida > Sepiolidae > Euprymna > Euprymna scolopes. The sequence goes on from NC_136497.1 coordinate 35,532,595, forward strand.
CTAATAGGAAACGTTTCGGATACTTATAAAGTAAGTAATAGTAATTTAGATAGCATTTAGGATTAAAGTTAGATTTAGTAGGATTAAAGTTAGAAGACAAACACAAAAATATCCCATGTATGTATTGGATACCTAAAATGCATAAAAATCCAGTTGGTGCTAGATTTATTGTAGGTTCAAAGACGTGCACCACTAAACATTTAAGTAAAGCTATATCTAAAATATTTAAATTAATTATAAATCAAATAAATAATTTTCACCTGAAAAGTAAATTCTATAGTAATATAAATCTATTTTGGGTAGTAAATAATTCCCAACAAGTGAAAGAAAAATTAGATAAAATAAATTCCAGAATAAAAGCAAAATCTATAGCTACTTATGATTTTAGTACGCTATATACTAAAATTCCGCATGAAAAACTTATAAAAGAATTAAATGATACTGTAGATTTATCGTTTGAAGGTGGAAAATGTAAATATATAGACTTTTCAAACTCGAAAGCTTTCTGGTGTAAAAATAAAAATATCAAAACTAGTGTTTCTAAAGGTATTCTAAAAATACTTGTAAGTCATCTTATTAAAGAATGCTATTTTCAAATAGGAAATACAATATTACTCCAAACGATAGGTATCCCAATGGGATTGGATCCTGCACCATTTTGGGCAAATTTGTATTTACATAGACTCGAGTATATATATATATATATATATATATATATATATATATATATATATATATATATATATATATATATATATATATATATATGTCATCACTATTAAAAACAGATATATCTAACACATATAACTTTCATGGATGTAGGAGATTTATAGATGACCTTATATGTATAAACGATAATGATGAATTCGCAAAAAATAAACATCTTATATATCCAAACGAATTAAAATTGAATTGTGAACATAGAGGACAACAGGCTACATTTCTGGATTTAGATATAAAAATTGAGGATGGGAGTTTTCTTTATAAAATATTTGATAAAAGAAACGTTTTGCCCTTAAAATAGTACGTATGCCCCATAAAGATAGCACCTGCCCTGTTTTTATGTTTTATGGAACCATTATGTCAGAGTTTTTGAGAATAGCTCGCGTTACTTTAAAACTAACAGACTTTATACCACCAGTTCTAGTTTAGTAATAAGGATAATTAAACAAGGTGGGGATAAAAATAAAATATTAAAACAGTTAAATAAAGCATTTGTTCGTTATCCTGATGTTTTTGACTCGTTTAAGATAAACCAGACTATATTAATAAAGGAAATCCAAAACTATATTAGCAATGTATAAAATGTATTTATAATTACATATATTAAATTTATAATTAAAAAAAAATGTATATATGTAAAAATATTTTAACCTTTATATATCTAATTTTAAATAAGAATGTAAATATACACAATACTAATCATAGTGGGGGTGATAAGTAGTTAAATGGATTCATCCTAATCTTATAAATACAAGACTGATAAATTAAAAAATTAAAAAAATGTATCCATTTTAAATGTGGAAATTGATGAATCGCACAGGTAAGAAACTCATTTTTATAATGTCTTTTTCCTAAGATTAAGGGTGGTGGTGTTTGATCAACACTGCTGGGGATCCATGATGTAATATACTGTTTTGTTTTTAAATCACCGAAACAGTGTTTCATGGTAAACAACTGATGATCCCTTGAAAAATAAATTATTGGTATTATAGTAAATTCGAAAGCGAGTTGATGCAGTGATTGCAGGTGATTAAATGACTTACTGACTAGATGGTTTTCTAACGAATGGTAAAAAATATTTTTGTATAGGTTTAAAGGTTAAAAACTTCCAAGACTATATATATACATATATATGTCTGTGTGGGTGTGTGTTTGTGTGTGTGTAGGTAGGGTGGGGTTGGTGTGTTCACTTTTTTTGGGGTAAAGAATCCCACAAAGTGCTCGATTACAAAGAAAAAAATCAGTATAAGAGCTAACTATTTATTTATTTTCAACTGCACAGAAGGTCAGCAAAAAATATTGGTACCGTCTAACATAACGGAGCCACGTTGGTAGTACATAATGTTAGGTTCTCGTCAGCCATATTGTTTTATATATATATATATGTATATATATATGTATATATATATATATATATATATATATAGAGAGAGAGAGAGAGAGAGAGAATAAATGACAAAATCTATATTTCAAAATTAATTCTGTTGACTATTTATAATTGATTTCGTTACGCCGTTTTTTAACCGTTTTGAATGTTAAAATACAAAATGGCGTAATTGAAACATATTAAAAGTTATTTACAGCTTTTGCTCACATTTTCGGATTTTAACTATGTCAAATCGTAGTTTATTTCCCTTTGATGAATTGATTGTTGTTATTTCATTTGATGAGTTTAGGGCATAATAGGGTCATTGATTGATATAATAATTAAGTGGTTAATTTTTCGCTACGAAACAGATACTGTCAAGAATTGTACATGTCAACTGAATGCAAGGAATACAAAATAAGAGAGTCAAAATCATACATTTTAGAATATAGTTTTTTTTTCATTTCTTCACTATATTGCTCTGTAATTACATTGAGCTTCTTGAATAACGTTGGTATATATTATACGAAAATATATGTATATATATATATATATATATATATATATATAACTATATATATATATATGGGGGTAAAAGAATAAGAATAATATCAATTCTAAAAAGGCGACATATCAGGATAATGCTAAGCTCAATAGATTGTTGTGGAGTTAATATAGTGAATCAATGAACTAAGCAAACGACAACATATTTTTTATATGCTGATTTTATCTTTTAATTTATTTCTTTAAACACTTCGTACTGTTACTCATATTATTTAGTATTATTTTATAAATGTTATACTTTTTTATACATTTTAATTTTTTGGGACTTTTATCCTCTAATTGTAACATCTCTTTATCTTTTCTTTTATTAACTGACGTCTTTTATATTCTATTATCCTTTATTATTTCTCCCCTGGACTTTATTTTTTATTATATTAATTATTTCTAATTTAAATATGAAGTTATAATGCGGATACCCCTACTAATATATTGGGACCTAACACAAATCCCTTATTTAATGTAATACCCCTTCCATTATTATTAACCATTAATACATATGATTAAATAAGCACCATATTTCAATCACTTATCCTTTATTCTTCCCGAATGTTTAGTTATGAATATTGCACACATATATTTAACGCGTTAGGACAGATGAGCTATACACCATTAAAGGTTATATTCCTCTTATATCACCGAGATAACATTAGGTCTGTCATTTTCTTCCAAACAGATTAAACAGTTTATCTCGCACTGCACACTCCAAAATGGCCAATCGTCGCATCCCTATTATGCTAGGTAGGATCTTCTTTTATGTTGTGATAGGAAGAATTAACCTTCGAAATACCATAGTATAAAAAAGTTTTTCCTTAACATACACACACACACGCATATATATATATATATATATATATATATATATATATATATATATATATATATATATTCCTGTATATATGCATATGCACATACATGTATTTATGCATGTATATCATATATATATGTGTATATATATCCATATATGTATTTATGCATATACATTTAGTCACACGTGTACATATATATACATATATATGTATATATATATATATATATATATATGTGTATATGTATATATATATTATTGTAAATTATTTATACTAATTTCTATGCATGTTTTTAGCTTTTATTGGTAAGCTTATATATATTGTTGCGTTTGTAGATTTTATAGTAGTAAACAAAAGCATTATCTGTTCATTGTCCTACTTCTAGTTTTACGGATTCTTTAAAATTGAGCAAATTAATTGTCTCTTATTTAAATTTCTTGCATCTAATATACATTATAAGCATATTCATTGCTAGTAAGGCTACTTATATTGTAGTCACTTGCATATTTAATCAGTCCTAAAACGACCGAGAGAACAAAGAAAGACTGCCGCAAAAAGCAAACAGTCTCATTAGTTTTGTTTTATTGAAAATGGCGATAACAACAGATGTTTTCTCACTGAAAATACACATTAGCGTATCGAATAGTTAATAAAATTATGCTGTGCACCAGATGGAAACTCAGAATATTGAAAAGCAATTACCTCAGAATAATATGTGCATTCTTTTTTGTAATTGCCTCTCATTGCACGCACAGGGTTAATCATGTTTGCTTTGAAAAGTAATTCAAAAAGATATCGTTGTTCTTTATTCACACATATAATTTTCCTTGAAATGACCATTTTGAAAAACAAATAGTTCTTCGGTCGGCCACAATTAACCAACCGAATCTCAATACTTAAAATCTGCGAAGTAAACCTTTATGAAAATTGACGTCTCGATTGCCAATTTATCTTGAATACGTGACTTAAATATTTGTACAATTGATTAGGACCATCTGACCACATGTGTACGTGCCATAATATGAGACTTTGAAAAGCCCCTTATCTTGCAATCACACACAAAAAAATTATAAACAGACCCATTAACACTAAGGAGTTAAGACCGCATCAGAGCAATTTAGATAGAAGGGGATGTCGACAGTGTGCCGTCTCCATTTCGCCAAATATTTTGTCACTTCGGGGAAATTAATCTACCGTCAACACTGCAGTATGTGCTCTATCTGACTAAGTAACTATAAGGAATCCTTGGCTAAGACTTTATATTCAAACATTTCCCGTATTGTTTTATGGAATGTCATACATTAATTTCTCAATCCATACCGAAGCCTAAAATTATTTTGCATAACGCACAAGCCCATAGTCATCAATCCTCTATGACTTAATGCAACTTAACCCTATTTTATCCTATCCAACAAAAATTGCCTAAACATCAATAAAGCATATAAAAATGGACTTAGGTACATATGGATAGATGTATACACCTATTTCACATATGTAAAATATTATAGATACATGCACTCATGCACATTTATACAACATACACCTTATATATATATATATATATATATATGTATATATACAGATATATATATATATATATATATATATATACTAGCAAACGTGCCCGTCGTTGACTGGGATCAAACACAGCCTACAGAAAATGGGCTCTGATTTATTAAAGTATGAGAGGTTGTGAAAAAAAAAGGTTCTAAAAAGATAGCTTCGAATTTGGGGGTATCAAAACCAAAGCTAAATATGATGAAAGTAAAAATAAAATAAATAAACCCCATAATTTATTATACCGTACCTGTTCACACTGAAACACTTAATACAATATCTGTGGATTTTTATTAAAAAAACCTTATTAAACTTTGTGACATATTTCCATTCTATGGAGGTCAGCTGCGAACGACCACCCCATAATTTTATTATACCATATTTATTCAAACTAAATCATGATTATCAAAGTATAATTACGCAGATAGATATTAAAAGTCTTTATTAAAGTGTGTGCCTATTTCCATTCTATGTAGGCCAGGCGCGAAAGCAGACCCCACAATTTTATTATACCATTCCTATTTAAGTTAAAACATACTTATCAAAGTATTATTATGTACATCTATATCAAAAACCGTTGTAAGCGTTTTTTTTTAATTTTTGATTTTTTTATTTCCATACTTTGTGGACAAGGCACGTAAGCAGACACCACAATTTTAATGATCCCCATTATGCCAGATCAAACCTACCCATTCCTTGCTCTCGATACATCTATCATTATAAGGGATCAGTTTTCTATAATAGTCAGCCATATAGGAGTCAATTCGCGACCAGACACACATAGACGTTCAGCTTTATATCTTCTATAATATAGTTCTGAATGTGTGTGTGGGGGTGTGTCTGGTCACGAATAGGCTCCTATATGATTGACTATTAAATAAAAAACTGATTACATATAATAATAGAAGATGTATCGAGACACAGAAAATTAAAAAAAACGTTTACAAGTGTTTTAGATTTAGATGTACGTAAGAATACATTGATAAGTATGGTTTAACTTAAATAGAGATGGTATAGTAAAATAGTTCGGTCTGCGTTCGCGTGTGGTTTCCATGTCCTGGAAATACGCACAAAACTGGCCTCCATATCTTGGAAATGGGCATAAACTTTAATAAAGACTTTTCATAATAATCTGTGTAAGTATACTTTGATAATTATGTTTCAGTTTGAAGAAATATTGTATAATTAAATTATGGGGTGTTCGTTCGTAGCAGACCTCCATAGAATGGAAATATGTCACAAAGTTTAACAAAGTTTTATTAATATAGATCCACCGATTAGTGTGATAAGTGTTTTAGTGTGAACAGTTATGGAATGATAAATTATGGGGTTTATCTATTTTATTTTTACTTTCATCATATTTTGCTTCGGTTTTGATACCCCCAAATTCGAAGATATCTCTTTACAACCCTTCCTTTTCATAACCTATTATACTTTCATAAATCAGAGTCCATTTTCTGTATGCTGTTTTTGAACACTACGGGTACGTTGGCTATATATATATATATATATATATATATATATATATATATATATATATATATATATAAATATATATATATATATATATATATATATAAGAGAAAGAAAATTAAAACTGTAATTTCAACTTTACAATCCAAATTTATTGTTCGACTGAATACTCAGATAAAACAATTTACAATGCCCTTATTCCGCGAAGTTTCAAAGAATTATATTCTTCTTATTATTCTTATCAGAGGACATTAAGAAAAGTCGAACAATATATATATTTTTTTGTAAAGTTAAACTCACAGTTTTATTTTTATTTCTCTAATAATAAGGTCTACTCTCTATTGCGTATTGAGCATTTAATTCACTTGGTATTACATTTTCTGTGTTTGTGTAGCATTGCAAATATCAGGTAAATATTACATCCCTTAATTTTCATTAATATATATATATATATATATATATATATATATATATATATATATATATATATATATATATACAGGGTGATCAGAAAGTCCTTGGACCAATTCAAAAGTGGTTTATTAATAGAAAATTACCAAAATATAAATTAAACATGAATGAAAAGTGTAAGTTAGGAAACCAAGAATAAATTCAAATTATTTATTTTCAATGTGATGTCCCTTCCTTTCGATTAGACGTTCAATGTTCTCTCTGAAGTTACCAACCGAGGCACGCAGCGTTTCCTGAGGTATTTTAGTGCATTCACTTAGGAGAGATGTCTTCAAAGCATCAACAGTTGGATGAGCAACAGAACAGACCTTTGCCTCCAAAAAAGACCACACCGAAAAATCCATGGGATTCAAATCAGGCGATGCAGGAGGCCACATCTCCTTACTCCAGAATCTTGGAAAATGATGTTGGCACCAGTCCTGAGTTTTTCTGGAGGTGTGGGATGGTGCTCCATCTTGTTGGATGGTGAAAGGCTGATCTTTGAAATGTTGCTTCATCTCTTCAAATGCTGGAACCAAAATATCGTTAATGTAGCGATCTGTGTTGATCTTAACCCCCTGCTCCACGAAAATCAGAGGCGACTTCCAAGATTTGGAGACCGCAGCCGACACCATGGGGGAAGACGGCTTTTCTCGGCGGAAAACTATTCTCACGGAGTCATCAATGTCTGCCGAAGATTTTGCGTAAACTCTGTCGTTCTGATTGTTAACACTCGCTTCAATTGTGAAAAGTTTTTCATCAGAAAAAACGATCGCTCGCTCTGCCGTGCCAGCCTTCAGTTCTCCAAGAAGAAGCTTTACTCTTTCAAGTCTCTGGTGCTTTTGGGCAGGTGTGAGGTACTGTCAGTTTCTCATCTTGTAGGGGGACAACTGGAGATCGTTTTTTACGATAGTTCACATCGAGGTCACGCTCACATTCATGTATTTAGCCATCTGTCTTGCAGATCTCTTCGGGTTCCCCGTTACCCTCTCTCGGACAGTTTTAATCACCTTCTTTGTGCGAGCAGTGCGAGGTTTTCCACTCCTAGGACGGTCTTCAGATGTACCAAGTTCCTTAGATCTGTTCACAACATGGAACACGGTGGATTTAGCCACTTTCAAGAGCTTAATAATCTCGGAGTTTGTCCTTCCGGCGCAATAAAGCTGAATTATGGCCTCCCGTTTGCTCATTTTTCTGAAAGTTTAAACAAAATTATTTTAATATTTTTGTTGAAAATAATTAGATCAATAGTTAGACTAAATACTTACTTTATTCGAAAAGAGAAAAAGTGATGTTAACAATATTTAATTTTAAAACTAAAAATGGTCCAAGGACTTTCTGTTCACCCTGTATATATATATATATATATATATATATATATATATATATATATATATATATATATATATATTCTTCCAGTGCTTTTTCTGTGCACATTTCAACTTTTCTTTTAATACTTTTGAACTCATTCCATTTGTGATTTTTTCCAAGGAATAATGCCTTTTGGATCATTTTGGATTATCTTCCAGTTACGCGATTCCTTTGGAACCTACCTGTTTGATTGCAAGTTTTTAATTCGACCGTGTTTGGATTTTACCATTCTTGGATTTTTTACCCTTCACCGGAATATCCATTCATGTGCACTCTTCTTATCATTTTTTCTTTTACCTCCTATTCCCCTTACCTCCCACTTTTTTAACCAAGTAAGGTATGTGCCTTTCTTGTGGTTTCATTAAATACTTTTACATGCAAAATCAGATCCAGCATTTTGCTAATTCCTGCCCTCTGATGAAAAGGAGTGTATTTCTTCGAAACTCCGCGGATTAAAGACTGTCCACTTATTTTGTGCTTCCTTTTTAAAATGAAATATGTTTTTCACTCTTTTTCAATATGTATTTTAACATGTTTTATTAATCATTTGTCTATATTATAAGCTCTATTTCCGTTTCGGTGTTATTGAGCTTTTACATCTGGTTAAGATTATTTACTAGTAAATATTAACTCTTTAATATTTATGATATATTTTAAGTTTACAACTTTGATTACCTTGGTAAACTTAATGTAATTTATATATATATATATATATATATATATATATATATACACACACACACATATATATATATATATATATATATATATATATATGCAGTAACACGCACATGCAACTTAACAGAAAACTAAACACATATTCATCAACAAGCAGTAAAGTCCAGACTTTTCCTTAATAAATAAAACGATAAACGAAAGAAAAATATTTATAAGCATATAAATATTTTTATACATATTATAGAAGATCAGATAAAACGTGAGCAAGTGCAATAATGTTTTAACCATCTTCCATAAAAAAGGAAAAAAAGTATCATCACCTTAAAGTTTTTGTTCATTAACAATATTTTGCAATGTATTAATTATGTGTATGCAAAGATTTAAAGCGCCTCTTACTGAATATTTAAAACCAGAAAAATATTGGAACTTCTCGACAGAATGTGTACACACGATTGAATACTTAAAAATATTTTCGTTTTTTAATTATTTTGTAACACGTTATAAAACAACGTAACAAATCATTGTGGCTGCTGATATTAGTTTATGATACGGGCATTTCCACCTGCCTTCTTATTTTTTGCAAAAACTGTTAGTTATAATTTTTTAAAAGAAACATAGATTAGTATTATGTAGTGCGAAAATGCTATCCTTTTGGTGATGAAATATAAATATATTTATTACAAACCGACTATAAATGATTCTTAAAATGCACGTGTCAATAATGTTTTTATCAATGCATAATATATAAAAACATAAAACAGATGGACAATTCTCCTCCCAATCGTCCAAAATCTGTAAATATGCCGGACTATTTTGACCGATTCTAAAATATACCCCACTTCATGAAGACACAATTATTGTTGTTGTTTTTTTTAATCTGAAGATTGAACTTAAGAAAATCAATGTAGCAATATCATTAGAGAGCTGTTAGTCACTTATACAAAAAAGGAAAAGCCGATAGACGAAATTTTCTTGAAGACTACAGCTTTATATACAAAAGATAAACGACGACACATCTTAAGAATATATTCTTTTTGATATTGTAATAATATATGGATATTGGGTGTATATATGGAAGTCGTTCGGGAAATGCATGAAGTCATTGCAACATAAACTAAAATGGAATTATTACAATTTTATCTCGTTCGGCTGAGCATTTAGAAGATGAAATATCTCACGAGAAATTATAAATATTGAGCGAGAAAGAGAAAACTTTCTAAACATGTACTTTTTTTCAAAAATATTTAATCGGACCGAAAAGACACAGCCTCTAAAATACAGACCATACTTAGAACTGAATTAACGTGTTCACGTCAATTTCGCTTGGTCATAAGATGTTTTCAATTATTGCTAAATATTATTAGACAGTTACGCAATATGACCGGATATTATAAGCCTATGAAACCAACTAAGTTACGAACATAGTTTCATTTGCGTTCATATTTTGCACGATTGGGTAAGTGATTCTTGTTGTATCGAATGGTTAGTGTCCAGAGGAACGGCACAACACAATTTTTAATCGAGGTGAAATATTTTTAATAAATGGCAAATACAGCAACAACATAAATTACATCCTAGTCAAGTATGCGTAACTTATGCATACCACCGAACGACATTTTCCTGATATTAATAATACGTAAAGTAATGCGCTGCAATTCATAAGATAAGTACGACAATGCCTACTATATATATTTTCTTCAGGAATATTATGATAGAATATTCATCTAGGCTTGGTAAAAATAAATATTACGAACTCTTCAGGGAGGTATAGATTACTTACTGTACAGCAGCGATTTGTCACATGGAACAAAAGAAGTCTGCAAAATCCGGGTAATGTGTCAACTTTCACAAGAAACAATCGTCTAGTAGAAATCACTATTAATAATTTCCCCCACTCTTTATCTGTACCTAAACCTAAACGTAGATTCCATGAGGACGCCTATGGAATTGTCTTCCGTTTTCCTGCTTTCCAGCTGATTACAATATGGTTGTCTTTAAGTATAACGTACACAAGTTTTTGATGAGCCGTTCCATATAAGTTAACAAATTTACGAAATTTCCACTACTAACGGTTACAATATTGTCCAATTTCTACTATACACTCTTTAACCCTTATCCTCGAGTGGTCTCAAGACCTTGATAACTGGTCATGCCTTTTTAAAGAAAGTGACTAATTTTGGTTGCGGTTATATTAATATACTTATTATGATTGTATATTATTAATATATACATATACACATATATATATATATATATATATATATATATATATATATATATAATATTATTGAAATATCAAAGTTTACAAGAATTGTCTCCAGTTTTGAAGGCTATTGGTTTTCTATACAAGTGCACTTTTGTTCAACTGAAAAGTTGATTTCTTATTTATAAAAAAACAAGGTGTCCGGCATTCTAGCCGTCTAATAGCGGGTAATCCAAGGAGTGGGTGGCTTTGAAGAATCCCGAAAGGATGAACCACTAGTGTCTGTAGGTATTTAATTATTATAGTAACAAAAAAATAATTATGACAGCCCCTTTAAGAAATTCGTTTCTTATCGTTGAGCACTTTCAGTTGAATTAAAGTCGGTCAATTTATCTCTTATGCGTAGATCATCGTATAAGGATTTGATCACTGTCTGTCTGACGTAATGAACATTTAAATTAAAATGTTTAAAATTCAACGCTATTTCACACGGTTAATGGTAGTCGAATGGATACGGCCTCCACTAATCGAGCCAGAGATGTCTCGTGTCGCGGGGTTCGAATCGTTCGACTGGTAGTAATCGTGACACCCTGTACTGAAGAATCCCGAAAGGCTGAAACACTAGTGTCTGTAGGTATTTAATTATTATAGTAAAAAAAAAAAAAAAAAAATTATATATATATATATATATATATATATATATATATATATATATATATATATATATATATAGATATGTATACATAGTCATATACATGGAGTACCTTTGCCGGGGACTGAACCAGCAATTATTTAGTTGATAATCAGTAGTTCTACAGACCGGCCGTTGGAATCAGTGCTTGCAAATTCCGTCAACAGATGGCCATTTAAATAATCAATCACCCGATTATTTGCGGTGCTTGATCTGCTTGTTTATATCCAAACAACAACGAGCCTCGCAGTATAGCCATTTATCTAGTGGGTGAGATACATCTACGATATATATATATATATATATATATATATATATATATATATATATCGTAAAAATGGTAATTAATAAAAACCTGAAGTGAGTGTTCAATACTATTGCAGAGAAAATATGTGTGTTGTTTTCTATTATATATATATATATATATATATATATATATATATATATATATATATATATATATATATATATATATATATATGGGTGTGTGTGCGTGTGGGTGTGGGTGTGGGTGGGGGTGTTGTTCATTTTCGATTTGTAAATCTGCTTGTTGTACAAAACATAGTTACAATTTTTTTGACTGGATTGTATTTCTTACTAGAAATGTTACTGTATACTTAGAAAGTGTACAAATTTGCTCTCTTCTACAGTCCTTTTTGTAACCCATTCAGTTTTTCCGTGTTCTCTTTTTTCCAACTTATTCTGAATTTGGAGTCATGAATTTTTGACTTTCTATTTTCTTAATTATTGACTTTTCACATCGCTTGCCTACTATATTACTAATCGCTTCCCATGCATGTAACGCCATGCATTGAAGTTTAAACCCATGTTGTATACCCATTTCCTTTCATGACTTCCTTTAAATATGAGTAATTTCCGCGAGGTTTAATATTTGTTTTCTAGAGAAGATAAAAAATTAAGTTTTTTATACCAATTCTTCATGTATTATTAATGCATTACAATAATTAAAAACGCGATATTCAATTTCGTAAAAGCGTTTACAGAATAGTTTCTATTAGTGCTGAAGTTTTTTGTAAATCAGTAATTTAAATGTATCCTACATCGTACTGTCTGCAACAAAATAGTCGATATGTGCATACCCATAGGTCCTTTACCTTTTTCTCTCGTTTAGATTGTAATCAGGGAGTTATAATGATAACTTATATTATGTCTTTGTTTTCAATATCTTAATTGTAATTATCCTGATTAACAATCTGTGTATATTTGCATGGTGAATAATAAGGATATTCGTTATATAATTTGAAATTATTCAAGAATTCATCGAGAATCTTGTTTTACTGACATTATATTATTTTAATACGGATTATTATTACTTCCTACGTCGTATCTTACTTATTCAGAATTGTTTTTAACAATTTCTTGTAATAAAACAAAGTAAAATACATTGAAAGAGTTTGTAGAATACCGTAGCAAATATCAGTACGTAGTCATACTATGGACCGGAAGCTCCAGCGTATCTACCCGACGTCAATATAACACCGCTCAACCGTATATTGCTCCACTGGCCCTGCACAAGTTAAACAAATTGGGCTACGAGACTGCTTCATCTGCGATATTCACTGAACTCTCGTCAACTAAGTATCACCTTTTTAAGCATCTCGTCAACTGCATTGCAAGAAATATCTTCAAAAGCCGAAATGATGCATAATCGGCTCTTAATGACTTCATGATTTTCAAAACTCTTGTATGCAAATGATATGAATAAACGTGTTTCTCTTCGGCAAGAATGTTTGGATTCTAATGGTTCTTATTTCGATTAATATTAACCTTTCTCTCTCATTTGTATTTTGATCATAATATATATTTTTTTCGTTTTGTCTCAAATTACAATCAAATACAAAGAAAAGTTAAACCAAAAAATAACTTATGTTTCTTTGTTTTCTATTTCGTAAGTGCCATTTTCCTGCATTACTGTTTGTGTAGTTTCATATGGTGAATTATAATGACATTCCTTATATAGTCTGAAATTATAATACATACATCGCGTATCTTGTTTACATTATTTTATTACTTATGATTCCGAGTATTAATGACCTATACGAGGAGAATAAGATTGACGATGAAAGAGGATTAATATTACGAATAAATTGTAAACACTCGTATATATTATTCGACACTAATTTAGTATTAAGATATATAATGCCTTACATATGAAAAATAAAATGCAAAGACTCTAAGAAAAATGTTATTAAAATGAGAACGATGAAGTTTGTTAAAATTAAAACAACATAAACGTAATATCGTCTGTAAGGCAAGAAACATATAATTTGTTCTTCGTAAGTTAAAAATAGTTCATTTTATTACACAGATAGATAATAAGTTGAAGACTAAGTGTTGGAAAATTACGAGTAAGATGAGTTACTAGAGGTATATATTGCTGACATGTAAATGATTATTTTTGTTGACTATCTGTACAATGATTTAGGAAGGGGTTTTATGTTTTTAGATTGAATTGTAATGAATACTATTATGTAGGTATTGCAATAATAATTGCTGTTGACTAAAGATCCATAATATAACAAAAAAAGAGGAAGGTTATATTGTGGTAAGTTCCATAAACCCCAGAGTTAAAAGTAATTTCAATCCAATGGGTGAATTCCAAATGGTCCAAAAGGCAGAGTTCCTTGGAAAATAAGCGCAAATGGAATGAATACCAAATCATTAAAAGAAAAACACTAGAGATAATATTTAAAACACGTCTGCCAAGGCTGGATGAATCCAAAAAATTAATTGCCAGTTTAAATTTGAAAAGCAAGGTCAAATATACCCGGATAAAAAGCGCGAAAGTTAGCGTTAATAATTAGGTCAGCTTAGATATGCACGTGAAAGTCCCAGAATTAAATTTAGAAAACTGATCAGAAGAACAAATAAATGGCCAAGTTTAAGAAGTGGGGTGTCTGTTATATATATATATATATATATATATATATATATATATATATATATATATATATATATATATATATATATATATATATATATATATATGTATATATATATATATGTCTGTTATATATATATATATATATAACAGACACCCCACTTCTTATATATATATATATATATATATATATATAGAAAAGTGAAAGTAAATAAATAAAAAATAAATAAAAAATAGAAAATTATATATATATATACAGTAACGTACATATATAGATATGATGATTGCAACGTCTTGTCAGACGAGTGCCACTCCCTCAAACATTTAACATCCATGATCCCAAATGTCTGAGGGAGTGTCTATACAAATATGATGTTACAGAGTCTAAGCTTTGTACGACAGCTAAGTCTCTCTCTCGGTTCAAAATGTAGAGATCTAGCAACAAGCAAGAGCAAGATAGGCAGCAACAAATTAAACTGCAGACCAGCTTTATGCGGGTACTGGTCTTCCGATTCATGTTTTTTTTAAATCAGAGATTTGCTTCTCCTAGAAAGGTTGCCTTCACCACGGCTTACGGTAGCCCTCTTTTCCTCTTATACATATACACATATACATACATATATACAAACACACAAATGCACACATACATGTATATACATACACACACGCATATATATATATACATATATGAATACATATACAATAACACATACATATATATACATATATATACAACCACACACGCATGCATAAACATATACACATATCCAAAAATATATACAAGTTAAACAAAAACATGCATACTTACATACAAAATAAGGGGAGGGAGAGGCCGGTATCTACAAACTCCGGAATAAGGCAAATAAATGTCTATGTAAATGCATATAGTGAAATATAAGTAAACGGATATATAGAATAAAAATGAGTAGGTTGATTTATATATTTATTATTAGGTATACTTATACCATAAAACGGAGACAGCAGATGGAAAACCGGCCAAAGAAATGAAGAAAAACAATAAAAATTTAAAAATATACAAAGCTTAGAAGGTAAGATTATAAAAAAATATGGGAAAAGATACATATATGAAGGGTTAAATTAATGGCTATGTGATTTCAAATTTACCATATTTAAACTTGGACATATGTTTGCAATAGGAGATCAGTTCGTTTTTAGAGTTTATTATATTACTACTTTGAGGGGAGGTTAAAATAGTTATAGCTTCAGATGTACAGAGGTTACAAGACTTAGATCCTGGAGTGTAAGACTTACATTTTTTTAGGATGGTCCATTTAATTTAAAAGTGGGTATTGGCAGAGTTAAGCTTTTTAACCAGTGTAGATAGAGAAGTCCCCTGGTTATTATTTTAATTTTGGTTATTGAAAGAAGAAATGTGGTTTGAAATTCTTTTCTTTATAAAAGATGAAGTAGCACTTATTTATGCATATGTTTTATTAATAGCTCGGGGTCGAAAATTAATATTAAATTGTTGATTTATACTGGGAAGAGAATTTAAATTTTGTTCATTTTGATGAACAGAGGGTAGGACAGTAATTGTATCAGGATTGGTTTGGAGGGGATAATTAGTGTTATCAGTGTTAGGATGGCTGCTATGAAAAATATCATTATTATTATTATTATTATTATTATTATTATTATTATTATTATCATTATTATTATTATTATTATTATTATTATTATTATAGCTGGTTGTATGATTGAAAATAGAGGGGCTGGTTGATTCGTATGTTGGATTAATAATTATATAAGAGCGAGGGTCGGTGGAAGGATAATTTGGTGGCAAAATGGTATTGTCTATTATGGGAGAATTGCGTGGGAGCTCTGTAATTGTGCATGAATACATTACATCTTTGTGGATGCAATCATTATTGAGTGGGCATAGATGTTTATTAATAGAATTGCAGTTTCTTTTCGGTTGGATTGGGAAAGTTTTTTTTGGGCTGATTTAATTTTTTTATATATATATATATATATATATATATATATATATATATATATATATAGTTGTATGACAATTGGAGCAGTTTGAACTGGCTAGGTGTTTGACGACATCTGTATATACTCATGAGCCAAAAAAATGGGCAAGCGTTAAAGAAGGAAGAAATCGATTTTTCAATATTTTTCCATGATTTTTTCATTTTAACTGAAAATTTCCATTTTGCATATAAGCATTATTATAGCATATAATTATAAGTGTAAAAATGAATCATAAATATTTTTGGACCGAATCTTTGCGAGGATATAAAAACTGAATTGCAGGAGTAAGGCAGTCAAAATTGACTTCCAAGCAGAATTTTGATATTTTAAGAAAAGAAAAAGTGAAAACAACTCTTTCTGTGAGTGAAGCAATTGGTCGAAGATTCGAAGTCGAATACTTGGTAAAAGGGAAATCTTGATCTGGTCACCCTAGAGCATTCATCTTGAAGATCGACCACATACTTAAATTAACTGTTTTGAAGGATTGAAAGTAAACTAATGTTGACCACAGCAAAGAATTCAAAACAGGGGCTGGAAATTATATTTTAGATATTAAATATAATTCTATTTTTACATATACAATATCTAGACGAATGAAAGGCATGAAATTTTCTTCTAAAAAGTGTGCAAAGAGGCCATTTTTTTCTAAGAAGAACATCAATGATAGAAAGAGATTTTTCTCGTATCATGGCAAGAAACATACACACTGGTTCGGGAATGTTTTCTGGTTTGATGAATTAAGATTTCGTCTTGTTATTATGCTCCCGATTCTCCCGAATTGTGCAATCAAAGAACTGGAGGAATATTTTAACCAATTGTAATACGAACAACAGTTAAGAACGGGAATGGAAAGATAATTGCATAAATAACGTTTTCTGTAGCAGAAGCTGGGGAAATTATTAGATGTGAGAAGTCAATCAATGCAAAGAAATGCATTCGAATATTAAAAACATGACTGTTACCAAATATCTAGAAGCTGGGAATAATTCAGAACATATATTTCAACACCAGTGGCCCTGCACACACTGCTAAAGTCAGAAAAAATGTGTTTCGATAATTTAATTAATGTGATATTTTGGCCAGGTCAAAGTCACGATTAAACCGCAATCGAGAATATTTGGTTCATAATATCTCGTGTATTGCATTGAAGAACTTTTTCGAACAATGTAAAATTGTTAAAAGTTGTGCAAAGGGAATAGAAGGCATCTCATTTTCATAGTGTTCCACTTTGGTTGAGAGCATGTCTAAAAGAATTGATCTGTAAAGTAATCAAAAGGGAATGCAATTCCATCCTAAACCTTTATTAAAGTAAGTGTCTTCTTCTGTGTTATTCGTCTCGTTCATGTTTCCTTTTAAATTGTTCTTTGTTCAATATAGCTTTTGGTGCAATAAAAGGTATAAAATGTGTTGAGCCCATTTTTGTTTTTTGGCTCAAGATTGTACAACTGTGTTTTATTGACAACGATTAGACCAAAATCAGATTACATAGTTAAGCTGAACACTTGATTAGAATTTAATTTTAAACACACTTAACCACAGATCTTAGCTCAGAACATGATTGGTGATTATATTGATATACCGACTAACAACCTCAGCATCGGCGTATACATATAGATATATACCTTATTGTGCAAAAAGGTGCTGGGGTGTCACACATCAACATTTCAATCCATTTTAGAGTCTATGTTCCTTTCTCTTTTGTTATACGTGCACCCATGTGTTCACCTCGACACCACAGGTGTGAGAGACCACAAGAACCATGACAATTCGAACGCAATCAACGACATAGAACGTACAGGAATGCGAGCTTCGCCATGGAATATGTGCCTACATTAAAGATTGCTTTCCGTGTCGCAAAGAATTCACAGCAAAGATCCTAAATTCCCCTACATGTTCTTCCGGTTTGCACTTGCTCACACGACTGCGTTTATATTTCCCTTATATCGCCCCCACAACATTCAAGAGAATATCTGACAAAATTTACCACATTCTATTTGCTCATCCTTCGTCTAACATTCACATCTGTGGAGACTTCAATATTCACAATGTGGAATGGTTAATCCACTCAAATGAAGCCATACAATGAGGGGAGATTTGGTCACGATTTCTCCATTGCTTATGACGACATTCAGATTGTTCGCAAACCCATCTGTGTGTCCGATACTGATGGTCAGTATGCTAGTCTCCAAGATCATTTTTTCACAACTTGCCAAAAGCAATGTTCATCCTCAATTCTATCTCCACTGGGATTATCAGGGCATTATGTAGTATCAGTGAAAAAAAAAACGAAATGTTATAATTCGTCAGCCGTACCTCTCCATCGTACATAATATCTATACACTATCACTGACTTGGATAAATTCCGTACATTTATATCAGATCTGCCTCTGCCTTCTATGTTTAAAAAGGATGTGTCCTCTTTAGTATCACACATGAGAAAATCTGCAATTGTAGATATAGACCGTTTTATACCCTCAAAAATCCAGTAACACGTACAGCCAGCTGTGGTTCTCTCCGGAATATGCTGTTGCCATTGCACATAGAAATCACTTTTTCGATTGTTTCTAACGTAACAGATGTACTAAGACTAAGACTAATGCCGCTCTAAGGACGACCAGACATCACTATAAAGGAGTAATGGAGAACGCGAGAGAGTTGTGTGCTCAGGACGTACCCCAACTATAATCTATAGACGTGAGGTAATCTCGTCAACACCAGACAAAGCAAATCTATTTTCCAATAACTTTGCAGCTAATTCTGACGTATGCAGCACATGCCGCCGCCCCAACCCATGTATCTCCTTCTGTGTCAGAAAACATACTATGCGACATATAAATATATGTGTGTTATGTTGCCAAGCTAATCAATAACCTTTATTCCAGTAAAGCAACGTAATACGACGGCATTTTTTATTATAGTACTGGAAATTTTCATTGATATGCCTGGATATTTAAGAATTCAGGTGATTGGTAATCTCACTCTCAGTAATGAACAATACGTTTTCTGTGCGTCAGAGAAACAGTTATGTAATCTGTGTTAAATAGAAAATAGTAAACCACCTCAGCAAAAATAACCTTCTTAGTGACATGCACTATGGTTTCCGTTCTGCTACATCTACAACAGACGCACATACGGTTATTACTCATAGGTTAAACGAATATTTTGACGATATCAAAAGTCTTTGATATGGCTCTCGTCCATGAGAGGCTCCATGTTTTGACACGCTTCTGGGTTTTACATTTACTCCTTATCTGAAATGGTACACGTACATCAAATGCCTGAGCAAGGTCACTGAAAAATTGTGAGATCCCTCTATCAATCCAGTAGATATCGATCTAGTGATGCAATTCTCTACCTATATAAAAGTCAGGCATGTCCAAGGATGGAGTATTGTTGCCACATATTGGCAGAAGCTTCGAGCAAGACTTTATCCTCCTTTTGCAGAGTTCAAACTAGAATCGTAGCCTAGGAGGAGATGCGCTTTTCCCTTTTCTGCAATCGATCCTTCACAAGACATACGTCGTGAGCCTGCCTCTTCTTTATAATTATTTTCACGACAAGTGCTCGTCATAGCTCTAACCTATGCCCCCGTCTTACCAAACATACGTGAGGAACAGTTTTCTAGCTGAAAACCTTATCATTAATTTCATCTACTCTTTTTCTGTACTAAAAGCGCACGTAGATTCCATGAATAAAGCTTATTTTTATAACTGCACACATGGAATTCTCTTCCGTTTACCTGCTTTCTAACTGACTGCAATATTGTCGTCTTCAAGTCCAACTTCAGCAGGTTCTTAATAAGCTGTTCCCCTTAAATTATCAGCTTATTAAGATCTTGTTTGAGTTGTAAAAGATATAAACTCGTAAAAGTTAATTAAGAACTTTTGATAAAAAGAACAACATTAATCGTTAGAAATTTAGATTAGGAAAATTGATCCCCCTTATTAATCCAATTTACCAAATTTGCATTTCTAACGATGACTACGATATTATCTTTTTTAATTACTGTACATATTTTACCCTTATCCTCGAATGACCTCTGAGCCTTGATAAGTGATTATTCCTTTGCAATAAAATAGTATCATCTCAGCAGGAATTGGCAAGTAAAGCCGTAAAAATGAAACAAAATTGACAACAAATATTTCGCAATTGGGTATCAAGGCCCAGGTTGGATTATTGCCATTGGGGAAAAAACATTAATAGTAAAATAGGACTAAAGGAATATGTTCGGAAACCTGCATAAAAACGTCAATATTGATATGCAATCGAGATAGAACGATTGAAAAAATTTAGAAAAGCATGTGATCGAGTTCAGAAAAAAACGGACGAAAGAAAATTAAGTAAATAAACACGGACAAAAAACACGCAAGCATGAATGATGCTTTAATCCTCTTTCCTTTTTTTTTTAAATCTACACAAGGAACAATTGGTTAGTATAAAACATGTGTCTTTCATTTTGATTAACTATTTTTATTTTTTTGTTTTTTGTTTCGTCTTTGTTTCGGAGATAAAGTATCTTTTGTCTCGTCATGTTAGAATTCAGAAAAATATACATGCTAGAGAGAGAAATATACAGAGAAAGAAAGAGAAAGAAAGAAAAAAGAGAGAGAGGATAGAGAGAAATAAAGAGAGACAACTGTAGTAATTGTGGCGAGTACACGTAAGACGGCGTGTTGTGCGATTGGATATAGTGTTGTTATGTTGCTTTGATAATCGTATTTTAGCGACGAAAAGAACATGAAATTGAAATGGGAAGGGCGTGATGATAAGAGAGAAAAGGAGAGAGAGAGAGGGAGGGTGAAGGAAAGAGAGAAAGAAAGTATGCATGTTTCACTAATCACAATTGCCAGTTCGCTAAGGTTTCGAAAATGTACTACAAAATCTTGCTCATACACCCCGTGCCAGAATTATATGCAAATCGATTCTTTTGTTCTAACACCGATAGTTTTCAATGAAAATTTGTGAAATTCAGCACGTTATATGGCAACATAAACACAAGTGCAGATCTAAAATTTTAAGCTAATCTGCACAGTAATAAAAATTGGCAGCCATTTTAGTGATTTGCATTTTTTCAGCGTGCAGACTTTATATGCAAACCAATGCTAAAACATGGTAAAGTGCTAAAAGATCATCGAAACATTAATTATTCTAGGAAATTGTAAATTTGGAACAACAATAATAAATAACAAACAAATTAAATATGGTTTCATCGTACAATCAATATCTTATATAATTGCAGTTTTTATTGACAAGAGGAAAACCCCTTTGGTCCAATGTCAAACTATCGATTTTATCTGATGAACTGTCTTTGACAGCAGTAAGGATAGCATTCCAGAGGTCAGCCTTGAAGTTGTACTGCCTTCCTCCGGAGTAAGTATTTTGTTTTAGGATGCTCCACAGATGTTTCGTGGGATTAAAATCTGGAGAACAAGCTTACCATTGTGTTATTTTCCCATGTCTGGCAAAAACTATCTCCACGTATTCAGTGGCTACCCTTGCAGAATGAGAGGTCGCATTATCATGCATGAATACCATATTTTTCCGGAATGCCAAATTCTTCTTCTTGTGTCAGGGTTCCAAGTGTTCTTTAACGAAGCCAATTTAGAGTTTGGCAGTAATTTTCACTCCATCTGCAAATATGAATGGTTCTACCAGCTCCTTGCCAATGATTGCAGCCCAGAACATCACACCACCACATACTTATTGACGCCTGATCCTTTAGGGGCGTAGACCCTCATTATCGTGCCATCCTCCCTTCCAACCATCGGGCCCATCAAGGGTCGCTTGACATTCATCGGTGAACAAAACAGTTTGAAAATTAATCTTCATGTGATATCTTGCCCACTCCATCCTCTTCATCTTGTGGATATCCTTCAATTGAGGGCGGATTTTGGCTTTCCAAATTTTGCAATCATCCCCAGGATACGGCAACGAGTTGAGTTGGGCACATAATGAACTCCAGCTTTTTCAAAAACTTGTTTGCTAGTTCACAGTGTTTTACGGTGAACTCTTCTATTGATCTTGCTCATTGTGCGACGTGACAGATATGATTTCTTACGAATTTTCCCTTTGTCAGAACTCCCGTTGCAAATTTTAGCGTTTGTACAATATTCTTTGATTGTACGATGATCACGGTGTAATTTTTTGGCAAATTTTCAATGTGGAAATCTTATTATGAGGCCTTTTCACACTTTTAGAATTCTCAGCTTGACTTAAACAAACTTGCATATAAAATTGGCACGATGAAAAAACTGCAAGTAACCAAAATGGCTGCCGTTTGCTCGCTATTGGGCAGATCAGCTTCAAATTTTATACCTGCGCATGCGTTTGTATTGCCGTATTACGTGCGAAGTTTCACGAATTCTCATTGAAAACTATCGGAGTTAGAACAAAAATATCGACTTGCATCTAATTCTGGCACGGGGTATATTATTAACTGGTGAAATATTTTTTTTACGAATTCAATATAGGAATTTGTTCTATTGAAATTCCCAATGATTTTGATTGTACTTAGGTGTAATTAGGTAATTATTATTATTGATAAATAATCTAAATATTGTGAGGGATTCTTTATGTAGTTATTTTTTAAACACACGTGAATTCAGGAGATGTGGATATCCGATAAACTGATTGCTTCTGAAATGATTTAGATGCGATAAAAATAGGAGGCTCAGCAATTCACACATGGAGAAATGTTTTTATGCTTCCGTAAGTTTTTTTCTCAAATGTTAGTGTGTAGACTTTAGCACATGTACCCACTTTCGATACATAGAGTGTGTTGTCACGATCTTCAATGGAGTAATGCGTCCTCATATTAAGTTGGAATTTTAATAAGAAAATCATTGGAATCTCATATTTTACATCATTATAGAAGTGGCGGTGTTAGGTAATTGCTTCCCCTCGGTTAACAACGTTTGGAAGGAGCAAAGTAAGTTCTTTGACATAGATATTCGGCCATTTAAAGGAATATTGTGAAGTTCCAAACTGTTGTGTGATCATCTCGCACTGCGTACTGTTTGTAAGAGCTTGGTAGTTAAGAAAACTGTATAAATCTTTATGATTTCAGTTGATACAAGATTTAGCAGAAACGAGACTAGTTTTTATATTATGCAGTAGAGAGACATGTGGGAATTTTAATAGTTAATAATGATCTGACAGTGGATGATTGTCGCTGGAGGCTCTGATCCCTTTCAAGGGATGTTGAATCGGCTGAATAATCCAATAGCAAACGGAGTGTGATTGCACACATTTTCTATAGACATAGATAAGAGTAATGTGTGATGTGCACGGCAGAGTGATGTTTAATGTCTGGAGAGATTGCTGAAGAAAACGATTCACGCAATGATTGTTTATATTGGGTTAAGCCAGGCACTTTTTGGCTTCAATGGTGTGGTATTTTTAAGGAAAGTTTGCGATACATGCGACGTGGAATTTCAATTAAAATTATTTTTGTGGAAACTCAGAAAAGAGAGAGAAACTGAACCCCCCACTAAAACATAATTAAAATGAAAACAGACAATTGGATTAATAATTTGTTTATGCGATGTAAAACGACACAGTGAAATATTGAATTTTAATATATTTGTTGCTGTGCAGACTACTTTCGTGTTTTTTCCTGTCTAAAATCGCACAAGAACAACGTTTGTGAGGGTTGTAACTAAAATAATTAAAATAAAACATAAGGTTACACGAGAGATCGAGTGAGATAATAATAGAAATGTTGATGAAATAAAACTAAAAAAGAGAGTGAAAAAAAGGAAACAACGGTGTGAAGAATAACCTGCGGTGGATATTTTTTAATCGCCGGAAACATTTAATTTAACTTTAGTATATATTCTCGATTGAAATCAATGCAATGTTCTTGTGTGCATTTTCTAAATATCTTCAATGATAAATGGATAGGTTTTCATTTATCAGTTTACATAGAATTTAGCATTATTTGGTGTATAAATTAATACGGTCTTTGCTGTATATTTTACAGAGTGAATGGTTTAGTGTATTTTGTATAGTCATTCTACGAAATTTAAACAATTGAAATTTCATTTTTGTTTTAATGTCATTTAGTTCCTTTTAATGTGTAGTGTGTTTATGTAAAATTGTATGATATTATTATTAGTATTATTTGTACAAATATGACAAAATACCTGGCCGATTATGAAATATCCATATGGTTAGCAGACTTAAAAATCCTTCTGATTTTCTCTTTCATGAGAAGAGAAACAAAAATGGCCATTGCCTATTAATATGGGGAGTTGGATAACTGCGATTACATTAGAGCTGGTTTAATTAGTTTCGTTCTTATGGGGTCACATTAAAATGGCCGAATGTCTATTCAATAGAAGATGGTTCTAAAACATTATGCCGAAGATTTCTTACATTCTTTCTGATTATTTTTTTATTCGATAGAGTAGTAAATTTGTGGAATTTATTTTTAAATAAAAAGTGAGTAAATACTGTGCTTTCGTCAACCGCGATTAAGGGGCGAAGTTAAATGCTCATCTTTTGTATAAGGCTCAGTGAGCAGGAGCCTGCCTGAAAAAAGAATTTCTTTGTTGATGTTTTTTAGAATACATGAATACGTTTTGGATGGTGAAAGTGTTATTTGCACACCTGTGATATCAGACTTAACACCAGCTGCTTGTGTTTTATTTTGATATTTGGGGTTTATAAACTTGTTTCTGCTGTGCTATATCTTATGCAATTTGAATATATGAATTGTATATAATACGTGTTATATACATTTTGTTTGTGTTTTCTGAAATAGGTGATGGTCAAAGTTTAAAAAGTACAAAAAGTTGAAAATATAACAATAGAAATAGTTCTCGGTACAAAGAAGGGCAGTCTTTGTAATGGGTCTAAGGAGGAGCTTGGCGCCGTCCTTTCTGGGAATCTTGGCTTCCCCTTTCCTCACTAAGTTATCTTCACTGGGGAACACCCGGGTGATCAGTCCTAAGGGCTACTCGTTTCTCACAACCTGGTATTCTTTGAGCAACACAACGTTCATTGGGTCCAAGTTGGATTTATCTGTTCTACAATTACTGCGTGTTTTAATCAAAGTAGTCTCTTCTCAATCTTCTCCAAAATGTGTCAGCCAGGTGTTAGATGAATTACCATTGACATTTGAGGATATTTTCTGGTCCATAATTGTGTTAGTGTGTGAGGGATTTGCATACTTTCTGAGTGAGTAGGATAGCATGTATAAGTATGCCGGGCTTATCTGTGTCTGTCGACATTGGGGCAAGAGGCCGGGCAGGGATTATTGAGGTAACCTATGCTAGAAGGTGGTAAGTATCTCATGGGTCAATCTCTGTTTGTGCTGCAGGAACATAACGTCCAATATCTTTTTGGTCATGGCGATCATTCTTTCCAAAGTTCCTCTCATATAAAAGCCATTGGAAGGGTTAACCGATCAGTACACCCCTGCCCTGTTAAGTACTTGATGATAGAGATCGTACATGTCTTGGATTCAATGCTCAACCCCTTGCAGGCGACCAAAAAATTGGTCCCGCGATCGGAACGTGTATGTTTAGCCGGACCGCGAATAGCAGAGAAACGCAAGAGTGCGTTGATAAAACTGAAGGTGCTCATAACAATTAACAATGCCAATAACTGCATCGAGGAAATGGGACATTCACAGCATATATGCATAAAAATAGTCATCCAAGAATGAAATTTACAATTCATTACTAATGACTATTTATGATGCTGTATGTTATTAAAACATGGTCATTCAAAAAATTGTAGTGTAAATAGCAGATACGATTTCATTTGTGTAGTCGGTAGAGCAATACATTATATATTTCGCACACAATTTTTAAATTTAAAACAATATTTTTCGTTTTAGTTAAAACTATACGAACATATTAATTCCATTATATTTAAGCATCTTTATATACTCAGTAAAAAGCAGTAAAATTATCTTTGAGTTTTAGTGTTTCATTGAACAAATAGCAGCTGACAAATCGTTGTTCCCTGAATAATGATAGACAAACATGTCCATAAACGGATGTTTGATGAAATAATCGGCAAAGCAAACACGATTTAATTTAAACCCACGATTCACAAAATAATGGGCGATGTTCAGGACATCCATTGAGACCATAAACATTGTATAAAGTGATTTTTTAATTGAAAACTAAAACCAAAATACAAAATAAAAAATACACCGTATTTGAGATTGAAAATAATCAATCTGGAAATCATATCCACATAAGAGATCAGATCGTTGCAATGAATTTTTTTTTAAATGTATTATCGGATTTTTGTGCATACTAAGCGTAAAACCGTGAAAAATCGATAAATTGAATTGAACATTAAAACAGTTCCCCCGTTATAATTATATTCATTCTATATAAAAGGGTTAAAAGTATCATGCGTGATTTTCACTGATATTTTGAGACCCGGCATGAACAAAGTTGCCTACATATTTTAAAACGAATTTCGAAATAAACATAAAAAACAATAAATGACAAATCTGATGTATATTTACCAGCCTAATCAGCTTGCCCCGATGTTTCCGTTAGATATCAAAAGATAAGAGGCACAGCACGCGGTCAGTACGCGATGGCTAGTGTCTTTTGTTCAAATAAAAATTAATCTAACTCTTATCAGTAGTGTTATCTTCGTGTTTAGACGAGAATATATCAGTGAAGAACTCAAAGAAATTAACCATTTGTATAAATCAATGCTTGCATCTGATCAGTTCGTTCACATCACTCCTCATAAAAATATAATCTCTCAAATATGTGTGGTCATAGTATCTTCTAATTCCAAAAGAATTGCAGCACATTGGGAATGCTAAACAAATACATACAGTATAAACGATTAGGGCGATCTCTTTACCACGGTATATTATACGTACAATAAATATATATATATTACATAATTAATTCCTCGATTCTATTCGTTATCTTAACATATTTACGACTGACACTGGGAGCATGGCTCATAAATAGGCATGAGGTAATTAACAAGTATATCACTAAACACATTATAGTAAATATTGTGCTCCAAAATTATATTAAACTAACGTGTTTTATATACGTTTGAGCTTCTAATTCCATTATGGCTATTGACATAGTTTCTTTTTTTATGAGAGTATTCTTAAACAATAATAATGGAGTGATAAAAATATTTCTGTTATTCATGGAGTGCCACGTATATATGAAATGTGTTTTTTAATCCTACATATGCACGTAAATAAGAGTAATACAAATCGTATACTTATATTAGAATATTCACAAGCCTTATTTGTAATTGGCTCATCATTCGATGATTTATGCGGGTATTTAGCTTGATAGTAACTCTCGGGCACCTTTACCAACATCACCGTATTTATTCTTATATACTAGTAAGATCTGTTTCCCGGCGTTACTCGGTGAAACATGGCCACCCCGTAAAAAAATAACTACAGTTGTTGTTGCGGGCTAATCCCAATGTACTAATGTAAAGGATGGCTTTCGAAATAGACACTCCTAACTTCCTCAGGTTAAGAACGTTGTATGGAATAGACACGCCAAACCTCGCCATCGTAAGAACGGCTTTCGGAATAAACTCCCCATATTATGAAGGAGGGTTGTCAAAGTATTTGCCCTAAGTATGACCTTGATATATATTGTCAATATACCCACCCGTAAATATTATAAACCAAAAGGGAATAGGTGGGGCTGGCAGTGTCGTGTGAAGAGAAGTAGAGGTTTCCCACCCGTGCGTAGAGCATAGAATTACAGTGCATAATGCATGTCATTATATATCGAAAACTACTCGTCTCTACTAAAATTAAAACTGTTTATCTTATTCAGCATAGTTTAAAACCTATAGAAATCGTCAGTGTAAAGAAAAGTGTGTAGATGAAGGCAAGGTTACACAATACCTAAAAAAGTATAAAAAGAAACAAAGAAAATTTAATGGTTCCTGAAAAGTGAACTAAGAAATATAATTATGGCATAAAAAAACAAAAACAAATATACAACAAATAAGTCTAGACGTAGGCGATATAATAAAGCGGAAATCTGTACGTTATCGGCGTAATAATTTGACAGACCAAAATATTAAATCACGGACGTAAATGTTGTCAGATACAAACTGCATCAATATTACTGAAAATGGAAAAATTTTCTGGATGTACTTAAGGCTTTGATTATAATGTGATATAAAAATACATAGATTTCATTATTTGTTAGTCTGTCAACAAACGACGAATCCACAGTAGTATTTAAGAATATAAAGAAGGCAGAAAAATAGAAGCCAAAACGCCCCCTAAAGACACAAAGGAAAACAATACCAAAAAAGGAAATAGGATCGTATAAGGGGTTAGAAGACGCTCCGAAATCGAAAAAAAATAGTATGTTTTTGTTTAGTCTAATCATCCATATCTAGGTGCAACTTTGACATATAGGTTAAATTTCTCTTTTATTAAAAGATTCGTTAATATTTCCATCTCATCAGTTCGGTCGTTCGAACGAAATATATATATTATTACATCAAAACGGTTCAGGAAGAAAGCTGTTACGACTTTATTTTTTACAGTTTAAGATAAATGTTTTAAATAGCATATACAATTTAATAATTAAAACAAAAACTAAATAGTTGCCGCAACCTCTATTATAAATGTTTTCATTTAATGAATATACCGTTGGTTCGTATATTTTTTTAGAACAGTACTATAGGACATACTGTTAAATAAGAGAAAAAAGTGCTGCCACTTCTTGTGCAAATGTTTTCATGTTATGAACATATCGTCGTTTCAGTTGTTTTCTTTCAATGCTCGGATATAGACAATCGATTGTATTCGTTTATTAATATACCAGTTCCTGTTATAATCGCATAATATAGAACGCTTAAATCGTAATTGATACAAATAAAGCTGCGCCGATTTTTTATTGTACCAATATGTAAATAATGTTAATCAAAATAATGGAAAACGGCATAATTTACGCCGCTAAAAGCAACGAATCAACAGGGCTTGCAATATAAACAGAATTGACTGTGCTAATTGTTTTGTCCTAAATTACGATTATTTATTTATATAACTTTAAACTAAATGCTCTGGTAAGTTTTTGGAAAAGAAAACCGGCGATAGGAAATTATAATTGATTTAAAACAATCCGTGCCGAGTATGTGTGTGCAGTAAAAGTTGGAGGTATAACTACATAAAGTTATGGATATAAGCGTCGGATAATTTGTATTTGGTTTAATATGCATAAAAGTAATGTTACATGTAGATTGCTTGGAAAATTTGAATAACATTAGTAGTGTTCTTTTTTATGTGTGTATTCCGTAATAATAGACTGTTATAGTCGCGGCCAATGAAAATAGCTGAAATGTTCGTGGGACGTAATCATTTTTTCCTATGGCTGTGTGTAAATATAGTTCTATATGTATGAGTGTTTCATCCAGTTAAGAAAAGTGGCAGGGTAATATTGTTATAATATGAAAGTACTTACACGATGTTGACTGGGAGCGATGGGAGTACTTTTGTTTTAGAGTGGCAGTGACCTAGTACTGCGTCTAAAGGTCTTGACGATAGTGATTATGTCACATGTAGGAAGATACGCAGAATTTTATTACTATGAATAATTGTATATGCAACGGTGTTCGAAATTTACATAAAATGGTGGGTAAATTTTTTGCATACTAAATTCGTATGCTGCATTTGTCAATTGAGAACCTACCATAATTTGGTCTCAAGGGATATTTCTGCAATAATTTTATTATGATGTGGATACACTCTAACACAATGGTGATTTTGGCCTTACAAGTTGAAGAAAATATGTCTATTGAAATGCCTGACATTCACATTTTAACTACAATTGTCGATCGACACAAAACACGCATAATCATAACCAGTCTCTATATTGTAAGTGATTGTCCACGTATTTCGAAACAAACCACTGCAATTGTTGTTATGAATATCATTTCATTTTCATTATATCCCAAAATCGTATAAAACTTTTACACAATGTATACCTTGCAAAAAATCAGGTTTACTACATTAGAAAACATATATAATATTTATATAATGATATCACTAATTCCTTCCAGTTTTAATCAAAATATATTACTTTCTTACGTTAATATCTCAGAATTAATCTAAGTAAACTAATCTGCGATCTGCCAATTGTAATCTGTTTCCGCAAATATTAATAAAACGAATTACTTCATTCTTAAATAAAATGAAGTAATTCATAAATGTACATTTTGTATGAAACAAGTCTCAAATAATTAATAATCACTCCAGCTGATCTCACTATTTTTATCGGCGAATAGCTCAAGTTTCACTGCCGTTGATATTTATGGTGTAGAATGACATTTCAAAAAACAAATAATTCATATGTTTCCGGAAAATTTACTTTTAACAAGAAAATATTTTCATGTCGAATATTTATTTCATGTTTTGCATATTTAGTGCATTGTAACCCACCCCCAATTTCTTTCTTTATAACTAGCCGAGCAAATCGGCATTGCCACGTACATCCTTTTAGCATATATCTATTAAAAGTTCTATGCTCTATATATCTGTATTACTTCAATTTTTTTCAATTGATAATCATCATTATAATCATCATGATCATGATCATCATCATCCCGAAAACGTTCCAAACTTTTCCTCCATTCTTCAACTTGTCGCAAAAGTTCATCATTTTAATCCAATATTCTCATCGATCGTTTCTTCTCGTCTTCCCAACCATATTTTTGGAGATGGAAATCTCTTCCCTCTTTAGTATTACCTGGGAGTCCCAGTCTTCATTCCATGATCAGAATTTCTCAGACAGATTAGAGGATATTTATCTTATAATAAAACAATCGAAGCTTTGACCTATTTAAATGCCAAGAGTAACCGGTTGAATTTGAAAAATAATAGACAATCAAAATAACTCTACATATGACAGAATAATTGTCGAGAACAAATCATCGACTGCTATAACACAAACTATTAATTTATAACTCGTCGAAGGATCCTTTTCACATAAAATATTGAATAATCTATATATTCGGCACCACATGGTCATATTTAAAACACTCCTACACATTGTGTAAAAGTATAAAATTGCCCTGTTTATGAAATTTTTTGTGCATTTCAAATAAGCTGTACGTTCAATATATTTAATTTAACAGTGTATAATTAAGACAACATTGCATAACGAACGATTATACGACGGCGCAATATATTCCTTTCTTAAAAAAAACATGCACATCACGAGCACAGGTACATTATGTTTTTAGACAATAGGCGAATCAATAAAACAAATCAACATACAAAATCAATAAAAAGCAAAAGAAACAAACGTATTTTCTACAAAAACGCACGAGACGAATTGAACGAGATTTCTTGTAAAAAATAGAAAAAAAGAAACGTTATGTTTCTAGACTGCAATACAAAGAATCAAGAAAATAGCAGATTGCATCTATTGTGGCGCTGATGTGCGCATGTTTGTATCAATACCGTGGGTTGTTAGAGAACATAAAATCAAATCTCTCTTTCTCTTGGTAGATTAAAAAGGACGATTGAATTTAAACACAAAGAATTGAACAATAAGAAAACGGTTAAAATAGGCCCACGCGTAAAACAGCATTGGACGGATGAATCTGATAAAATCTATTGCATTGCAGAGGGTAGTTATTTTGCAGTATATATATATATATATATATATATATATATATATATATATATATATATATATATATATATAATTATCGTATAGATGGAGTAGTTGATTAAAGCAATTTGTGATTTTAACGTAGATTGAGGGCAAGCCGTTTTCAAAATATGTATATTGGTATTTGCGTTGTCAGTAACATAAGTGCATGATTTACATTTACACCTCAATATAATGCTGCGCAGTATCAGGAATTTCGTCCGTCAGTTGGTACAGAATATGATATGACATACATATCAGCGATTATGAATGAAACAAGAACTTTGAAACGACAGTTTCTTTGAAACATATATATATGAGGCTCAAATAGTTTATACCAATATGGGGGTGA
Source organism: Euprymna scolopes (assembly GCF_053919585.1). Lineage (NCBI taxonomy): Eukaryota > Metazoa > Mollusca > Cephalopoda > Sepiida > Sepiolidae > Euprymna > Euprymna scolopes. The sequence goes on from NC_136497.1 coordinate 35,565,367, forward strand.
GTAAAGTTTAGTTAAAAGTTCTCAAAACTCTAGATTTGGGAGCTATTGCGTCGGTGTAGTTGATCGCGCGAAGCAGGATCGCAGTATTTTAACAGTATGACATACTCCAACGGCCATGCATAGCTTGTTAATTAAGTGCGAATTTAAGGAATTTTAACCAGGAAAACAGGAACGACACCGGATTTACAAATAGGAACTGCTGATATCGAAGGATTTGTTTAGCCATCGATCTAAATCAAAGTTTTTTTTTTATGATTTATTTTGCCTTAATATATTCTTAATTTTAAATATCAAATAATAATCAGAACATGCAAGTCGTATGTGTGGATTAACTAAAAACTAATGTACGCAAACCTGTATGCCACCTTTTTTATCAAAAAGACATTCATACTGTAAGAAAAGTTTTCTCTCTCATTAGACACATACACTCATAGCCGTACTCCATACACTATTTTCATAAATATGCTTTCATGTATATGTTAATGGATAGGGTCCCGGAATAAACATGCTAGCTGGCTGTATTAAGGATAGCTTTTTGGACTGGGTTCGAATCTCGATATAACAGTAATTACCAATTCTCACACAGATGATAACGGAAGTATTATACAGTATTGTCTGTAAGTTTACAAATTGTTTATATTCATGCAAAACAACATACATATGTGTGTTTTGTCATGTATATGCATAGATTTCAACGTCTTTTGTGTTTGCGTGTATACTAAATTATTTATAGAATCTATATAAAATATCAATTACTTTCCTATATAAAACCAATGAGAATATATATATATATATATATGTATAGAGAGAGAGAGAGAGAGAAAGAGAGAGAGAGGGGAGAGAGAGAGGGGGGAGAGCGAGAGAGAGAATTGCTGAATTTATTAGTGCACAGTAAAAAGATTTATGGAAGATACATGTTTGGAGACGGAAGACCTATGTAATGTTGAAATTAAAAAAAAAAACAGTAACTGCAAAGTTTTTCTTACTCCACCAATTTCTATCAACATTATTTATTATTCTTAATGATTTTTTAAAACTATGAAAAATGGGTAGCGATTTAATGTGGGTAATAAATATAAGACAGTTTTATATTTGCTACGCTGTGTATAGTAATGTAATAGTGCGCGTAATTCTGGATAGAAATTTATGTTCAGGTGGGTTTTCCAATAAGAAGAGCGTCTTTGTTCGGTCAAATCTGTAAAAGTAAATATACGGTATTCTTTCTGTTAAGTGATATAAACTTACTCAGTGCTCAATATCATAGCATTATATTTTCATTTAAATTTTAAAGAACGAGTGTCCTAAAGTACAAATAAATATCATAGTTTAAGTAGTTTTATCTTGTCATAACACACTGAGAGAGACATTGTTCACACTCCAAAACTACAAATATTAATATGCCCTAGGCATATCCTCAGATAAGCTAATGAATTAAAATATTCAAGTAAGTAATAAAGTATTGTTAACAAATGCCTACAGTTTACGTTCTTTTTGTCGATAAAGTTTCAGCAAAATAAACTGGTTTTCCCTACCTGAAAATACATGCGAATATACACCTGCTATAATAACAGGCATAAATGCTAACAGCCGTGACGTGATGTGATTATTAAACTCATTTTTCACATTTTTATACTTCATATATAATACCTTAACTGCTTGTATAATATTCCTTAATATATTTTGACATAAGACTATGTATTTTACTACTCACCACAGTCATAGGACGATTAAAGCCATCATTTATTTAGGCTCAGAGGTATCTTAGGAATAAGAGTTTATCTATGTACGATAGTCAATATTAGAGTGAGTGTAAATCATAAAAATTAGGTAATTGGCATTACTTATGGGGACGGCTAATGAAGAACTTGTTTACGCTGGACTTGAAAACGGCCATATTGTAACCAGTTGGAAAGCAGGTAAAAAACGAGAGTTACAAACGCGTGGGGTTCTAATAAAGAAGCTTTGTTCATTGAATTCAAAGTGTAAAATAAATTATATAAATTTATTTCAGCTAGACGATTGATTGTCGTTGAACTTGCCATGCAAATTACGAAAGAGAAGAAACATGTTCGCAACGTTATTTTGTAGGGAAAACCTATTAGGTCACGACGTCTATTTTGACCTCTGTTCAGGCATGATAAGTTGCTTCTAGCTGCCCCTGCCCAAATGTGGCAAGGATACTCTACCCTAAGACATACTATGCTTTTATACAGGTAGAGAATTGCATCGGCAAACAGATATATAATAGACCGCCAGAATTATCCGATTACTTTTCCAGCGACACTGGCAAGGGATTTGAAGAACGTGTACTATTTTAGATCAGAAATAAATGGAAGAAGTTTGTTAAATATGGAGCCCATTTAAGACTAGCTCCATTTAATAAATAGATGCCACACGAAAGACAGAGGGTTGATGCTGTAAATATAAAAGTTTTGTTTTAGGCGCAATGAAATTATCCAGCCACAGCTTTTCCTATTGGATCACATATTCAAGATCAGGGTAGAGGGCAGCAGATGAACAGGAAAAGTAAAACCAGAGTTATATGCACAGTGAGATGTGAGTAAGTTCTCAAAACAATATGGGTTTCTGAGTGAAAGGATGTTTCTATTAAAACGTTTGTTTCTATTAAAACGATCATTTTATGTGAGAATATATCATCAAGTTACACAAATTGTATATCGCTTAAAGTTTCCATCATGAAATGATAACTGCATTTAATATTACACTTGTGAAACACCTAGTTTTACACACGCAAATGAGGAGTGAATAGGCAAATAGCAATACGATACTTGTATCTAAACAAATTATGTGGGTCCGTTTTTCTTTCTCTAAGTCTTCTTAATTCTCTCTCTGTTGCTCAACAGCAGTGCGCTTGAGTTTCTACTGTTAATTACCATGATGTACATTACAAAAAACTGTGCAGTTGCTAAAACTAAAATGGGGTCCAGGTATTACGGTTTAAAAAAGGTCAACATTTAATTATAATTACTGCATTCACCTATAGCGTGTATAGTGTAAGACATAAATGGTACGAATACACTAGTATTTTATTTGAAAATTAAAAAAATAAACGAAAAAGAAAAAATGCAATAAAAATATTAATGTAAAAAATACATCAGAAAACGATAAAAGTATGTGGGTATTTTTAGTAATTACATTTTTCTATACATTAGAATGCACAAAAAACAATCTACTCTCATGATAATATTTTGTATGTAAAATTATAAAATTATTTTATAGAATATTTTTAAAACATAGTTTACTTTTGTATTACATGGGAATTTCCAGTCAGTGTAACGTAATAAAAAGAGGGAACCCCCCTCGAAATTGTTTGCGATTTCGAAAGAATACGAAATGATTTATTATTAAAAAGCGATCAATATACAGGGTGTCTCAGAAAATGTACTAACACTTTAACCCTTGCTAACTTGCTGTCTTTTTTGTGTTGCAGGTGCGAGGTGTGAACCACAGCATGGCAGAAAATCAACTTAGCTTGGAAAAGAGGAAGTTTGTCCTGAAATGTTATTGGAAAACAGAAAACTCCATTGAAGGGCAAATACGATTCAGAAGGGAATGCGCAAGGCCACCACCAACGCGCCGGGCCATTGCTCGCATCAAAGAGAAATTTGAAGCAGATGGGACTGTCCAGAACCCTGGAGAAGAAGAGCAGGTGCAGGAAACACTCTTTCGATCACCACAGAAGTCACTTCGACAAACTGCTCGGGAAACCCACATCTCAAAAGATAGCGTCAATCGCATCATGAAGCGTCTGCATTGGAAATGCTACATTCCAACACTAATGCATGCTCTCAACGAAGACAATCCTGACCGGAGAGTCGAATTCTGTGAAAGGTACCTGGCAGAATGTGCAGAAGATGCAAGGTCTCCCCACAAAATTGTGTGGAGCGATGAGGAAACCTTTAAATCAAATGGCACCATTAATCGCCATAATTGCACGTACTGGGGTCCTATAAATCCTAATGTAACACTTGAACACCATGTAAACTGTCCAGGAGTAACATTCTAGTGTAGGAGATCCGCACTGGGCATCATAGGGTCATTTTCTTATCAACGGAACTGTCACTGGTGAGAGATACCTTAACTTGCTTCAGGAGTTTGTTGGTCAACAAATTTCGAACATGATTCTTTAATCACATTTATCTTCTGTATTCGAAGCTATTCCATTTCACTGTATGTTCAAAATAAACGATTTCTCGTAATTCAAATTGTGGGTACATTTTTTGAGACACCCTGTAGATTAATAGACTCTCGATAAATATGTAAAACATGCTAGTGACATAAATTATATAGGCAAATAACGTTTTAAATGGAATTATTCCCAGTAAATACTTCAATAATAAAAACCCTATCGTGTGCGTTCTGTGTTTAATATTCTACATAACATGCCTATATGTGCCGAGAGAAAAATATTTCCTTAACTCAAACGTTAATTGTATCAGCCTTTCAACGGAAACATTCTTATTAAAGCATTATGTATAATATAGATTTAGAATATATCAAATTATACTGCAGTATTCTTGATACAGTTGTAGAGGATGGTGACATGTTCAACATCTGTGGATGTTCGACGAAAACACAGACGTTGTAATAATAACTGTTATTCAATAGCTGTAGAGAAAAACTACCGCTATTTGATTGTATGCAGCGTTTTACCTCGATACAGTAGCTAGATCAAAATAAAATTCTAGTCGTCATGTCATACTCAGCCATGGTACGACCCATCATTTAAGAAAATGGTGGAAAGCAATAGCCTGTCGACATGGATGATATCGCATGTATATATATATATATATATATATATATATATATATATATATATATATATGTATATATATATATATATATATATAATCAATGATTATGCTTTTTCCTCACTGAAAATATTGGGTCATGCTTATGTATTCATCAGTGCAGGTTACTAAAATTCCTGCCATTCAATACGTCGTCTTTCCATTTGCCGAAGTCCTGAAGCTTGCATATATGTTTGTTGCCTGCTTTGTAGTTATCATCCCGCAGGCAGTACCCATTTTACGTAATCTTAAAACAAAAGTTATTTTTTACATCTACCACATTATTCATAAGTAATGATGCGTTTTAGATGGGCATTAATGTGGTTGAGAAATACAAGTCTTGTTTAACCGTGTCGAATAGATATTTACGACGGCAAGATTGACTCAGCACGAAAAAAAAAGTTAAAACGAAAACGTATTTTTATTTTAGATTGCTTGATTGATTAAAGACATTCCATTTTAACTTGCAATTAAAACGCTGTCAAAATGTTATTTTCGTGATTTATGTTAGCAGGAAGACAGCTCAGAATGATAAATGAGAACACGTTTCACGCAAACTAATAACTGACACGTTTATCGTTAGCTCCATTTATTTGTTAATTTTTTTCTCTGACTTTTTCTCCTTATCATTCTAGAATGGTTACATCGGTGAATTTCAAGTTAACAATTAAGCGGTTAATTACATATACGATCGTATTGAAAAGGATATAACGCTAGAAATATACGATTTCCTGTCTAGTCCCATTTACTGACTATTTCATTGGCGTAGAAAAACGGTTAACGTATTTTAAGAGAAATAAACTCGATTGATTTTTTTGTTATTTTTAAGGGAATAAATTTGTGTGTTTGGTAAAGATATAGAAAATCAAGATTTCATAAAATATGCGTGTTGTTTCAATGTCTGAGAAAAGTAAGAACCATATAGAAATGTCCTAATTTATTTGATTTACTTCAAGTTTTTATTTAATTATTTACTGTTTTGTTAATTTTTTATGTTACAGTTGCCTTAAGTTATTTCAATCTACATATCTTCACCATTTGCCATGTTGAGTGAACTCCAATTGTGTTCGTTTTTCAATGTTGTGGGCGGTCACTCATACACTAAACAAAAACTCTAAATGGACTGTTTAAATTAACTGAGATTTATGAGTCATGGTGTTGTCAGTGTATTTCGTATTCCGCGGTTGCTCTTTAAATATGTTGTTGTTGTTGTTGTGTCAATATAGTTTACGTATTCTAAATCATATATGTGTCCCAAGTGACACTAGTAATATGCAATAACAGATTGCATAATAGTTTTGTAACATGGTTTATAAGGGCATTAATTGCACATAAAATAATTATTTTTTAAATTAATATTAAATTTGAATATTTGTATACATAAAACTAACTTCCCGATATTGGGGGTTATTTTTTTCGGCTGAGCATTTATATAAGTATCTTTTCGAGCTATGATAATCAGAACTCGAGAATCTACATAGATTTTATTTTTTTTAATTATTTTTGGGAGCCACATATCTACGAATAATATTTTTAATAATACTCTCATCTATTTTTTGGTTTTTGTATAACTGGTTACGTTAATATATATTAACAATATATATATATATATATATATATATATATATATCTTCTTCTCTTCTCTTCTCTATATAAATAAAATGAACTCATTTTTTCTCGTCGGATTTTGACCTTAATAGGATTAAAACTCAAGATATTTCATGCAAATATAATATGCACAAACGGCAGAACAATATCTGAGGTGTGTTATAGGGTTATTATTTCTCAAATTCCTCGATAATCTTAGATTTCTATACTTTTTCTGCTGAGAAGTCACGGCCAAAATCGGTTAAGATCAATGGAAGTGATAAACTATTTTCTCTCTAATAAATTCCCCCTCCACCTGCCACCACTTAACACCGTTTGGGGATCGTTCACAAGGAAAAGTTGAGAAGAGAACACCGGTTTGGCTTCGTAGTTCTTTCATGTGAAGTTATTTAAAATCACTAAACTAAGCTGCAGTGCTCTGTGGCGTAGTGGTTAGCGTGCTGGCCAATTCACGTTATATTTTCACGTTCGCGCCGACCTACCGTAGTGGGTTTTTTTATCCTAAACAACTGGAATGGACTTTTCTTGGTGGCCGAACTGTTAACGTTCCAGATGTGTTTTTTGTTCTTTTTTTCACACTTTATTTTCCTACTTTTACTCATGACTCCGGGTTTGATCCTTCCTACTTACCTACCATAACCTTTTTTACAACTCCCCCCCGTCCCGGAAACAAAAACTCGGGCAACGCCGGGCACCTTCGCTAGTATATATATATATATATATATATATATATATATATATATATATATATATATATATATATATATATATATATATATATAGTATAGTAAGTATATATATATATATATAAGTATTACCGTAATATATATTACCAATATATATATATATATATATATAGTATAGTAAGTATATATATATTTATTTATATATATATATATATATATATATATATATAAGTTTTACCGTAATATATATATTAACAATATATATATATAGTATAGTAAGTATATATATTTATATATATATATATATATATATATATATATATAAGTATTACCGTAATATATATTAACAATATATATATATATATATATATATATATATATATATATATATATATATATATATATATATATATATATATAAGTAAATTAAAGAAACATTCCCTACATGTATTTCTACAATATGCCTGAGGATGATAGAAGCACTTCTGTCGAAAGAGCTCGGGATTATGGATTCAACTTATACAATTTCGAGAAATCCCATAATGAATATTGCTATTTATTACTATGTACCTATACTCTATATATTATAACAAAATTAATAATATTTTAATTACATATTTTTTCTATACAATATCTATTAATTAAAATTCACATTTCCTATATAGGTCTGCTAAGTAGCTCATCTTTGACGGGCATAGTTGGAGGTAATGAGATGAAAACCTTGTGTACATAACACTTAATATGAGAACAGCAACTCGAAGGATAAAGATATTACTACATATATTTTAAAGACGATATACGCTCATCTTTTTCAAAGTTTATAATAATCTTGGGTATTATCTGAAGTAAATTAACGGCCGTTTTTATATTCATTGCATTCATGTATCTATCTACTGAAAGATATATTCGAAATAAAAGGATTATCCAATCTGAATGATCGAGAGAAAGTCAATATTATATATAATATGCGCTATAGTCTATTGGTTCATTCATATACATTGTTTTGATTATGTTCGAATTCTGCGATATACAAAATGACAAAGACTATTTTTTATCACTTTATTTCTTTTATGCTTTTTTAATTTAGTCACTTATTCCATGACCACCAACATAATAGATGCAATGAGACTAAAGCTGCTTTCAGGAACGTCAGCATCCACTGTAAAAGAGTAATGAAAAATGCCAGGGAGCTATATGCCCAGTCTGTTAAATACAAAGTAGCTTATCAGCGGCTTGGTTCCCACCAGTTTTAGCAAATAACAAATAGGATCTTGAACAGAAGTGTGTGTTCTATCCCAACCATTATCAATGGACATGAGGTCATATGGTCTGTTTCAGACAAGGCCAAACTATTTGCAAAGAACTTTGCAGCTAATTCTACTCTATGTGACGAAGGCCACCAACTCCCCATAGTTTCTCCTATAACACAAAACACGCTAGGTAATATACAAATATTTTTGCGTGAGGTCGCCAAGCTAATCAAGAACCTTGATTCCAGTAAGGCAACTGGCCATGACGGCATTTCAATTATAGTGTTAAAAAAATTCAACTTGAACATGCTCCCATACTTACAAAGCAGTTTAAGCGCTTTCGTAAGGAGAAGTGTTTTCCAACACCCTGTAAAACCTCATCAGTATGCCCTGTATTTAAGAATTCAGGTGATAAGTCCTTTCCCTCTCAGTACATACCTATACGTCTCCTTTGTGTCATGTGTAAGTTGCTGGAATCCATACTAAATAGAGAAATAGTCAACCACCTCAGCAGAAATAACCTCCTTAGTGACAGGCAATATGGTTTCCGTTCTGCAAGATCTACCGCAGATTTGCTAACGGTTATATCTCATAGGATTAGCGAATCTCTCGACAAAGGCTACGTTTCTAGAGCAATATCACTTGACATACCAAAGGCTTTCGACAAGGTATGGCATAAGGCCTACTTCACAAGATTTCCAGCTACGGTATAACTGGAAATGTTTTCTCAATCATTAAACCATTTCTCTCTAGTAGACTCAAAGAGCAGTGGTCGATGGACAAAAATCAGAGGCCAGCGACATTAATGCTGGAGTCCCTCCGGGTCCATCCTGGGGCCAACTCCCTTCCTGATCTACATCAATGATCTCCCTAAACACATACTTAAATCATTCGTTGACATCTATGCTGATTACACGGCCATCTACGGCAACTCATCAAAGGCTGTAAATGACAAAGTGCTCTCTGATTCTCTCTCCTCTGATCTCGAGCGTGTAGTTCAGTGGGTGAAGACGTGGCTGGTTACCTTTAATGCATCTAAAACTAAGCTCCTATCTTTACACCATGAACGCTCTGATCCCCATGTGGCATCAATTGTTATGGATGGCTCTCGCCTAGGAGAAGCTCAATGTTTTGACAAGCTTCTGGGCTTGACCTTTACTCCTGATCTTAAATGGAACACGTACATCAAGTCTGTTTCCAGGGTCGCTGGAAAGATGGGTGTTCCTTCTACCGCTCCAGAAGATATCTCACAACTGATGCAATTCTCTATCTATATAAAAGTCAAGTACGTCCAAGGATGGAATACTGCTGCCATATCTGGGCAGGAGCTGCTTAAAATAGCATATTCTTCCTTGACAGAGTACAAAAGAGACTTCGTGGCTTAGTAGGGGATACCCTTTTCTCTTCTCTGCAACCTCTCTCCCACAGAAGAGACGCTGCGAGCCTGTCTTGGTTTTACCTTATTTGCATGGCTAGGGCTTGTCTGAGCTCCAATCTCTGCCCCCTTCGCCAATCTTCTAGGAAAACACCCGTCTAGCTGAAGCCACTGTCATAAATTTCCCCACTCTCTATATGTGCCTAAATCAAAATGTAGATTCAATGAACACAACTTCTTGCTTAGAACAGCACGCCAGTGGAACTCTGTTTCGTCTGTCTGTTTCCCACTTGACTGCAACTTGGATATCTTTAAATCCAACGTAAACAAATTCCTGATGAACCGCCCACTTAAGTAGACGCTTTATGAAATCTCAAGACTAATGTACAACGTACTGTACATGCAATAACACTTATCCCTGAGTTGCTTCAGGGCCTTCATAAGTGGTGACCTCCTTGTATAAAAAAAGCTCGTGTTTTCAAAAGTAAAAAAAAAAACAAATGGATTTGTGTGTCATCGGCTAGAATCAACCCTAAATAAAAACTAACATTCATGGCTGGTAACGTAACCACTTTACTAACCGGATAAGTATGAGAAAATTAAAACATAAATTATGATGTAACTAAGATAAATATAAAAAAATATAAAACGATATTCATGTGTGTGTGTGTATGTGTGTGTGGGTGTATGTGTGTGTGGGTGTGTATTGTTTTAACTTTACTAGATATTTCCGATTTTCATAAGAGGTAAATAAGAGAAAGTATTCTCTGAAAATAGTGGACATTTATCCTTTTTATTCATTTGAACTAGTAGTTTCTGATAATCTGTATTATTTTATATATCTATGACAGTACAGTTTTAATTTCATATATGTATATATGTATATCATATAAGAAAATTTAAAAAAATTATTTTTCGCCATCTAACTTGTTATTAACCACTACATGACTGTCACAATATATATATATATATATATATATATATATATATATATATATATATATATATATGAACTAATCTTTTTACGGATATGCTTGAGGATAATTAAAGTGCTCCTATCGAAAGCGCTCGTCCAAGAAACTCATAGTTTTAACTTAAACAATTTTCAGAAAAACACGCGCACAAAATTATTCGATATTGGATAAAGTAACAAAGAGTGTAGTGAATCAGAAAAAAACCGTGCTTTTTAATGATACTTGGTTCAATGAGAATATGCTGTCATCATTCCGATTCCTATAAGATGTAACTTATCCGTATAGGAATTATTCTCTGAAAATAGAGGAAATTTTCATATTTATTAATTTGCACTAATTTTTATATCGGTAACATAAATTTAATAATACTGTGTTAATTTAATCAATTTTATATCTCGTATAATTGATTTCCCAATATAAATCTATATTCATAATATTGAGATGACTTTTCGCTTTTGTAATATTAATTAACTTATAATACTGACGTTATAACAAGATTGCAGATATACATTGTGTTAAAAATAGAACACAGATGTTATAAATTCCTGGCACTTTTTGACGGCATATAAGGATCGTTGTTATTAACACCCAAGTTAAGTTCACATGCATGCAGTAAAATTAACAGAAATCCAAATACAATCAAATTGTATAAGTTAAACTAAAGCAAGTTAAAAGAAAACATATCTCGTTTGAAATTATGTTTCTGCACTCAATTCACTCTGACTGCGTTCAGTACAAATCGATTTTATGTTCAAATTAATTACCGAAATAGAAATTGATTTAGCCTACCGGGCAGCACTGCTACATTATTGCATTTCCCTGGACATATAATTTAATTTTCTCCGCATAGAATTCGTGATATAAATTTTATTTTTAAATATTTCTTTCGATTTTATACAATAAAGAAACAAACATGTTAGGAAATTAGAAACTTTGGTACCAAATTATAGTGCCATTTGACAAATAAATTTTCGAATATAAAAAAAAAATCTCTTAATGAATTTTATCTATGTATTGCTGTCACACAAACTATTTCCATTATTCTATTTTTAGAAAATTCTCAACTCATTTTCATTACTAAGATTTCTTTTCAAGAGAATCCATTTACATGATCAATGAAACCCTAATACGCGTGTGATAAGAATGGAGGAATTAACATTATGGCTCTCAATCAAGTGCCTTGCGATAGATTCATGTTATCATGTACTTATTTATTTGTTTGTGTTTCGGTTTTTATTTGTTTATTCAATTCGCAGTTCTTCCTGTTTTCGGTCTAGCACTCTATATGTGTTAGCCAGTTGCCTCTCTCTTTAATATCTGATTTCACATTCCAACAATCTGCTACGATAAATCATGAAAGTATAAATTATCACATATTTATTGGAGTGAATATGATTAAACTTTTCTTCTTTAAACAGGAGGTATATTTTTATTGAGTGTCAGCAGGATTGAACGATACAAGTGTTGCCTAAAACAAACAAAAAAACTACTGCGTGTATATATAAAAAAACAACTTTTTTATGAAAAAAAAGACAAATCCAGGTAACTTGATTATGCAGTAAAGCTGCTATTTATCCAATGGTGTCGCATTCAGCCTCGATCACCGTCTCAACAGCGGGTCGGGAACTGGAAGCATGCCTTTTCCACAAGCACCTGCAGGAGCTCGGCGAATACTTTGCAGGTGGCGGCGAACAGGCTGGCTTTAGCGGTGTGGGAGCTCATGCTAGTGATATTCTCAAGGTATGACCAAACTAAGTGGTCCAGCTGGTTCAGGGTAAAGAAAGAGCAGGACAATAAGTGAAGGATACGAAGTCGTAGCCATACTGTCTGAATCAAGGCCCGGCTCTTTTTGAAGGAGGGCCGGCGCTGAGTCCTGCTGACACACCCAGAGTCTGCAAGCGCCACTTAGTTGCACCAGTGGCTTACCACTATATATATATATATATATATATATATATATATATATATATATATATATATATATATATATATATATATATAATTAGGACTGATGAATCCTTGCGTGGATGAAACGCGGAATATTCTGTGTAGCTTAATTGCAATATATATTTGATAACTGAATATGTGCACACACACACACACACACGCATATATATATATATATATATATATATATATATTAAGGGGACTAGAAAAACAGTCTAAAGAGCAGAGTATATTTTAATGTATTAGTAAAACATTAATACAATTAAAATAATATAAAAGAAAAATAATGCTCGTTGTAATGTAGATATAAATAAGCTCGATAGGTATATATATATATCCTAGAGGAATTTTAATATTGAGTAAGATGATTGATAATTTATAATTAAAATTAAAACTTAAAAATCAGTTTAACAATGAAGAGCAAACAAAATCAATATATTGTACGATCATTTGGGAAACGCTGATTTATTGAGATAGATAATAATCTTGGACAATAATTTTATCATATAATTTTTTTTAACAAAGTATTCGCATCAGCAAAAATGTTGGGTTTTTTTTTTGGAAAGACACCCAAAATAAACCTATCATTTTTTTAGTAAGGCAGATGTATCTCTTAATGGTTTGCCTTCTAAATAAGTCAGCATTACCTACGCAAGCAAAAATATATTAAGCTACAAATGAAATAAGTCGCCTTCGCAACATATGCACGAATGAAACGGACAGGATCACCTCCATTGAAAAGTTCCATCAAGCCCTACAATTAAATGGATACCCTACAAAAACCATGCAATACATTAATACACAAAAAAACACATGAAATAACTCATACATGCTTTCTTAAAATACCACATTTTAATGATAAAATAACTAAAGCTATACGCAAAGCCATTCACAAAGAACAACTAGATATACAACATGCACACACCGACCCAACGTGAGAACAGCACCTATCAAACACGGAAACTACATCTATGAACAAACCATGGTCTTTACAGAACTCCCCCATAAAAACACAGGATTATGCGAATGCACATTTTCAGTATACCAAATTCAATGAAAAATTTGGAATTACTCATACATTGGAAGTTCTATAAGACCGTTACGGATCCGAATTAAAGAACACATTACCACCAAAATATCCTCATTCTTTAAACATGTGTCTCTAAAACATAATCAATACAAAAGCATTATCGTAAACATTTTAGTAAATGATAGGAATCAGCGACACCTCAGATTAAAAGAATTAATACTGATTGAAATGTTAAAACCAAAAATTAACAGTAAAACAGAAAAATGTAACATATTTTTAATAAAGCCACAAACAGCCTAATATACGGTCTCAGTGTAAAGAGTTTTTGACTTGTAATGGGGGTATGAGACGAATGGATTTGCCAATCATTTTTATAACCAACGGCTGTGCTAAACAACCAACGTAAACGTCCCAAAATTATTATAAAATTGTCGAATTTTGGATTCAATCAGTTCGCCGTTTACAACGTCACGGACCGAATTTAATTCTTTGCCGCCATCTTGGTTACTGATCTGAACTACGCCGCCATCTTTGCTCAACACTATATCTCAGAACTTAAGAGGTTTAATACGCCAGGGATCGCATTTGATTCTTGGTCGTCATCTTTGTTACTGATCTGAACTACGCCGCAATCTTTATTCTTAACAGGTTATGCGCCCAGCCACCGTCTTTTCTTTGACGGATAGGAATCTAACTTCGAATTGTGGCGGGTAAAATTTCTGGAATATCTAAGGATTCGAACACAACACAAAGTCATACTATCAACAACAGAGAATACAAACGACCCCGAATTTCTCGAGAAAAACGCGACTGTTTTTGCAGAACTGATTCAATGTTTATACGATAGAAGTCTGTCTCTGATTATAAGAAACGCATTGGATGATGGCAGGAAAGCATTGAACATATTAAGAGAACATTATTTATCAAAAGGAGAACCGAAAATAAAACTCCTATATACAGAATTAACGTCTTTAAACGTAACGTGTATGAAACGATTACCGATCACGTTATAAGGGCAGAAACAACCGCCAATGCCATAAATTTCTCAGGTGAAATAATAAGCGATAGCTTGTTGATATCAATGATCCTCAAGGGACTTCCAGCCGATTTTAAACCATTTAAAACTGTTATAACTCAGAAAGACTAATCCATACATTTCAGCGAATTTAAAGTGGCAGTGCGCAGTTACGAAGAGACTAATCGTATGCTCGTGGACAATAATAACTCCAGCAATATTATGAAGTTCAAAAATGCTCCTCGAAAGCAGACACCACCAAATTACGCAGCTCACCGAAACGTGTTCTCGAAAAGTAATTTTCCCAAGAAAAAGAATAAAATAATCTGCTATAAGTTTCCAATGTCGATATAAACGCTCGAAAATGGACTCCGTAAAAAACGTTGAGAACTTTGAGGAAGAACATACATTTCTATTCACATGTAACTTTGACAATACCACAAACGGTAAAAATCGCCTTGTAGACTGTGGTGCTACAGCGCACGTTATCACCAAGAATCTGATTTTATCAATTTGCTTCAAACTTTAATCTTAAAGTCATTTTGTCGAACTTGCCGACGGTAGTCAAATAAATGATATAGTCTTGTAAAGAGGCGCTGATAAAATATACCTAAAAATAATAAAGGCGAAATCTGTAACTGCATTCTAAAAAATCTCTGTTCATACCTACATTTAAGCAAGACATATTTTCCGTGCAGGCTGCAATGAAACAATGCGCGAATATGCAATTTGGCCAAAACACATCAAAATTAACTCTAGAAGTGTAAGCCATTTTGAGTTTCAGAACAGTTTCAGATGGTTCGCTGTTACACACAAGTCCTGGAAGGTGACTTGTTTGTAGTAGACAGTTCCACAGAACAAAATATTCTTACCGTGTCGAAACCCGGGAAAATAACACGTGAAATTGCTCCAGAAAAGTTTTAATATTTATGAAGCAATTCTCGTTTCTGATTGGTTGGTTGCAAAACGTGAAATAATTTGATTCGTCAGTTCTCAGCAGCATCCTTTATAAATAAAATCGTCCGACTGTGTGGGATCATACCCGATTAAAACCCTGTTTTGATGGGATTCTTCGGCTGCAGGGAGACAGGGTAGTACACGTCAAGGATTCCTCACTTGACACTCAGCCCAACAGGTAAGGGGCCGGGAACCGGCCCAGCACCCGTTGGACTGAAGTACACAGTAGTCTCGGCTCTTATAATATAATCAGTAATAGTTTCGGCTTCCATTCGTTTTAGAGAGGTCAGTTCAGTGTATAAAAATACTTTTGGGTTTTCCTTTCGATAAATAATGTTCTCTCAATATGTTCAATGCTTTGCAGCCGTCGTCCAGGTCTTCTATCATTACCAGTGATAGACTTCGGCCATCTAAACACTGTATAAATTCCGCAAAGACAGTTGCGTTCTTTTCAATGAAGTCGGGGGCGTTTCTGTTTTCAGATTGTGTTTTAGTACTTTGTGTAGCTTTTGGATTCGTAGATATCCCAGAAATTTTACTTGCCAAAATTCGAATTTTGATTGGGATCCATCGAAATAAAAACGCACGCTTGGCCCATGTAAGCCATTTTGAGTTTCAGAACAGTTTCAGATGGTTCGCTGTAACACACAAGTCCTGGTAGGTGACTTGTTTGTAGTAATGTGTCTCCTAGCCTTGTGCCACATTTTGCTGAGGTGGGCAGCAAATAAATATCTACCCCATTAAAAACCAAAATATTGCAACATTAACATACCCCAATGGAACTGTATTTGACATTAAAGAAAATGACTGACTATATTATTGAAAAAGTAGGGTTCCCTTAAAAACTGCCTGTTACAACTTAGAAACCTGGCATAAAAATCTAGGACATTCCAATACAGCTGATATTTAAAAAAATACCAAATATAGTCGAAGGCATGAAAATAATACCTTCTGACGATCTCCCAAATTGTGATGTGTGTACACAGGGGGAAATAACAAAAGATATTAGCCGAACGCCGGACAAAAAAAAGCTACGAAAATTCTCTCACGTGCATTGTGACTTCGCAGGTCCGATCAGCCCGATGGGGAGATACAATCTAAGGTACGTTTTGAACTTTACTGATGATTTTCCTTTTTAATTATGGTTTATTTTCTAAAAAAATAAAACCGACACTATCCTCGCCACTAAGAACTGTTTAGCTGATGTTGCCCCGTACGGTTCAGTAAAATGTATTCGCTCAAACAATGGGACTGAATTTACTAGTAAAGATTTTGAACTTCTATTAATTAACCACCTTATTAAACACGAGAAATCAGCGCCGTATTCCCCCTTTCAAAATGGCACAGCTGAAAGGGCATGGCGAACCCTTTTTGAGATGACAAGATGCGTACTTATCGAATCAAAATTAGCGCATAGTTTATGGACATATGCTTTAATGGCAGCAGCATATATCAGAAATAGATCGCTCAATAATAGGCTAGGAAAAACGCCATATGAACGGTGTTGAGGTGTAAAACCTAAAATGAGCAGAATGCATCTATTTGGTTCTGACTGTTTTGCATTTATAGAAAACACCAGTAAACTAAATACTAAAAGCGAAAAAGGTACTTTCGTAGGTTACGATAAAAATAGCCCGGCATACTTTATCTACTTTGCAGCTCAAAATGCCATAAAAAGGGTGAGATGTGTAAAATTCAATGATACATTAAATAAAAAAAATGGCGATCCAATGAATGAAAAACGTGAAATATCGCCTAACATCTTAATTGATCACAATGAAAATATTAATAACGACGACTATTACAGTACTTCTGACGAAAACAGTAACCAGACACGTCGATATCCAATAAGAGAGCGAAAAAGGCCAGACAAATTGAACAGATACAAGGTTACTGTTATTCGTTGTACAGCGCACTGGAAAGTTATAATGAGGCGATTAATTCACAAAATTACTAAGAATGGGAACAAGCTATGGTATCCGAATTCGAAGCTTTATCTGAAAATAGTACATACAAAATAGTACAAAATGAACAGATAAAAATATAATTTCTTCGCGCTGTTTTTTTTTCCAAAAAATCACAGCTTCTGGCAGTGAAACTTTTACAGCAAGATTTGTGGCAAAATGATCCTCACAAAAAACTGGAGTGCAATATTGTGCAACATTTTCACCAACAACAAATTTAACGACAATTAGAATTTTATTACAACTTGCCAATCAATACAGTAAAAAAATACATCAAATAGATGTAAAAAATACTTAGATAAATGTTCCGATGGACTGTTAAATAAACATTTACCCTCAAGAGGGATTTAAAAAAAAAAAAAAATTGGGTGTGGAAATTAAATGAATCGTTATATGGACTAAAACAAAGTGCACACACTTGGAATTTAAAACTCCACAATTATTTAATAGAACAGGACTCCAAACAATATCCCGTAGACGCGTGCATGTATACCAAAAATGTAGGTAATAAATTGTTGATTTTGTTTTTTGGGTCTACAGGACATTGTATTATTATCGTTTGGATATATTACTCGCCTCAAACTGTGGCAGCACTTTAAGAGATTTTAAAAATGAATTAAATAAAAAAAAATAAAATGGCCGATCTTCGACGACTGTCATGGTTCCTCGGTATAAAATGTACCTGTGAAAATGAAACTATACCTATGAACAAATCATGATACATTGAAAAAATTCTGCTCAAGTTCGGAATGCAAGATTGTAAGCCGCATTCAACTCCAGTCGAAATGGACAAAATAAAAATATAGGGACCGAAACAAAATTCATAGATAACTGGATATACATGTAAATGGTAGGGAACCTCATCTACTTGATGACCGCAAAAAGGCCTGACACATGTTACACTCTGACACACCTATATATATATATATATATATATATATATATATATATATATAGAGAGAGAGAGAGAGAGAGAAAGGGAGAGAGAGAGAAAGAGAGAAAATAAAAAGGAACAAACCGTATTATGTGTTCATTAACGTTTCGTCTTTATTTCGAGACTTCCTCTGGATGAAATAAAGACGAAACGTTGATGAACACATAATACGGTGTGTTCCTTTTTATTTTCTCTATTTTGTCGAAATACTATTTCCATTATTTTCATCATATATATATATATATATATATATATATATATATATATATATATATATATATATATATATATATATATATAGATGTCGGTCTTTTCTCTATGGTAGTTAAGGAAGACTATTATACAGAAAGGAATTATTTTACAGTTTTTAATATATACATATGCACATAACCTTATGCACAGTACATAGGTCCCGTGCAAAGCCGGGCGGAACTTCTATTATATCTATAAAATGAACGTGTCTGTGTGTGTATGTGTACATTTCCCTACGCAGTAACTCTGTCAATTCTAAGTCTACAGACTCGAAATTTGATATACAGGTTATGACTATTTGGAAAAACCTTCGTGATTGGTTTTCGGCTAGAAATTTGGCTATTAAGGGGTCAAAGTTCAGCGATTTGACATTTGTGTACTCTACAAACACCTCCGACAATTTTGAGTCTAAACACTTGAAATTTTAGATATCGGTTTATTGGCCATGGATCAAACTTAATAACTTGATTTGAGCCCAAAACAATAAATGTTAAGGGTTCGTAATAGGGGCAAAATTTAAAAAAAAATGGCCGCTTTTTTTTGCTCAACACACATATATATATATATATATATATATATATATATATATATATATATATATATATATATATATATATATATATAGTCTCTTAATATAAAGCTGAATGTCTGCGTGTGTGTGTGTGTGTGTCTGGTCACGAATAGGCTCCTATATGTTTGAATATTTCAAAATAACTGATTACATATCATGATAGAAGATGTATAAGGACAAAGCAATGGTTATTTGATATCTGGCAGAACGGCGGTTCATTAAAATTGTGGGGTCTGAGTTCGCGCCTTGACCACAAAGTATGGAAATAAAAATTTAAAAAAAAAACGTTTACAAGTGTTTTTAATATAGATGTACATCAGAATACTTTAATAAGTATTTTTTAACTTAAATAGGGATGGTACGATAAAATAATAGAATGGAAATAAGCACACACTTTAATAATGACTTTTCATATCTATCTGATAATTATGTTGCAGTTTGATGAAATATGGTATAATAAAAGTATGGGGTGATCGTTCGCACCTGACTCCATAGAATTGAAATATATCACAAAATTTAACAAGTTTTTTTTTAATATAGATTCACAGAATATTGTGCTAAGTGTTTCAGTGTGAACAGGTATGGTATAATAAATTAATGGGTTCAGCTATTTTATTTTTACTTTCACCATATTTTGCTTTGGTTTTGATACTCCCAAATTCAATCCAAATTTATAACCCTTCATTTTCATAACCTATCATCTATATATATATATATATATATATATATATATATATATATATATATATATATATATACACATACATATATATATATAAAAGCGAAAATGTATGTGTGTGTTTGTATGTATGCATGTATGTATGTATGTTTGTGTGGCTGTTAAAAACTTTCGACAGACAAAACAAAAGTTCACAAATCAAAGCAACACCTCTCGGACGACAAATATCGAAACATCGGCCCAAAATGACCATGAGAAGTGCGTCAACTGATCGATCTATTGCAGAGGGGCCCCCAAAAAAAGTGACATTTTAATGTTAAACATTACATATTTTTAAATCGATTTACAACTGCCCCCAAAAATACGGTCGACACCTCTTATACATAAAGTATACACGCGGTCGTTTATTTATGGTCAACTTGTATTCAAAACCCGCTGAGTGATGTCACGTGATCTAGACGTCAGCAACCTCTAATGTCCGTCGGAATTTACAATTTAAAAATGTTGTTATCGGTAAAAAAAAATTAATTAAAGCTTAACTATGAACTTCTACGCTATGGTAACGTTACCAAAGTTATTACCACATTCAAAATAGGTAGATACGATAGTTAAACGAAAAACAAAGTAAAAAAAAAGTGAATTAAAAAATACGCTTACAAAAAATATTAACGATCGAAGCGTTTTTTTTTTTTAAATAAAAACAGCCAGACGCCATTTTCCAGTCTTTAGAGTAAGGCAGACGAAGTGAGAGAGAGAGATAGAGAGAGGGAGTGAGAGAGACTGAGAGTGTGAGAGAGAGTGAGAGAGATGTCTAGACAGATTCGCATGTGTCAGTTCGTTTTCCTAACAGTATTTTTTTTTGTGTTTTACCCCCCCTTAATTAAAACGTTGTTTTCTTTTCTTACTTCGCTTATAACAATGCTTATATCGTCATCATCGTCGTCGTAACGCTCGACGACTGTCAAACATCTTTTACTTCTGGCTGGCCTATTTTATTTTCAAACTTCGCCTCAGCGTTTCGGCTTCGATCCTACTTTTTTCTTTTTTATTTAACACCACACACCCCTACAACATCTTCTTTTTTATTTAACACCACCCACCCCTACACAACCTAGTTATAGTAGGCAATATGTATAGTTATAGTTATTGCCTAGTTAAAGTGCGTGGATGTGAGTAAAATAAAACGAACAGCATATATTCGCTTTTGAATATGTGTATTAACGTGTGTGTGGGTGTTGTGTGTGTGTGTGCATGTATGTGTGTGGATGGGTGTAGATTGAAAGACACCGGTCAGTACTCAGTGACCATAGGAAATGCTTTTAATTTACAGACTACAAGACAAAAATACTAAATTCTCAAGTACCTTATGCCATAAAAACCAAAAGATGGGACGGATAAAGAGAAAAAGGGAAATGAACAAGAAGACGTTCATTATCCTCAAATACCTCACTTGTCCTCTCACCGTTTTATGACTCCCACCCAGGTTACATTCTAACTTTACTAACGAAATAGGAAAATGTTTTTAGTTGAAATATCAGTTTTCGACGGTAATTCTTGGCCTGAAGACGTAGTCCCCCAACGCGAGTGATTTCAGAAACATGTATGCACATATGTAGCCATTAATATTTGTATAAATAAATTATATATATATATATATATATATACATATATATATATATTTATATATACACTGAGAACATATTTGCCGAATCATTGTTTTATCATCCTTATTATTTTGTTTGCATCTTGAATTGTGTTCCTTAAAAGGGTTTATTGAATTTTATGTCTTGATTTTATTAGTTGAAATTTTAACAGTGTAATGAGATCTATTAACTGAATAATTTAGATAATTTTCAATACAAATCTTTCACTTTTTAAAACACATTGGAATTTCTTTTTACATCGCTCAAATCACCTTTTCTCTCTCCTTCTCTCTCTCCTTCTCTCTCTCTCTATATATACATATATATATATATATATATGTGTGTGTGTGTGTGTGTACCCACATATACACATTTATATACACATACATTTTATGTGTATATTTAGGTGCTGTTTAGAATTACTTTCTAATGCATTAGCAATTTAGCGTCATTTAACTACAGACGTTTTCAATAATATTGCGATGCGTTACGTTTCAATTTAACGTGTCCTTTTTATCTTTAATGGCGATGAACATTTTTTATTAAAAGTGTTAGATTTATGTTTTGCTTTACTTTTTTCCGGCGCACTTTTTTCTTATTGATCGCTGAGCAAGCCGCGTCTGTCCTTAATCAGGGAAAGTGATAAATCCTTCTTTCATTTGACATTAACATCTCGTGGCCACTCACGTCTAATAAACAACAAAACTTGGCCGATTTCTCTGACGAACAATCTGCACTGAAATGTCCAAACCTCTTTTTTTATCTTAGTGTATGTGTGTGTTTTTTTTGCGTCTACACGCGTGCATTAACGAGCGTGGTTATACGTCTGTATACGGAGATCTATATGCCAGATATAATCTTTGTGAGTTGACACATTAAACTACTTTCAGTAATAGCTGACTAAAGAATGAAGTAAAATGTGGTAAAATAAAATATTTGTCGACATTATTTAAACACACGCATTAGATGAAGGCATACTCACAAAGAAAATAAGATCACTTAACTAATATTAACACCCTGACAAAAAATGGAGGTTAGAATATTTACTTTTCATAAAACCTGGGATTTTACAAATGCATCAACGTATCATTGTGACGAAAAATAAAAAATTACACATGCAGACATAAATGTAAAAATACTTTATTCGTGTTTTATTACTGAGAAATAAACGCATAAAAGTAGGAATCAATGGTAATTATATGTAACTCACCACAATTATCATCATGATTAAAAAGTATCACGTATACACGCGATTCAAGTGAAATAATCAATGTATCATCGTTTTCATGATTTGTACATCAATTTCTATCTTGAAGCAATATGCTCATCTAACATCAAGTCGTACTATCAACTGTAAGCAGTTGATAAACTACTCTCTCAGACGTAATTTATGTTTTGAAATTGTATTTGAACTTCAGAATGCGAAAATGAAATTGCAACTTAATTTGCTTTTTGTTACTATCAAATATTATTTTACGAATCCTATTAAATACTTATTTTAATAAATATGGTAAATTTGGTTTGAAAATTAAAATAAATCAGTATAAATATTATTAAAATAAAATAGTGCATTTCCATGGCTATTGTGAATAAACCGATCGTATTTAAAACATGCGTTGTCCTAAGTAGATCTAAGAATGGCTTCCGCTTTTAACCTTAACCTTACTTGTCCAGTTCGTTTGGAACTGAGTTGTTCTCATAAAGAGTTCGTCTTTTCCAATCGATTGATTCAGAAACATCTACCCAAACTGTGAAAAGAACACATTTAGATACGAGAGAGTACCTATAAAATACTAAAATACATATTAATATACATGTATTATTCATTGGTAATCTGAGGGAAATTAGCTAAACATATTACACTGCCAGAACAAAAATTGAGAAAATCAAGACCCTACAAAAAGCACAACCTAAGACCTTAATTGAAGTGTTTACGTCTACAAGAAGAAACGCTTGAAATAAATTAATGAATTACTAGTAGTTATATCCACTTGTAACACTATAAAGGGTAACAGTACATCAATTACGTAAAGATGTAATGTAATACGCTTACCTATTTACTCAACCGTGCAAGACAAAAATAAATACACAGTATTGGTCGTAGGCAAAACCATGCCCATATAACATTGAAGGAGGAAACATTTGCTTGAAAAATCTAAATAATACTGATAACTATTGTAAAACACTAACGGTTATTTAACTCTACTATGTTAGAAAAATATACATATATATATATATATATATATATATATATATATATGTATATATGTGTGTGTGTGTATGTATATTTCGTGCTAAAATTCAAATTGATTTTTTCAGAGTTTGATAGGTATTAAAATTAAATTAGTGAATCATGTCGTGTTCTCTGTGCGAACAGTGACGCATGCGTGGATCTAACATTCTAAGCTAATTCACGCAGTATAAAACAAATGGCTTCCATTTGGGTGAGTTGCATATATATATATATACAGTTGTGCCCGATATTATTCATACCCCCCCTTGAAATTGAGTTTATTAGGTGTAACTTTGTTAGAATTTATTGTTTACGTCCAAATTGATACATATTCTTAATAAACCTCTTCTGATCATTTTCGTCATTTTAAAATCTCGGGATACTTGTAATAAAATGAAATATACAGCTATTTATAAAATCTGCAATGTTCAAAAATAATCATACCCCCTTATTTTTTCAGTATTAATCGAGTTTCTGACTGTTTGTTTCCTGTTTGATTCTTATTTTGAATGCTTTTATACAACCTTTGATTAATTTCATTTCGTTTTTTGCATTTTTCAGAAATTAAAATGATATCAACTGAAAACCAATAAAAGAATAAAAATTATTAGAATGGGGAAGAAAAAAGAGCTTAGTAATGATCTTAGGACTAAAATTGCGAATTCACATAAGGATGGTTTAGGTTAAAAGTCAATTTCCAAGAAATTTGAGGTCCCTACAGCAACAGTACAGAGTATCATCAAAAAATTCCAGAGCCACCACACAACAAACAACTTGATTGGTAGAGGAAGGAAAAGGAAACTGTCTGCTAGAGCCACCAGGAATATTGAAAGAAGTGTTAATGCAAATCCAACCACCACTACTAAGGACATTTTAGAAAATCTGGAGTCTTCTGGCATAAAAATATCAAGGCAAACATTGCAAAGGACTCTGCATGAAAATGGTCTGAAAGGAAGGAGACCAAGAAGGACTCCATTGCACACCGGAAAACACCTTGCAGCACGTCTAAAGTTTACTAGGAACCATGTGAATTCTCCAGAGTCCGTTTTCTCAAGTATTTTGTTGACTCACGAAACAAAAATTGAATTGTTTGGCCATATGGATGCTTCTTACGTTTGGAGGAAGAAAGGAGAAGCTTACAACCCAAAGAACACCATACCCACGGTGAAACATGGTGGTGGTAGCCTAATGTTTTGGGGCTCCTTTTCGGCTAGTGGTCCAGGTAGTTTGGTCAAGATAGATGGAACCATGAAGAAGGATCAATATTTGGAGATACTCCAGAAAAACATTAGACAGGATGCGGAGAAGCTCCATTTAGGACCAAACTGGGTCCTTCAACAGCATAATGATCCAAAACATACTGCCAAAATAGTCAAGAAATGGTTTGAGGATAATCAAATTAATGTTTTGGAATGGCCTAGCCAGAGTCCCGACCTGAACCCTATCGAAAACCTCTGGCACATATTGAAAACTGAGGTTAA
This sequence comes from Euprymna scolopes, assembly GCF_053919585.1. NCBI lineage: Eukaryota > Metazoa > Mollusca > Cephalopoda > Sepiida > Sepiolidae > Euprymna > Euprymna scolopes. Next base: position 35,590,777 of record NC_136497.1, read on the forward strand.
AAAGCGGAAACCTAGAAATTTGAGGGATTTGGAGAACTACTGCATTGAAGAATGGTCAAAAATCAGTGTTGATGCTTGTAAAAACCTTGTTGATAAATATCCAAAACGGTTACAGGCAGTTATTAAGAATAAAGGGCATGCTATTGACTATTAGTAAGAGAGGTATGAATAATTTTGAACTAGTGCCATTATTGTTTTTCTTTGTATAATGTTTCAAACTTGCATAATTTATTTATTTGTTGAGTTTAAATTAAATGCTTATGCTTGATTTATTGTTTGAAATCCCTTTAATATTGTCTACCTTCTGGTTTGAGCAATAATCTTATAGAAATCTCAAAGATCCGAGGGGTATGAATAATATCGGGCACAAGTGTATATATATATATATATATATATATATACATACGTACATACACATATATGTATATATATACATATATATATATGTGTATATACATATATACATATGTGTGTGTGTGTTGTCCACATGAGTTTTGTCAAGATATTTGACACCCCCAACAATTAATAAAATACATATCTCGAAATCTATTGTAAACAGGAGTACATTCCATAGACTAAGTGAGAACAATTTGTGAATGATCCAATAAAATCCCTTCACATTTATATAATCAGAAGAACGTTTTTCTCATTTTTTAACACGGTTTATTCGTACGTCTTTCATTGTAATAGTTTTTCTCTATATTGTATACAAACATCACACACATACTGCTTTAAGTGCACCACACACCCTTTAAATAATTTATATAATTCGGTCATAGTTTTCTGTATTATTTGCGTGCAATTATGATTTGACTTAATATTAGATTAAAAAGAATTATACTATTAACATGTAAGCATGACCAAATTCCACTGCAAGTGTTGCAAGTTTCAACATTGTAATATGATTATACCATGTTTTAAACTAATTTTCTCTATATACCTCGAAGTAAATGTCCTTGAATTTTGCAAATTCTGTTAAGCAATGCGGTCTTATCTTATAATCGATACAGAGAGGTGAATGCAAAGGGAATTGTAAACCACAAAAGACGCCATTTTATCTAACATAAACTTAACTGTCAAACACTAATTTAAAAAAGAGCCAGTTGCAATTCTTTTTGTAAAGAGCATTACTTCTGAGAGTTGAATCATCATAGGACACCTGCGTATAATGTAAAAGGATCATGGCATTTATACAGCAATTTGGCTACAAAAACTTCAATTAATATTGTTCTACAAAGTTATAAAAAAATTATTATAATTGTAATAGTGGAACGAAGTAATTGGTCTTTGAGAATATTTATTTAAATTTCGTTTTTATATTTCCGGATGTATGTATGTATTGGCCTTAAAACCTAACAAAACAACCTAAGAAATAATTAATGATAGTTGTAAACTAATGCAAGCATGAAAAACAAGCGCATATGCTCTTAGTGAATAAAATTTTCCATTGCCTATATTCTATAATATATATTTTATATTAGATTATATATATATATATATAAAGCATTTAAATTCAATGAATACTCTATATATGTACCATATTCTTATTTATTGCTTTTTCGTATTTAGAAATAAGAGGCGTTTTCTAAAATAATTCCTCTTATTTTAATTCCGCACCAATAGAGAGGACAAGATTGCAAATTGCATTGGTATAGTTACTGAACGTATATACTAATGAGTTGGAAGTCGAATCTCCTCGTTGGATATATTCTTAGTGTGAAAGTCTAAAAAACTACTCTAGCCAGGGATGTTAGTTAAAAGCAGAAATACGCCATCAAATTATTGGGAAATATACTAAAATGTGTTTATTAGGCAGAAAAAGTATGTCCATGGCTCCAAGTGTCTTAATTTCTTCTAGTTTTATGATGAGGGATTAAGTTTAAGAAATACCCTGCTAATAGATATGATGGTCAAGGGAGTTGTAAGACTTATCTCACAGGGTTGTATTTTAAAATATCAAATTGAAACTATTTATTTCGTTAGTACGGAGTTTAAATGCAAGAATATAATTATATATAAGATAACTTAAACTTTATATCATATAAACCTGCAATGAAAGAGAAGGTGTAATTTATGACTTCCTCGACAAATATCATTTATTCATCGTTATTTTTACTGTGTGTTAATTATTATTTTTTACGGTTGCAATTGTAATCTCAGGTATTGTGTACGCACTATAATTGCTTTGGCTGACTACATGATAGTACGGTCTAGTTCCAAGCAATTTAATGTTAAAACACCATTACACGTAAGTAGACACTTTATAAGCTTCACACTTTAAGCTGCTCTAGGTGGGAACATCTGAGACATGCATTTAATCTTCTTCAGACGTAAGTATGGAGAAAGGTATTGATTGGCATCTCCTTATATAATATTTTAATCGCAGAAAGTCCCTTCTGGACTAAAGAACCGTAGGTTAGAAACAACATATGCCACATACAAATGAATTATGCCTACACTATTAACCATTCTTTGTGTTACTTGAGAACAATACTTTTAACTTATTTTATTGTTTAAATAAAATCCTACATTGTAACCTAGGAACGATATCGGCACAATCTTCTTATGTTTAGAGGAAGAAGTTACTACTTTCATTCAAAATCTTATGTCCCTATATTGCCACAATCCAGAACCGGGAGCTAATAAACACATTGTATATATATATATATATATATATATATATATATATATATATATATATATATATATATATATATATATATATATATATCTTCCCCTCTATTTTTGTAAATGACTGATTATCTCATACACAAAACATTACCTTTCCTGTTTCTGTTACAAAAAGAATAATTTCCTTCTTATACACTTTCGGAAATTCGCATTGGTTGCGACTTGATATATCCCGTATTCGGGAATACACATTTTATTAAATAAAAACACCCCTAGCCTTATTGAACCTGTCCGCTCTCTCTACACACAGAAATGATATTAACATTAAACAAATCAATTGTTTTTTGATGTTGTTTCCTTTTTTTTTTCTTAATACAATATTTCGTTTAATATATTAATACTTATTGCATTTTTTGCATAAACTATGACGCATGTAAGCACGAACTTGACGGTTTCAGAGGGCATTGATCTAGCGAGAGAGACCATAGAAGCATATATACACAGAGATGTCCATTCCGAATTCCGTGCATAACATAAGAAGGTTGATGCTTGGGCTACAACAACGATAACATCCGAACTTTCATTTTGGATGTAGGGGCTTGCTACCACCGGACAACATCAGTTGAAGGGGCCTGCTATTCATGGCTATATATTTAATTTGTAGTGCACGATCAGTAAACGGTGTTACTGCATTTAGAGGGATAATCCATAATAGCAGTGCCGTTTTTATGTATAACACGCCAAGCTGAAACTTATGAGGATTTCTTTGTTGACATGCACTATGTTTCAACTTGGCAGCCATTCAACAAGAAAATATTATGTCCAGGTTTTAAGAGAGGTCAGGGACAGAGTCAGATGGTCAGTTACATTCCCACCAGGACAATGAACAAGTTCGCGACTACATCCTTGTCTCAAACTATTTGACCAAGATAGGCATCAAGACACTTCCCACCCTCTCTATCGATCAGATTATTCTCCGTCTATCTTATACCCCCGACTCAACGAAAACCTAAGCGGATGTGGTTTTGAGACAATTAAGAAGATGGAAGTTGCTGCATGGATGGTCATTTACACGCTTACACAACCTTCCATTATGGAAACGTTTAAGAAGTTGTTCGAACAGTACAACAGCTGCATTGCAGCTTGAGAGGATACGATAAAGAGCGGATGCTTATTAAAGGCAGTTCATATATATTGTGTTTCTAAGTTCGAATAGTTTCGTTATATGATATAATATACTTTACTCCACCAACTAGTATTGATCTGTATATATATATATATATATATATATATGTATATATATATATATATATATATATATATATATATAAACATCAATTAAACTACAAAATAAAATGTTTGAAGAATGACATGAATGAGTACGCGGAAAGCAATCCTGTGTGAATCATTCATTTTGAAACCTTGTTGTAATGTGATACATTGCATATATAATTACATAACATTTTAATCAGCAGATTGCAGTAAGCATGAATAGTTTCCATTAATGTGCTTTTTCCTACGTGATGTGTATTAAGTTGTTTAATCCAGAAAACAAAAAAATCAAGAAAAATAATTACATTATATACATAATGCACGCAAAAATCTCTCTATCTCTCTATCTCTCTCTATCTCTCTATCTCTCTCAGTATCTCTCTCTGTATCTATCTATCTATCTATCTATATATATATATATATATATATATATTTATATATATATACACACAAAAACATCATATATAATTATTATTCATCCCTAACTATATTGGGAAGCAATGTGTTTTCTTAACAAAATAATTGCATGTTATCCATCCGCCCGGAAAATCATAATGATTTAAAATTAGCAAACAATAAATGGAAGAATGTAATTAACCTAATTTGTTGAAAGTTAATAGCCGCCAACTATGAAATATGGATATATAATTAGACCCATTAATCTGTTCTAAAAGAAGGACATGTCCGTCGCCATTGGTGAATCAGTTCAAGCTCTGCTGAATTTTGTTTCTGAACATAAATACAAGTATCAATATATTGACATATTCAAATTATGGTCCAACATTTCTAATAAAAGAAAGGCGAATTTGGTTTCTGTCTTTATGATACATACAAAATCTAATGTATAGAATAGCTCTACCTTTCACTTAATAAATGTCCGTCCTTCTCTCATTTGCCTAGTAACATATTCAACGAAGCATTGCCATGTTATTTAGACTCTGAACTTCGAAGCGGTGTTACTTAACGCTCGGAAAAGTTAATGATTACTATTAGGAAATCTATATATTTGTAAAAGTCTATAAAAGTGAAAGCGTCTCTCTGTCTGTCTGACTGTCTGTCTGTCTGCTATTGTGTGTCTGTCTGTGTACATTTGCCTATAGAATAACTCTGTTAATTTTTAATCTACAGACTGGAAATTTGATATACAAGTCATGGAGATTTAGAAAAATGTTTGTAATCCAATTTCGGCCAGACATTTGGCTGTTAACGGATAAAATTTCAAAGAAATGACCTTTGAGGACTCTACCAAACTCCTCTGCTAATTTTTGGTATAAACACTTTAAATTTTAATATAGGTTCCTTGGACAGGGATCTAACTTAATTCTTGATATGAGCCCCAAACAGAAAAATTTACCGGGGCATAATACGGGTCAAAGTTAAAAATAAACTGACCTCTGCGTCTGTAACAAATTTCTCAGGCAATTTCTCGTCTAAACATTTGAAATTTTACATAAAGGGTATTCAGGGATAGGGCAAGATATTTAATCGGTTGTGGTCGAAAGTTTGAGCTACCAATATATAAATCTGTATGCATGTTTGCATGTCTGCCTAAAAATTTTGACAGAGGCGGCGGCTTTTTCAAGATCAGTATCGTTTTGAAGCTCGACCCTTTTATACGACAAATACTGAAGTATTGGCTCAAAAAATTAATATCTTCACCCTCAACTGGGCACTTTTCTCATGCGCGGGTCGCTTTTTTCGCCGATATTTTCGGAAATCCTCCCCTCTTTTCGATTATCGCCTTAATTTAAACTTACGTCACTTCCGGTTTGACGGTGGTCGTAAGAGTGAAGACGTCAATTTTCCCCCGTTCTTTTCCTCCTTTGTGGTACGGGTTCGGCCTGCCCTCCTTCTACTACTTTCTTCTTACTCAACACATACCCCCAAACACCCGGGCAACGCCGGACACCTATGCTAGTAGTAAATACATATTAAAATCTTAAACAGTAATACAGTAGTTACAATATAACCAGTATAACGAAACAGTACAGTATAATTTATATCTGTATTATTAAATAACATTATAAATGCCACCGTAAGGTGTGGTTACACCGTTACCAATGGCCGCAAAAAACACACACACAAAAAAAAACACACACACACAAAAAAACAAAAAAACAAAAAAACATTGCATTCACCACCATGACATAACAAAAAAAAGACTTATTCTCGGGCCACTTCATCCCGGGGTTCTTATGTATATTTTCACGAAGAGCGAATATCTTAATTGCTGTGATTATGATTAAACGATTAAAACTATAATTGAGATGATGATATACAATGTTATAAGCTTTTGTTATGTAAATTATAATATTTGCGACATTCATGTATATTTACATATATCTATATATCTATCAATTTGACTATTGTTTTTCGTCGATTCGTACGTTGAGTTATTTGGAAAACTATGTGTGAATTTGTCAACATCATCATAATCATTATCATGTTACTGCATATGTGTGAGTCTTAAGCAAAGTTTTTATTTTTTTAAAGTTCAAGCGTCTGTAATTTCATATCAATCAGTTGTTTTTCGTCGATTCGTACGTTGAGTTATTTGGAAACGATAACGTCTACATGTATATTCTAACTTCTTATTCATAACCTATTAAACTACTGACTTCGTTAATATAAAATAACGCAATTCTTATGATTGAACTTTTGCTTAACATTAAATATTATATTCAGGTTGACCTAACATCCAAAAAAAACATCACCTAAGAATATGACCAAAAACTGAGTGAATAAATTTGCCATTAAAAGAAAAACACTTAAACAATATTATTTACCGTTCGACTTACAGCGTTTTTTTTAATTTTTTTATTTTGTCAATTGTTTACCTTTTAGTTGTCAGTTGTTTCTTCTATGGGAAAAGTTGCTGTCTCCATTTTGTACTTGTCTCCTTTATTTGTAAATCAATGGTGTGATTTTTCCCTATTTTTCCGATATATTAAATGATTACGAAATGAACCAAAGAAAGGGTCTAACTGATTAAAGGTACCCCAGTACACCATAATCCAATATCTATATTCACTAAAAACCGATATACTTCTCGTGTATAAATATACTTCCCAAAAACGTAGACTAATAGGCTAACATAAAAAACTTAGCTAAATAAAGTAAATGTCACTCTCTACTACGCTTCAACATCATTTAAAACGCTACTACGGTAGACTTAACTAAAACGCGGTTAGACAAAGGTGAGGGCGCTTTGCATATTATTAAAATATCACTCAGATAAACTAAAATAAGTATACTGGTCAACCTACAACAAACAAAGCGCTGATGTAAACTATATGAGAAGTATTAGCGCAAATTAGCATTATATAAGTAAACCAAGCAAAAGTTGATTACAATTGATAACTAAGTTCTTCGACTAGATAGTTTCTGTAAACAGAATGTTCTAGCCATACATACGGAATTATACTATTATGTATCTTTTTACATGTAAACGGTATCAAAAGCGTATGAATTGAAAAAATATTTAAAATGTTAAAGTATCGTGGGAGAGGTAAACAACCCGAATGAAAGAATGACAACTATCGAAGTTGAGAGGATATGGAGAAAGAGCATCTTTTGTTTGTGCTATTACCTCTGACCTTTATGGCAGGTGCTCGTCTGAACTCCAATCTCTGGTCCCCCCTCGCCAATCTTTCACAAAAAAATTACCCGTCTAGCTGAATCCACTGTGAAAAATTTCCCCCACCCTATATATGTGCCTAAATCAAAACGCGGATTCCATGAACAAAATTCTTTCTTAGAACTGCACGCCTGTGGAACTCTGTTCCGGCTGCCTGCTTCCCACCGGACTACAACTTGGATGTCTTCAAGTCCAATGTTACCAAATTCCTAATGAACCGCCCCCTTAAGTAAACACTTCATCAAATCTCCACACTAACGTAATATACTTGCGATAACCCTTATCCCTGAGTGGCTTACGGACCTTGATAAGTGGTGATCACTGTGTAAAAAAAAAGACAAATAAGGGTGCACGACTCCCATGATACCATTAATATTAAAATCATATGAATAAACCTTAAAGGTACTGCTAATTCGATCATATAGCGTATATGTATTAGAATATATGAGCCAAAATTGATAAATAAGTGAAACCCAGGTATATAAATAAAAACAACGAGGACTTAAATGAGTACATTTATAAATAGAGCTTATCAATCCCATAGAAAAATAAGGAACATGCCACCAAAATAGAAAACCAATATAGAAGCAGGCAGATTATTGCTTAAGATGAAACAACCATAGAAGGGCGTCTGAATAAAAAGAAAACAGATTGCCCTCCACTGTACGCCTAACGAGACTGAATCCTAATTTCCCCCTCTTCCTCTGCCTCTACTCTCTTCATTTAACATAGCCTTCGACAAAATCCTTCACTATGCACATTACAAACAATGCACACTTTTACTTCAAAAGTATAACCCATATATTAGTATATCTTATATACAAAATCAAGAGCACTCAGATTCCCGTTTTAAAATGTGTCCTTCTTTTGGCTTACGAAGTTTATATATTTGAATAGGAACTGGACCGAAACATGTATGCACATATGTAAGCAGTAATGTGTTTATAATAAACATATTATATTTATCAAGGTACATTCGTTGTTTTTCATATATTCGGGTGTGGTTTAATCTCTGTAAAATGTGTGTAGATTTTTGTGAATGCGGACAAAAGTTGAATTGAACGAAAGGTGTAGTAAGAACATAAATGTGGATGGAAGGGGAAAAGAAAGGAGAGGGTACGATCACGTGGAGTTGTGTATTGATTATCGTTTCACCAATGTCCAACTTTTAGTCTGATGATATAACCTCTTTGAATTGAGATTCTAACGAAACATCTATAAAATATGTAAACAATAATAGGTGTATAATAAGCAAACTATATACGAGATCTGTCCTAAACTAAGTACTCTTTAATAACCACACAACTTCTATTCTATTACATCCAGGAGATAAATCTATACAACCATTTCATATAGCATTAAGGTAATGCATTCCGCTCATAAAGTTTCTATAAAGAAAATGAATACTTAAAATATATATATATATATATATATATATATATATATATTTATATATATATTAATAATTTCTGACGAGGACGCATCACAGACCGTCTGAAACGCGCGTAAACGATTTCAATGACTAAAAAACATTATTACAATGATCCAAACATAATTCTCAATGAAAAAGCAAGACACGGTATAATAAAATAATGTTAAAAAATACACATTGTTAGTGACTACTCCCTTATTTAAATATACATCTTTCTTTCGTTGGAATTTATTAACCCATTTTATATATATATATATATATATATATATATATATATATATATATATATATATAAAGACCTGAGAAAATGTAACAAAATCTAATATATAATTTTTAATAAAAAGGCAGATTGTATGCAGTTTTTTGTATTGGAGTTATAGCTTTCTATCCCCGATAATAAGAAGTAATTAATACTTGAATATCTAGCAAATTCTGTTACGTCAAAAATCTATATATAATTATACTGTTAAGTATTTTAACTATATATATATATATATATATATATATATATATATATATATATATACGAGCAAACAGTTAATAAAACATGTTAAAACACTTTGAAAAAGAGTAACAAACATATTTAATCTAAAAAGGAAACACTTGATAAGGGGATAGTCCTTAATCCGCGGAGTTTCGAAGAAATACTTTCTTTCTCATCAGAGGGTAGGAATTAGCAAAATGCGGGATCGTATTGTGCATACAAAAGTATTTGATGAAATAACAAGTAAGTCCAAGACCATACTTTAAAACAAAAAAGTTAAGCTGAGGGAATGTGGTGAAGACAATGGGAATTACACGTGAATGGATAATCTGGTTAAAGATAAACAATCCAATGACGATAAAATCCAAAATATATAACTTCAAGAAAGTTAATTGGATTTCCATTTGCACAAGTAGAATGGAAGGAAATCCGGTAATTGGAAGATGGGTCAAAATAACCCAAAGGCCGAAATCTATAAAATAATTCGCAAATATGTACAAGGGAAAAGGGGAAAAATTCCAATAATATTAATAAAAGAGAAATAAGACATGCTTTTCACACTGTTGCCGAGACATAAATATAAATAAGAAAGATCAGGGAAGAAGAAGAGGGGAAAAATTAAATGGTGATAGAATTACATAAAAAAAAGAAAGCTAAATATCAAAATGATCCAGACAGGAAAAGTTAAAAGGCCCGAAAAATATATAGGGCAAAATAATATAGGTCAACTGAAATGAACAGGTTATTACTTAAGAAAATGTCAGCAAGATTTCTTTAAATACACTAAATGGAAAATAAATAAATTGACTAATAATTAAAAAGAAAATAAATAATAAATAACCAATAAATAAATATAAAATGAAATATAAAATTAAAAAAAAATATATTTAAGGGGAGGAGATATCCGGTATTTGCCATTTCATGAAAAAGCAAGAAAGTAATTAAATGCATATTGTAAAATACAAGTAAATATACATACAAGATATGAAAGTGTGGGTAGATTGATATATTAGATAGATAGGGATATTTAAAACAAAAACAGAAAGTGCAGATAGAAAACCGGCCAAGATAAGAAGAAATAAAGAATTAAAACAAAGGATTATTAAATTATAAAGTATTAAGAAAGATATTATACACACGCACACACACACACACACACACACATCTCCGCTAATCGAGCCAGAGATGTTTCGTGTCGCGGGGTTCGAATCGTTCGACTGGTAGTAATCGTGACACCCTGCACTGAAGAATCCCGAAAGGATGAAACACTAGTGTCTGTAGGTATTTAATTATTATAGTAAAAAAATAATTATGACAGCCCCTTTAAGAAATACGTTTCTTATCGTTGAGCACTTTCTGTTGAATTAAAAAGTCAGTCAATTTAGCTCTTATGCGTAGATCATCGTATAACGATTTGATCACTGTCTGTCTGACGTAATGAACATTTAAATTAAAATGTTTAAAATTCAACGCTATTTCACATGATTAATGGTAGCCGAATGGATACGGCCTCCGCTAATCGAGCCAGAGATGTCTCGTATCGCGGGGTTCGAATCGTTCGACTGGTAGTAATCGTGACACCCTGCACTGAAGAATCCCGAAAGGATGAAACACTAGTGTCTGTAGGTATTTAATTATTATAGTAAAAAAATAATTATATATATATATATATATATATACAGACAGAGAGATAGATAGATAGATAATTGTTGTATACGTTTTTTTCCTAGATGTAAATTCAAATGAAACCCACGTGATTATTTAAGGGTGCTTAATCGCGTCAGAGCTGGTAAACGGTCTGTTTATTATACTAAACACGATTTATTACATATGTTCGTACGATGTTTTAGTGGAACCAAATTCCAAATACCCCAAAAGAGGGATTCTGTGAATGGATAGTTAACAATATTTGTTAAATTAACAATCTCTCTCTCTAATACGCACACACACACACCCACACACGTGGATATATATATATATATATATATATATATGTATTCAACATGCAAAATTAAGTTTGGCGTAATCGAAAATATAAAGGTAACTGCAGCTTCTCGTACAATTTCAGATTGTCACCATGTCAAATCACATTTCAATTTCTTTTGAAAGATTGATTTTTGATATTTCTTCTGATGTGTTAAGGGCAAAATAGATTCACTTATTGATATAATAATTAAATGATTGATTTTGCGCCACGAAACAAATACTGTCAAAATTGTATAAATCAACTGATTTAAAGGAATACATTATAAGATGTTCAATATCATGAATTTTCGAATATAATTTTTTGTTATTTATGTGGGGGTATGTATATATATATATATATATATGTTTATGTATATACATATATATATATATATATATATATATATATATATATATATATATATATACTAGCAGTGCAGTCGTGCGTTCCTCGGTCCCTATGTATTGTTCATAATTTGCCCGACGTGTGAATAAACTCAATGTAAGATTCCCAATGTTGAGACCAAAAATTGTCCAAGTAATTTCATCGAGACTACGAAACTCATTTGTTTTTAACTTTGACCCTAATTTGGACCCCTTAACATTTACTTTGAAATACAAACAAATGTTCTACCTATGTGTAAGTTACCTCCGTTTAAAATTTCAAGTCTTTAGCCCCAAAGTGCTCGGAGAAATTAAGGTAGAATCTGCAAAGTTCAACTCTACCAACTTTGACAATTTGACAGCTAAATTGTCGTTTAAAAACTGATTAAAATGCTTTCCGCATGTCTGAATACTCGTCATGTATAAATTTCAATTTTACACACAAGATTAATTGAGTAGTTTGGTAGACGCCGCAAAGATCATATCATTTGAACTTTGACTCTTTGGCAGCTTTATTTTCAACCTAAACCGATTAAAACGCTTGTCATGTCTCTAAATACACGGGTTTTTTTTTGTAAAATTTCAAATGTATAGGACAGCAATTGCCTGAGGAATTTAGTAGAGCCCGAAAAGGACATTTCTTTTATTTTACCCCAATTTTGACACATTAACATTTATGTTGGGTGGTTCAAATAAAGTGTACATTTTTGATCGATGTCTAAGTAACTTACATTTTAAACTTTAAGTGTTTACGCCAAAAATTAGTGGAGAAGTTTGGTAAAGATTCCAAAGATTAAATTGAAGATTTTAGCATTTTGACAGTCAAATTTCTGGCTGAAAACCGATAATAAAGATTTTCCCAAATCTCAATAAACCTTATGTCAATTCTTGAAATTGACACAGTTATTTCGTAGGGAAATATACACACACGGACACCCACACAGATATTTTAACTTTTATAGATATATAGATTAGTCACTCTGTGCGTGTGTGTAAGATCCTTCCTCATAGATGCTGAAACGGCTGGTCTAGCTTTTGCAAATCTCACACAGATATTATTTATAACTCGGGCACTATTTCATATATTTTTGTACAGAACATTGGACAAAAAAAGGAGGCCTGCAATATAAATGCTGGAGTCCCTCAGGGGTCAATCCTGCGCCCAACTCTCTTCCTGATCTACATCAATAATCTCCCTAAACACATACTTAAATCATTCGTTGACATCTATGCTGATGATACGACAATCTACGGCAACACATCAAAGGCAGTAAATTACAAAGTTCTCTCTGATTCTCTCTCCTCTGATCTCGAACACGTGGTTCAGTGGGGGAAGATGTGGCTGGTTACCTTTAATGCATCCAAAACCAAACTCCTATCCTTACATCATCAACGCTCTTATCCCCAGCTGGCATCAATTGTGATGGATGGCTCTCGTCTGGGTGAGGCCCCGTGTTTTGACAAGCTTCTGGGTTTGATCTTTACTCCTGATCTGAAATGAAACACGTACATCAAGTCTGTTGCCAAGGTCGCTGGAAAGATGGCGGGATCCTTCTTTTGCTCCAGAAGATATCTCACTGCTGACGCTATTCTCTATCTACATAAAAGCCAAGTACGTCCAAGGATGGAATACTGTTGCCATATCTGGGCAGGAGCTGCTAAAAACAGCCTATCCTGCCTTGACAGAGTACAAAATAGACTTCGTGGCTTAGTGAGGATGCCCTTTTCTCTACCCTGCAACCTCTCTCCCACAGAAGAGATGTTGCGATCATATCCTTGTTTTATCGTTATTTCCATGTCAGGTGCTCGTCTGGACTCCAATCTCTGGTCTCCCCTCGCCAAACTTTCACGAAAAACACCCGTCTAGCTGAATCCACTGTGAAAAATTTCCCCCACTCTATATCTGTGCCTAAATCAAAACGTGGATTCCATGAACAAAGCTTCTTTATTAGAACTGCACGCCTGTAGAACTCTGTTCCCTCTGCCTGCTTCCCACCTGAAATACAACTTGGATGTCTTCAAGTCCAATGTTAACAAATTCCTAATGAACCGCGCCCTTAATTAAACACTTCATCAAATCTCATCACTAACGTAATGTACTTGCAATAACCCTTATCCCTGAGTGGCTTCCGGGCCTTGATAAGTGGTGATCACTGTGTAAAAAAAAGTCATCAGATAGTTACCGAATATCAAAAAAATACGATCTTAGAATAGTCTCTTATAAAAAAATACAGTGTAATATTTTACGTTACACTGGAGCAATCCTAGCCTAATTTATGTTATATATTCCCTCGTAAAAATATATATATATATTAATATATACTAGCAGAAACGGTGGGAATTCGACGGTTGTTTAAAATTTAAAAGAAAAAATGCATCAGTAGGAAACTTTTCACATAATAAAATAAATGAGGTTGGAGCATGTACTAATAGAGACTCAACTCAATTACAAAGACGGGATATTCTGGCTCTGATATCTCTGCTGACGCAATTGCATCAATTTGTTGAACTGTTCTGATCTTTTCCTTATCTCGCAGCATTATGATCGTGTGGCAGTGTGGTTACCATCTTTTCGAAATCGAATAAAATTGAATTGACTGGCGATCACTAACTTATTAATATTGTTATCTGAACGGACTTAACACTGGCGAGCGATTTATTATTATCAGTATTGTAATCTGCACCGGCCAAACACTTCCTAACGATAATAAACTTACTAGTATGGCGATCCGCACACACCAGGAACTGGATGACAATAAATAATTTGTTAGTATTGTCATCTGCACTGATCAAAGTCTGGCTTGAAATAAATAACTTATTATTTTGCTATTTATCTACCATACACCGGCTGCCGATATTTACCTTAATAAGATTGTGACTTCTCGAACTAGACACTAGCTGGCTGTAAATAAATTCTAAGTATTGTGACCAGCACCCAGCAGACACTAGCAGGTGATGAATAAATTATCATTTCGATCTGCACCAACCATGCATGAACAACTGTGGCATGCTAATAAATGCCATTCTTAAAGTTATTCAATTACATACTCGATGCTGCCCAGTCATACGAAATTATACTTGTTCTTAGGAAAGTAATTAATCAGAAGTGATTTTAGGGGCACATTCTAATGTATGAATTTTGTTAGAAAAAATAAAATAGTTGAAAAAGATCATGATTTCCTACCATTTATCGAAAGTGAATTTTCCAGAGCAGTTTGTAAGTAATCAGAAGTGATTTTTCAAGGAAATTTCTGTGATGTTTAAATTTTATACTAATACATATGGAAGTTGAAAAATGATACATTTTTCTTAAAATAAATCAGAAGTGAGTTTTCCAGGCATTTTAATCAGAAGTAGGCTTGCAAGGGAATTTTTGTAATAATTCGGAAGTTACTTTTGCAGCACATTATTTAAAATAATAAGAAATGATTTTTCTCATGGAATTTTTAAAATTAATCTAAAATTATTTTCCAGGGAATTTTGTAATTAATCTGAAGTGGTTTTATTTGGTCATTTTTGTAATTAATTAAAGTAACTTTTCCAGTGCATTTTGTAATTAATCATTACTGACTTTTCCAAAGCATTCTTGCAATTACCTAGAAGTTAATTTTCTAGGGCATTTTTGTAATAGATACGAAGTGACTTTCCAGAGATTTTCTAATAATACAGTTTTCTAGGGCATTTTTGAAATAATCACAGGGAATTTCCCAGGGACATTTTTCATTCAGTCGAAGAAACTTTTCCATGGCGTTTTTGTAATTAATCAGAAGTTTTCTAGAGCATTTTTGTAACTATTAAGAAGTAAATTTTCAAGATCATTTATGTAATTAAACAGAAGTTGTCTTTCCAGGGCCTTTTGTCATTAATCAGAATAACATTTTCAGGTCATTTTTGTCATTCATTAGAAGTATAAGTTGTAAGACATCTTTGTAATATATAAGAACTAACTTTTCTAGGGCATCTTATAATTAATCAGACGTGACTCTTCCAGTGTTGTATTGCAATGAATTAAAAGTGAATTATCTTATGCATTTTTCATTGAATTACAAGTGACTTTTCTGGAGCATATTTTAAATTATTAAGAAATTACTTATTCAGAGCAGTTTGTAGTTAATCAGAAATGATTTTAAAGGCATTTTGTAATTACCTTGAATTCAATTATCCCAAATATTTTCGTAATTAATCAGAAGCGACAATACCGGGCATTTTGTAATTAATCAGAAATTACTATAGTTTCAATATTTTTTCACAGTTAAAAGATTATATTTATAAACGATGCTGCTAGGAACTAACGAATCAAATTAATTCACATTGTGCTACCAACCAATCAGAAACAGGAATAGCTCCATAAAAATTAAAGTTTTTGTCAGCTACTTTGCATGTGTTTTTTTCGTGTCAACAGGGGAAGTATCTTATGCTCTGTGGCTTCCAACTCAAGATCTGTCTACTGAGAACCAGTCACCTCAAGAACTTGTATAGAACAACTAACCATCAGATATTGTTCTAAAACTAAACGTGGCTTACAACTTGCGAACTTATTCAGGGAATTTTGTAATATATGAAAAGTTTGTAATATATGAGAAGTTTGTAAAACTAGGAAGGTAATTTACCAGGGCATTTTTGTAATTAATCAAAATTTTCTTTGCCAAGAAATTCTTTTTAAATTCATCTAAAGTGACTAGTCCAAGGCATTTTGTAATAGATCAGAAGTAATTACATCAGAGCATGTTGTAATTACAAAGTAGTAGCATTCCTAGGACATTTTGTAATTTATCAGAAGAGAATTTTCCAGAGCCTTCTGAAACTAAGCAAAAGTGACTTTTCCAGATAATTTTTAGAATTAATCAGGAGTCACTTTCTAGAGTATTTTATATGAGATTTCCACGGAATGTTTATAATGAATCAAAAGGTGACTTTTGTAGCGGATTTATTAATTAGACAGAAGTAACATTTTTAGGGTATTTTGTAATTTCATGGAAGTGATTTTTTCTAGTCATTTTGCAATTCATCAGAAGCGCGTTTTTGTAACTGTAAGTGCAATCAATAAAGTTGTTGGGAAGTAAAACCAGTTTTTTCTTACAAATAATCAGACGTTTCATTCCGTGGGAATTTTTTATAATTCACGAAAAGTGCCTTTTTCAGGGCATTTTCATAATATTAGAGTTTTGTTACATTAAATTAAGTATTAAAAACACGCAAATTAATCAGAATTCACATTTTCTGAACACTTGTTTTATATTAAGTCTTCTTTACATTAAATATAGTATGGAAAACAAATAATACGGATGAAAGATAATCTACTAAAAAAGAGAAAAATATATTTTAATACCGGATTTCTAAGATTTTTGAATTTTATTGGATGGATTTCTGTACAAAAAATATATAAGCATACTGCTAGAAATATACATTACATTTGTGTGAAATTTGCAAAAGTATTATTGCAGCAGTTTCGAAACTTATGTGGAATAACTAACACATATACTTAATATGATACACCCACACACACAGACTCACCCATATATATATATATATATATATATATATAACACGCACACACACACACACACACACACATATATATATATATATATATATATATATATATATATATATATATATATATATATATATATATATATATATATATACAGTGATGATCATATTTATTGGCACGGTAAAATAAAAGTTAAATTTTGTCTAATAAATTCTAAAAAAAGGGATTAAATTAAAGAAAATAACAAAGTATATTATGTATTTTTAACTGGCCTTTCCGATGCAGCAATCGGATTTTAGAAAAAATAAATAACAAAGGAACAACAAACATAATTGCAAAAAACCCTTGTTCAAAATTATTGGCACGATTTATTTAATAATCAATTGTATAGCCTTTGGCTTTGATTACCTTCCTCAGTCGCTTTTCATAGTTTACAACCAAGTTGTTGCACTCTTCAGTAGTAATTTTAGCCCACTCTTCCTGACAATAATCCTCCAATTGAATAAGATTCTTAGGCTTCCTTTGCATTACCCTCAATTTTAATGTTCTCCATATTTTCAATTGGATTAAGGTCTGGGCTTTGTGATGGCCACTCCAAAACATTAATATGATTGTCCTCAAGCCATTTCTTAGTCAGTTTAGCCGAATGCTTTGGGTCATTATCTTGCATGAACCACCAACGACGACCAAGTGAGAGCTCTTTAGCAGAGTCTTTCAGGTTTTCATCCAATATTTTAACATAACCTTCTTTTTTTATGCTACCTGTGACCTTAACAAGTCGCCCTGGTCCAGAGGCAGCAAAGGATACCCAAAACATCAAACTGCCTCCACCGTGCTTCACTGTGGGTATGGTGTTCTTAGGCAGGAAAGCTTCGCCAGATTTTCTGTAAATATAAGACACTTTATTATGGCCAAATAACTCTATTTTCGTTTCGTCAGTCCATAGAACACGTTTCCAGAATGCAACATCTTTATCAATATGACGTTTTGCAAAGGCTAGCCTTGCTTTCAGGTGCATAGGCTTCAATAAGGGAGTCTTTCTCGGACGACATGCTTTTAAACCAGCTCTCTTCAAAACTCTACCAACTGTATGTCGAGATATATTCACTGCAGAGGTGCTCTGTTCATCAACAATCTCCCCAACAGAGATCCTTGGGTTTTGTTTTAATTGTTGAACAATTTTCCGTTCATCTCTTGGGGAAAGAATCCTTTTTCTCCCTCTACCCTCTAAACTCATAACGTGGCCTTGCGATTTGAACTTGTTTATTATGGCTCTAACAGTGGACTTGGGAACGTTTAGCTTCTTTGAAATCTTATCATAGCCCTCCCCATTGGTATGGAATGCTACAACAAGCTTCCTGACGTCTTCGCTGTGTTCCTTAGTTTTAAGCATGGCGATTGAAAATTATAATTTAGTCACTTATAATAGTTTAAATAAATCGCTATCTAAAAATTATCTGAAAAAAATATTCACTGAATTAGCGTTAAACAAGCATAATATAGCTATAAAAAAGTTCAGAAAGCACGTAAACCGGAAATTGGTTGATATTATAATGATACTAAAAGAAAAACAAAGCCGTGCCAATAATTTTGAACAAGGGTGTTTTGCAATTATGTTTGTTGTTCCTTTGTTATTTATTTTTTCTAAAATCCGATTGCTGCATCGGAAAGGCCAGTTAAAAATACATAATATACTTTGTTATTTTCTTTAATTTAATCCCTTTTTTAGAATTTATTAGACAAAATTTAACTTTTATTTTACCGTGCCAATAAATATGATCATCACTGTATATATATATATATATATATATATATATATATATATATATACATTTATACATATATATATATATATGTATGTGTGTGTGTATGTGGGTGTGTGTAAATATAATTCTATATTAATTCAATTAATATGTTTTAATGTATTTTCTATATATTGACGTAGGAATTACTTCATATGCAAGGGGGGTGTGGGGATAGATTCTTAATAAAATGACTACAGGAAAATATATGTTAGATTCAGTTCAGTCTTGAAACGTTCTAGCTACAGTAACTATGGGGTCCATATCAGCCAGTTAATGATGAAAGAAAATAAATTATTTTGGAAGTTTGGAATGATCTAAACCAGAATAAGTAAACATGAATTATCATGAATTTATCTGTTATTCAACGACATATGCACACGTGATATATTCCTCAGAAGATTCTTATATATATATATATATATATATATATATATATATATATATATATATATATATATATATATATATATATATATATATATATACTAGCATGGGTGCCCGGCGTTGCCCGGGTGTTTGGAGGTGTATATTGAGAAAAATAAAATGGTCAATTTTTATTTTTAAACTTTGACCCCTGTTATGACCACTTAGCCTTAATTGTTTTGGAATCAAATCAATTTATTAAGTTAGATCTCTGTCCAGGGAACCGATATCTTAAATTTATAGTGTTGACACCCAAAATTTTCGGATGAGTTTGGGAGAGTTCTCAAAGGTCAAATCGTTTAACTTGGACTCCTTAATAGCCACATTTCTGGCCAAGAACATATCACATAGATTTTCCGAAATCTCAGTCCCTGTCTATCAAATTTCGAGTCTGTAGACCAAAAATAAGGAGAGGTATTGCGTAGGGAATTAACATAGACAGACACACCGACAGACACACAGACGTATACACATACACGTTTACTTTAATAGATATGATAGAATAGATAGATAGATAGATTTGTTTAACAAAAATATACGTATACATCAGTATATATGGAAACAATTTTGTGTTTACTATAAACATTTTTCGCAAATGTTATGCAAGTATAAATCCTGTAGAATATCTGCATGAATATAATTACAGGTAATAGTAAACTAAAGATGATTATGCCATTAAAAAACGAAGCAACTAATAGGGGATTAATTAAAATGAATGTTTAAAAGACTATGCAAATTAGCGTGATCGGTTGCTAGTGAATGCAATTCCACAACCAAGATATGAGAAAATTGTATTTTCTTTTAAAATAAATAGAAAAGAGGGGTTTAATATGAATATCGATACACACAAAAGAAAACCGAATTCATAAGAGTATAGAAGCTATATATATAAATATACATATATATATATATATATTGTTTCTTTTTTTCTGATATACTGTTCTCTTTGACTTGAGAATCCATTAAAACGTATATGCACATATGTAACCACTAATATTGATATAATTCACAGAGTATATATATATATATATATATATATATATATATATATATATATATATATATATATATATATATATATAGGGGAGTTATTTTGCGTATATCTGTTCGAACCGTTGAGTGAAATCTCAAGAATAAAACATGTATAAATACATTTGAAGCCAAAACTGCAACGCGAAATTTTGTTATAGAATAGTCAGAATGGCCGAGCGGTCGAAGGCGCCAGACTCAAGGGACTGGGACTGAGAATTTTTTTTTATAGAATAAAGAGGTGTTTATTTTTAAAGAAATAGTTTTCGGAGTAAGACTCCTTTGTCAATCTTTTTTTCTCTTCTTCCTCGACATGATGTAGTGGAAGATAGTTCGATGAAGAGTCCACGTGATGTTGTTAACTGCGGGGTTTATAGGAAGCCGGATAGGTGACAGGTGGTCGCGCATTTTGAAAATCTGGGTAGTTATTTTTGCGTATATCCGTTCGTTTTTGTGTTATCTCTTTGTTTTTCCAATGTGACTTCCATCCAAACAGTTTCGACCATAATAATAGTACAACCATCACTGATATCAAAACATTAGTGTTTGCTTTATACACTAATTGAAAATAATACGTATATATTTATGTTGTTTAAACGTTTTTGTTTATATTGAAGATTTATAACTTATCAAGGCCTGAAGGTCACTCGAGGATAAGGCGGTAATGAATGAGAGTTTAGTCACCCTAATTCGGTGTAGATTGTGTTGAATTTTGATTATTTAAGGTGTTAGCCCAACAGGAACTTATTTAGATTGGACTTGCATGCTACCATATTACAATCGGCCTGCAAGCTGACCAATGAACACAGTGTTCTACGTTCAGATAGATATAGAAAATAAGCTTTGTTTGTGGAATTAAATTAAGGCACTGATAATGATTGGGGAAAATGGTTGAAAAAGGTTGTAGTTAGTCAAGAAGTTAGGAACATGTTTTCATGAAAGTTTGTCAAGACCGGAGCTCAGAGGGCACCTGCCATTCAATTACTGATAAAACAAAAACAGGTTAGCAAGGTCGCTTATGTGGGAAAAAGGTTGCAGGGAAAAAAGAAAATTCATCATCTACTATGTTGCTGAAGCCGGTTTTAACTATATTTAAGCGAAATAGGGCGCGGAGCTATTGTTCAGATGTGACAACAGTTTATTGTCGTACGTATTTAGCCATCATAATATAGATAATACATACATGATTGATAGAATGATCTAATAATTTTTCCAGCAATCTTTGCGGGGGATTTGGTTATGAGTTTCATTTTAGATCATGATGAAATTCGGTTCCCAGATACTTGTTTAAACTTGTTGATTCTCCAAAACGAGATCAATTCTATTAAATTTGGGTCAGGTGGGTGTTGGAACGATGAAAAGAGAAAAGCTTGATGTTATATACATTAACGCTAACCAGCTGTTTTTATCTTATTGTTTCACATTCTCAAGATCAGAAAAGAGAGTCGCAAAAAGATGTTCATCATTATCAGCCTTAGGAGTGCTGTCATAGATTATCGTGTCGTTTGCATAAATGTCTATGAATAAGCAAATAATGTGACTTGAGAGATCAAGCATGGAGATCAAAATAAGATTTACACCAAGAAGGAAATATTGAGAAAAGCCAGCATTAATACTATGAGCTTCTAATTTCTGTTCATCGACGATTACGTTTTTAAGCCTATCACAAAAAAGATTTATAAATTGAGAGGGCATTTTTAGTTGTGTCTTAGCTGTAAATCTTCTAATGCCATACTCTATCAGAAGCCTAGATATGTCAATAGATATTGCTCTTTACACGAAGCCCTTGTCGAAAGATTCACTAATTATGTGTTATAATACGTTTTATACATCAGCTTTAAATCTAGCAGGAAAAAAAACTATATTGCATGTCACTGAGTTGGTTATTTCTGCTAAGGTGTTTGCCCACTCCAAAAAGTTATTTACGATTCACATGAGACTGATTTGTCTGTACTGAGAAGCAATAATGTTTCAAGACATGAAGAGTTGATTAAGTTTTCCACGGTGTTGGAACACATTTCACTTTATGACGATGTTTAAAAAGTTTTAAAAGTATGGGAGCTATTTTCGGTTAAATTTTTTGGAGGACTATGAATGGAATACCGTCAGCGCTAGTTGCCTTGCTGGCATAAATGGCGTTGATTATTTTGGAAACATAACGCGGAGATACTTGTATATTGCATAGCGTATTTTTAGACACAGGCGAAAATACGAAAGGTTGGCGGCCATGTTCGAAAGCTTATATTTTGCTGAAAAGTGTTGGTAAAACGGTCCGATTTGTCGACTGCTTATGGAACTAACTGTTGGCAAATGGCAACAGTTGTGACAGAAAACACATCTCTGTTTATGTCCGTGTTTGTATTTACAAAAACAACTGTTGAGAAAAAGCCGATGCTCATCTATTTCAAGCTAAGCGTAAAATGCATTTGGATCTCTCACGCTCGTTATTTTACAATGGTTGCTAACAGCCCTAAATGTTAATTTATTTTCACAAATTCTATTTCATTAGAAAATACGAGAATAGTAATTTCTGTGTGCAATGGCAGCGGACAGACATTTCTGGACTGAACCGCGGGTACATACACACACACACACATACACACACACACACACACACACACACACACACATATATATATAAAATATATATGGCGATTAATCTACTCTGAATATTCCGCGTTTCATCCACTCAAGGATTCTTCAGGCTTAAACTCTTTGCTATGCTTTCATGTTAGAGTGGATGAAACACGGAATATTCAGTGTAACTTAATCGCCATATATATTTTATAAATTACTAACTAGCTCTACCTACGTACTGACCACTTTTGTAAGTAAATATTAAAAGTTTACGCATAAATTTATAATTTCCTATATTAATGTTATGTGAGTAAATGAAGTAGCTACATATATGTACTCCTCAAAATGTCCTTTCTTGATAGAAACGAACTAAAACATGCTGCTATGATTTATGGTAGTCTGAAATGTTTTATAAGATATAGCATCAGAGAAATATTTGGGATCTGTTCTTCCTTGCTGTAGAGCAAAGAAAAAACAAACAAACAAGAGCCTTTCTCTACCCCCATCTTGCATTTCTTTTTTTTTATAAATAGGGGGAAATATTTCCTCCCGAAATTAATCAAAGTTTCATACCACCAACGGACTTTTATACACCGGACATGCAACTTGGTTTCAAAATAATTATAAAACGAGGCGAGAAATGATAGATAAATAAACAGTTAGACATTTATCTACTCGAACGTATTCGTCTATTGGATTGTTTGTTTTTCTTTTCTTTTCTTTACCCTCATGATTCCGGTCCTTTCCGCATTGGATTGGTGTTGGCTTTTAAAACGTCCATATATATATATATATATATATATATATATATATATATATATATATATATATATATATACATATATATATGTATGTATATATATATATATATATATATATATATATATATACTGTTAGCAAAAGTGTACATTGAAATCATCATATTTTTGGTTCTATAGAACGGAACTACACGAAAATGTGCTGACCTTTTGATCATTATGATACAATTCTATGGTTAAAGTTTTTGACAATCGTTAAAAAAACTATATTTTCAACTAATAAAATATGTTTAAACTTGTCTAATGAATATTTATGCATATAGTGTCATGGCAGGCCAGCTTCAGTGTTGCTGCTTTGAGATGGATTTTCTAAAAAATTATATTTGGTTGGCGTTCTGCACTTGTTGCATATATATATATATATATATATATAAATATATATATATATATATATATTTATATATATATATGTGCATATACATATATAAATATATATATATATATATATATATATATATATATATATATATATATATACTAATTTACTTTAAACAACTAAATGTTTAGATAACATTATCTGATTTTACTTACTATATTATTAAAACATGTTTGCCCTTTTAAATATCTTAGCTGTGTCAATAAAATTTAAAATAATTAGAAGAACCTTAAAAACCCTCTTAAAATCTGCGAATGAAATACGTTTCTTAAAGAGGGTAATATTGCAGTCATCAACAATATAAATAAATTTAATTATCTGTACTTTGCTAAAATTATCCGTTTCCCCAGCATGTCATATCCCAAGCAAGATTTTAGATAGTAGGTATACTAAGGGAAGTACGGCAGGTATGTGTTGATAGAGGGTTATGGAGGAGGAACGGGGATTTTAAACGCGTGCTACTTTTCTAAAAAAAAAAAAAAAGCATGTATAGATGTAGGAATATTTCAGCGTCACTACTTAATTTCAAATAATTTAAAAGACATTGAAACCCATAAAGCTGCGACTTTTTTTTAAGATCTGGCAATATTGAATTCATCAAAATTATAAATAAATTAGTTTCCTATTACTGACTTAATCTGTTGTTGAACAATATACAACTTAAGTCTTTATATGTGTTAATTCTGCCTCAATATTATAACGTTATCTAACTACCTAGCATTCATTTGAATTCTGTTTTGAAATTCTCTACACATGTGACAAATAATATGAAACAAATATCCGGAATTAGCATGCATACATGTAGAATAATATAGTAATCATAATAATTAGTGAATATTAAATACAGTTTTTGATCAAATACCCCTACTGCAGAACTACCAACAAATATTCAGACTTTATAACCCAACGTACGTGCGATTTTATAGCTATTTAAATATGTGCACTTTTATTCATGGAGATGGTCATATTTGAAGAAGGCATGACATATCAATCCCTACATTTTTCTAATCTTGTAATGTGCATCTCGTCAATATAGCTTTTCTGTTGCTCAGAATATGCGCATTTTATAGGAGTGATCATGCTAAAGAAATGGACGTGTGCGAGCCACTTTGATGCATCATTTCAACAAATCTAATTTCAGCAACTACTCGTTATCAGATTATTCAAATCAAAAGAATATGTATGTACACAAAGAAAAAAGGTAAGCGAAAGCTCGGCGCATTTACTTACTAAGATGAAAAAAGATGTTGGGTGCATCAGAAATCAAATGTCCATAACTAGATTAAATGAAATAAAACAATACATTATATGTATAAAAACGGCAAGCATTATCTATAATGCATCCTTCCTATCTCTTTTTCTTTCCCCCTTCCTCTGTATATGTGTATATATCTATAAAATGAAGGAGTCTTTGTGTGTATGTGTGTATATTTCCCTACGAACAATCTCTGTTAATTTTAAGTATAAAGACTCGAACTTTAATATACAGGAACTTGAGATTTGGAAAAAAAAAACTTTGTAATTGGTTTCCAGCCAGAATTGGCCTGTTAAGGGGCCAAAGTTCAACGATTGACCTTTGAGCATTCTACCAAACTTCTCCGCCAATTTTGAGTTTAAACACTTGAACTTTTAGATATAAGTTCCTTGGATATGGATCTAACTTTATAACTGTGTTTGAGCCCAAAACATTACATGTTAAAGGGTCATAATAGGAGTCAAATTTAAAAAAAAAATTGACCGCTTTTTTTGGAAGAGGGAGCTCTCAACATATACCTACAAACACCCGTGCAACGCCGGGCTGAAATGCTAGTATATATATATATATATATATATATATATATATATATATATATATATATATATATATATGTATATATATATATGAGCAAACAGTAAATGAAATATGTTAAAAAACACTTTGAAATGAGTTAAAAACATATTTAATTTGAAAAGGAAACACTAGATAAATGGATAGTCCTTAATCCGCGGAGTTTCGATGAATACTTTCCTTCTTATCATAGGGTAGGAATTAGCAAAATGCAGGATCGGATTTTGCATGCAGAAGTATTTGATGAAACAACAAATAAGTCAAAGATCTTACTTGAAAACAAAATAAGTTAAGCAGAGGGAGTATGGTAAAGAAAAAGGTGATTACACATTAATGGATACTCTGGTGGAAGATAAAAAAAAATCCAGTGACGGTAAAATCCAAATGTAAAACTTAAAGAAAGTTAAAAGAATTTCCATTTGAACAACTAAAATCCAAAGAAATCCCGTAATTGGATGAAGATGGTCCATAATAATCCAAAGGCAGAAATCCATGGAATAATTCACAAAAAAGTGTGTACAAGGAAAAAATAATATGGATAAAAGAAAAATAAGATGTGCTTTTCACTCTACTTCCGAGACATAACTATAAATAAAAAAATCTGGGACGAGAAAGGAGAAAAATGATAAAGTTAAATATAAAATATAAAATAAAGGGAAACAAAAGTCAAACTGACTAAAAATAAATGTATAATAAATAAATAGAAAATAAAAAAATAAATAAAAAAATGAAATATAGTAAAAATAAAATATAAAATATAATATATAATATAAAATGAAGTAATTATAAGAATAAAATTAAAAAAATAAAAATAAAAATTATTTAAGGGGAGGAGATGGCCGGTATCTGCAATTTCAGGAAAAACACAATAAAAAAAAAATAAAAAAATAAGAAAATGCATATAGTAAAATTTAAGTAAATATGCATACAAGATATGAAAGTGTGGGTAGATTGATATATTAGATAGATAGGAAAGTTTAAAGAATAAAACAGAAAATGCAGATAAAAATAAATAAATAAATAAATAGATAAAACAGAAAATGCAGATAAAAAACCGGCCATGCAAAGAAGAGATAAAGAATTAAAATGAAGGAGTATTAAATTATAAAGTATTAAGTATGTCGAAAAACGATAAAGTCAAAGAAAAAATATTTTATATCTATATAAAGGGTAAAAGTAATAACTATGCAATTTCAAAATTGCCATAATTAAATTTGGACTTATGTTTACAGAAAGAGATCAGTTCATTTTTAGAATTTATTATATTGTTACTTAGAGGGGAAGTAATTATAGTTATAGTTTCGGTTGTGCAGAAGCGACATGACTTAGATCCTGGAGTATAAGACTTAACTTTTTTTATAATAGTCAATTTGATTGAGAAGGGAGTATTGTTAGAGTTAAGTTTTTTAATTAAAGTGTTAGAGAAGTTCCTAGGTTATTATTAGAATTATGGCTGTTATAAGAAGAAATGTGGTTTGCTATTCTTTTCTTAATTAATGTTGAAGTAGCGCCGATTGAATTTATGTTATGAGAGAGCGCAATTTCCTACTATATATATATATGTATATATATATATATATATATATATATATATTAAGAAAAAAGAAGAAAATAACAATATGTATCAATCGGTCGAAATTGAATCATTCATTAAAGAGGGAGATTCAATGAATTAGGGATACTGACTATATATGATTGTATACCTAAGTTTTTTTTTTCAATCTTACTAATCTCATCAAAATAGGAGAGTTACGTTTAGACTTTGGACACATTTGAAAATTTGGACAAATCTTACAACACTTGGACCTCTTCCTCTAACTATCTTTTCAGGTAAGTAGTTGACACCCTCCCGAATGTTTCGGCATCAAAATATTGAATATTCTATCCCCGTCATTACTTCCTACTCTAAATCTACTTTGATTCATAGATACATATTCATGCAGCCTTGACAGGCGTGTTTTAAATATTATCTCTAGTGCTTTTCTTTTAATGATTTGGAATTCATTCCATTTGCGCTTTTTTCCAAGGAACTCTGCCTTTTGGATTATTTTGGACCATTTGGAATTTACCCATTGGATTGAAATTTTTAATTCGACCGTTTTGGATTTTACCATTTTTGGATTTTTACCCTTCACCGGACTATCCATTCATGTGAAATCTTTTTATTATTTTTCTTTTCCTCCTGTTCCCCTTACCTCACCGTTTTTTTAACCAAGTAAGATCTTTGACTTACTTGTAGTTTCATTAAATACTTTTAAATGCAAAATCGGATCCTGCATTTTGATAATTCCTGCCCTCTGATGAGAAAGAGAGTAGTTCTTCGAAACTCCGCGGATTAAGGACTATCCACTTATCTTGTGCTTCCTTTTTTTAAAATTAAATATGTTTTTAATTCTTTTTCAAGATGTATTTTAACATGTTTTATTAATTTTTTTTGTAGCTTTTTATATCTGCCTGAGTTTATTTTACTTGTAAATATTAACTCTTTAATATTTATAATATATTTTTAGTTTACCATTTTGATTACCTTGGTAAACTTATTGTAACTTTTTTTTTTATATGTATATATATATATATATATATATATATATATATATATATATATATATATATATATATATATCAATGTCCCAGCTTGGAGATAACAAAAATCAAAGAGTAGTTTAGTTGCGATCTTTCTACAAATCAAAAATCAAGACATTTAACGCAGTTGAGACCTGGTAGGAGAAATGGAAAAACCATACTCCCAAAATGAGGACACATCAATAAAAACTTACTTTGTCCCGTACAAATTTTGTTACAAATATTAGAAAGCAGCGTGTAATATATATATATATATATATATATATATATATATATATATATATATATATATATATATATATGTATACGCATAAAAAATCTTTATATAAAAGATATGTGTTTATTGCAATGTTTTTTATGCTAATATTACGCTAGTATACATCATGTAGAATGTCAGCATGAATATCATTACATATAATAGTAAACTAACGGTGGCATTTCCTAAGAAAACCGAAAAAGCTCATAGGGAATTAATTATAATTAATATTTAAAAGAATATGCAAGTAATCTAGATCATTTTCAGACGAATGCAATTCCACGACACATATATAACAAAGTTGTATTTTCGTTTTAAACATGGAAAATCGTGTGTTTAATATTCAACATACAAGAAAGAGTTGAAGGAGTAGCATATACTATTTTGAGGTATATTGCCTTAAGCAACGGCGGGAAAACATGGCATAGTTGATAGCACAGACAGACCAATGAAATATTTCTACTTCTAGCAACGTAACATAGCTTTTCACATTTTAAGCCATTTATAATTTTTAATAGCAATTATTATCTAAAAACTTTTATTATGTGTTTGTTTGATTTTAATGATTAATAGAATATACATCATGACGATCGTGCCGTAGATAAAGATAATAATTCCCTATCCATATTAGTAGCATTGACAAAAAATAATAGAAATAATAATTTCCCGCGTTTGCTTATGTGTAGTATCAAGTTAGTTGAATGCAAGGGCACAGAATGTACGAACTAATATTATAAGTGTAAGTTCTATTTCTAAGTATGCTAGTCTCCATTACACCTTTCTGAATACAAATGTTTTGCCAATAGGTGCAAGAGCAACCACGGGAAATAATAAAGTCGATTACTATAACAACAATGGGAGCAGAATGTGAAGAGAACAGAATGAAAAGCGTACACACATCCAAGAGGTCAAGCTGCAGAGAATTATTAATGCTGCTGAGTGTTCTAAGGACAGGTTACAAGAAAAGGAAGGCCAATAAGTGAGATTGTGTTATGAGACTAGTAACATGGCTTTATATAGATCTCAAAATATAGATTCTGTTGCATTGAAGTATAGACAATTTTGAAAAATATGCATTTCTCCTGGAAGGAAAATAATTACGTTGTTGTGCCCAAGTTATCTGAAAAATGAGAGGCATGTGGAAAGAATCTATTTAACTTATTCGGCATTTTCGAGGGCACGGATGGTTTATAAAATAACGCACGCTTCCCATCACACAGACACACACACACATATATGTATGTATGTATATATATATATATATATATATATATATATATATATATATATATGCATGTATGTATATTTATTTATATAGATAAACATATATAGAAGGTGAGGGCAAGACAGGGGATATACAAAAATAAAGATGGGAGGAAGAAAGAATAAAGAGTATTAGCTGACTTGCGTTCTGAATATCGGTTGTATAGTTTAGTAGATTCACGTTTGAAGTAATATAGGCGCACATGGTGATATATTATTATCTATCTCGCATACTTTTGATTGTATGGCCTATTACCAAACTGTAGTCGCATTTACACAAATACAGGTATACAGACACGTACAATAAAAAACAGCACATTTATATAATTAGTTTCCTGGTTATAAATACATGCGTGATTGTTTTAACAGGGAACGCATTCTTCGAGGAAAATGGGATTAGAAAATACAACAATGTAATAAAGCTTCCGATATAATAAAGTCATCATATGAATAATCTTTTAAGAATAACGTTAAAATTATTAGAAAATAGTGTCATATATATTAATTGAGCGTTACCTAGAGAAATCTAAATACGTTTCAAAAATTCGTACTCAAAGATTATCGAGTTGGACTAACGAACTTCAAGATCAATCGGCTTTACTTATCACTGGCTTTTAGCGCATTCAATTCTCGAACATCAGGGGTCGACGTTTTAACCTTCCAGAGGTTGAAACCCAATTACAGGAGACTAAACCAGACATATTAGTTATAAGCGAAACTGGCATTAGACATACTATTTCCCTAGATGAGTTCATAATTAAAGCATAGTCTAATTTAACTTCCAATTGTAGCGTCCAAGACCACCATGGGCATGGAATATGTGCCTATATAAAAGGTGGCTTTCCATGTGGTAGGGAAATCTCCAGAGAAGATCCTAACTCACCCAATCTGTGCTTCCGAGTTGCACTTGCTCAAAATACTGCATTTATATTTGCTCTCTATCGCCCCACAAAAATCGGAGTTACTATCTTTAAAAGCATGTCTGAGAAAATTGGCCATGGCCCGTCTGCTTATCCTTCAGCTAATATTCATATATGTGGAAACTTTAATGTTCACAAATGTGGAATGGTTAACTTACTTATACAAGACCGACGATGAGGGGAAGTTCTGTCATGATTTCCCCATTTCTTTTGATCTCACTCAGATTGTTCTCGAGCCCACCCGTGTGCCCGATGCTGACAGCCAGTATGTAAGTTTCCTAGACCTTTTTCTCACTACTTGCCCCTAACTGTGTTCAGCTTCCGTTCTGTCTCCACTTCGATCTTCCGACCATTCCGTTATATCAGTTAAGATAAAAATGAAATGTAATAAGTCCTCAGATGTACCTCTCCACCATACAGTATATCGATACTCTATGGGTGAATGGGATAGCTTTCGTACATTTCTATCAGATCTACCTCCGCTTTCCATGTTTTAAAAGGATGTACTCTCTATAGTATCAGACCTGACAGAATGGGTAGTTGTAGGTGTAGACCGTTTCATACACTCGAAAAAATTCCAGCAAAAACCTAACAGCCAGCCGTAGTTCTCTACAGAATGTGCTGATGCCATTGCGCAAAGAAATCACTTTTACATTGTTTCAAACAAAATAATATACTAAGAAAGCAAGAGAGTTGTATGCTCAATCATTCAAGTCCAAAGAAGCCGAGCAGTTTAAAAATAGCAAACAGGATCCTTAAAAGAAGAGTGGGCTCTATCCCAACTATCACAAATGGACCTGATGTACGAGTAATCTCGTCATCATCAGACAAAGCTAAACACTTTGCCAATAACTTTTCAGCTACTTCTACCCTTTGAGACCAAGGCCGCCAACTTCCAATATTTCTTCCTGTATCAGAGAACACACTATGTGATATATAAATATATGTACGTGATGTTGCCAAGCTAATCAAACACTTTGCTTCCAGTAAAGCAACCGGCCCTGACGATATTCCAATTATAGTACTCAAAAGATGTCAACCAGAGCTAGCGCCTATCCTTACGAAATTGTTTAAACGTTGTCTTAAGGAGAATTGTTTCCCGTCACCCTGGAAAATTTCATCAGTATCCCTTGTATTTAAGTAATCAGGTGATCGCTCATCTCTCTCAGTACAGGCCAATAAGTCTCCTGTGCGTCATGAGTAAGTTGCTGGAATCTGTGTTAAATACAGAAGTAAGCAAACATCTCAGCAAAAATAACCTTCTTAGTGACACACAACATGGTTTCCAATCTTCTAGATCTACAGCAGATATGCTTACTGTTATATCTCATAGGATTAGCTAATCTCTCAAATGAGGCTACCTTTCTAGGGCGGTTGCTCTTTACATATGAAAGGCTTTTGATAGAGTATGACATGAAGGTTTACTTGACACGATCGCCTACTATGGTATAGCTGGAAATATCTTCTCAATTATTAAATCATTTCTCTCTGATAGGTTCATAAGATTAGTGGTTGATAGTTAGAAATAAGAAGCTCTCAGTAGTAATGCTACAGTCCCTCAAGGGTTCATCCTAGGTCCAACACTCTTCCTGATCTACATTACTGATCTGCCAAATCACATCCTTACATCATTTGTAGACATTTATGCTTATGACACTACACTCATTGGTAGCACATATAAGAACGTAAACGACAAAGTTCTCTCTGATTCTCTCTCCTTTTATCTGGAGCAAGTGGTACAATGGGAAAGAGGTGGTTTGTTATTGCTAATGCATCTAAACCCAAGCTGTTATCTTTACATCATCAAAGCTATGATCTACATCTGGCATCAATTGGAATTAAAGGCTCTTGTCTTGGGAAGGCCTAATGTTTTGACAAGCTTCTGAGCTTGACCTTTACTCCTAATCTTAAATGGAACACATACATTAAATGCGTTGCCAAGGCCACTGGAAAAAATGTGGGATCTTTCTATCGTTCAAGTAGATATCACACTGTTGATGCAATTCTCTTTATAAGAGCCGGGTACGTCGAAGGATTGCGTACTGTTGCCACATTTGAGCAGGAGCTGCTAGAAAGGACTTATCATGCCTTGATAGAGTTCAAATTATTCTTCGTAGCCTCGTTGAGGATGTATTTTTCTCTACATTGAAACCTCTTTCTCACAGAAGAGATGTTGCGAGTTTGTCTCTGCTTTATCGTTATTTATAAGGTAAGTGCTGGACTGAGCTCCAATCTATGGTCCCCCTTGCTAAACGTTAACAAGAAACACCCGTCTAGCAGAAAACAATATCACTTATGTCCACCAAACATTATCTGTGCCTAAACGTAAACGTAGATTCCATGATCAAAGCTTATTTCTTTGAACTGCATGCCTATGGAATTGTCTTCCGTTTTCCTGCTTTAAAACTGACTACAATATTGTTGTTTTCAAGTCCAACGTAAACAAGTTTTTGATGAGCCGTTTCATATAAGTTAATAAATTTACCGAATTTCTATTACTAACAGATTCTATATTGTCCAATTTCTAGTGTACCCTCTTTAATCCTTATCCTCGAGTGATCTATTGACCTTGATAATGTGGTGATGCCTATGTAAAAAATCGCACTTACTAAACCCTCGCCGTTTTGTTCCTCATCTTCATGTAGCTGGTGATATGTTATAGTTATGTGTCTTTTATTTGCTTCCGTTCCGAACTGTGTTACATTTTATTCCCAACATTTTGCTGTCCGCTCATGTATACTCAAAGATGAATTTAAAACATTACTTTCATTTATTTATTTATTTTTGGATAAAGGAACTGAAATCCGGAATGCATACATCATCAGCAAAATATGAACATGAATTCACTCCGGACATGCGAAACCTGCAATCAAAACCTAAAATCTTTAAATAAATTACCATTTCAAATCTCTTTCTCTCGAAAAAAATGAGGTAATGTATATTCGTTATATTCCCGTCCCAGCTTTAATATCCTAAAACATTGTGCACATTTTCATCATCAACTAAAAACGTTACTTGTAATCACCATTTAAATTGCTTAGAGATTGCATGTCTCACAAATGAACTTCTATTTAATTATTAATATTTAAAACAATATATATCGAAAGGCTTTGCATTCATAAACTATGTAAAAATATAGCAACACATCTCTACTCCTCTGCCTTTAAAAACTTTCTTCTATTAAAAAAATTGCTGCCTTATTGTTGCATTAGATTTTGTCACTTCGCTTTTATATTTCTATATCTATTTTTATTTGCATATATTTAATAACTCCGCATTTCTCATATTTAATTACTTCATAATTATGATATTTATATTTGTAAATCTCATACGATTTTTTTTGTATTTTATATCTCATTAGTATAAAATCTGTTTATTCTTCATCTCAATCACTAAAAAATATTTCCATAGGTTACTTAGGCCATCTTTTTCTTTTTATATTTTCTTCCCCCTCCTTTTTAAATTTGCCCCGCAGCACGGATCTAATCTAAACCAATATTCCCAGATACATTATTCCTTATCCCACGTTTAATTTCACGTTACTTAATTTCATAGCATATTATGAAAACACTCTCTTACAAAAATCCGGGCTCCTCCGCAATACGACTACAGCTTACACAGAGAATATCGCGTTATTCACTTACATTTATTATTTTATTTTAATACAATTTCTAAAAATTAATATTGAATTTAACTGTTATAATTTAAGAAACCCCCATTTAAATATACCGATATAGCAACCAACCCCTATTTTAACTAACCATTTAATCATAGCCCATCAACACAATTATAAAATGAGCATTTTATTTAATTCTCTTATCCTGGGAGTAATATCACTCATATTATACACATATCTTATACCCACCATGGCAAATATGCCCCACACCTATTTTCAGTTTACAATCAAAGCTATACTCCCTCTATATCTGAGATTTCAGCTTACTTCCACAACTCTATAACGGTCTTAATATTTATCTCTCACTGCAAAATTATTTCGCTCCTAATGTTACTATCGCTAGAACTGAATCACTGTTAGTCTAGCTCGCATCTTCTCTCCTCGAATGATGAGGAGAATTAGACCTCAAAATACCATGTTATAAAGAGATCTTCCTTAGACTACACCCTTAATTGATGTATCCCCCTTACAGAAAAAAGGAACAAGCATACACACATACCTATATATATATATATATATATATATATATATATATATATATATATATGTGTGTGTGTGTGTGTGTGTGTGTGTGTGTGTGTGTAACTTTTGGTTCGTTCGTAATTAGTAGTCTAAATAACTACCGGATGAGTGCTTCGGCATTTTGGTAAAATAGGTTTAATGTAGCTATGCGTGTTTTTATATATCTCTTTTTAATTATAACATTATATTAATTTTTCTATAATAAATAAGTGGGTTTCTTTGTACCGATGGGCCATTTTTTTTATTTGGGGACAATTATTTCACACCGCGTGCCATCACTAAACAAAACTTTTATATATCAAACTGACATTTTTCGTTTAAAATGAAATTATTTCTCTTTCGTAAATATTTTTTTAAAAGTACAATTGTTGAATGCTATTCTTTTGATTATATTTCTTTGTGAGAAGCACAATTACAAAAAAGATTAAAACGTAGCAAAATTTAAATTTGCATTCCATTTTTACAACAACCGTAAACAAGCGCATACTTCGCAAGTTTTATCGTAAGTTAACGAGAAACCTATAAAATCTGGTAGCTGAGTGTCAAATCTGCTTAAAATATTGTATATATATATATATATATATATATATATATATATATATATATATATATAAATATATATATATATATATATATATATAAAAATATATAACCTCTCCGTAACAAACTGGCAATGATTTGGTTCTGTCCTTTCCTTGAGTGTTCTAATAAGAGGGATTGATTTACTAGGATTTGTATTGGAAGCTGAGCAAAATTATTTAGTTGTTGAATTGTTGACATTTTGGTTAAATTTGTTAGTTAGCAATCGCTAAAAGCCCACACAAAAAATTGAAGACAACACAAAATTAAAAAGAATGGTACTCATGCAGAATTTCACCCTCCCAATTAGTTTACGGTTCAACCGGCAATCACCAGATTCAGGCGAGCGTTTTTCATATGTTGAAACACTAAATCAATATTTTATTTATTTTTTGCATAATTAATTAATGATGGGGGTATTTTTTCTGTTTATTTTCTTAACATCTATTGACAAAATATGTGTAATTCTCTTGAAAAAAATCTCACTTTTCTCTATTTCACCTAA
This sequence comes from Euprymna scolopes, assembly GCF_053919585.1. Classification (NCBI taxonomy): domain Eukaryota; kingdom Metazoa; phylum Mollusca; class Cephalopoda; order Sepiida; family Sepiolidae; genus Euprymna; species Euprymna scolopes. The sequence goes on from NC_136497.1 coordinate 35,627,236, forward strand.
CTATTTACAGTGTTCATATAAAGCATGCATGTTTTCTTTTCATAATAAAAATTCTGTTTTCAAAAAGAAATGTTTACAGTTAACTTCCTTTTAAAAAAGTGCAAGTTTTCCTGAAAGAAAAACTTTCACCTAACAATTTATTGTAAATAATTCACCTTTACTTGGGGAGAAATAACTTTTATTGATAAAAAAAATTGCAAATATAATAAAATAAATAAACAATGCAAAATGCAATTTTTTATGAGGAATGTTTTCCATTTTAACAAACAGGACCACAGCAATGCGTGGTCGGGTACAGCTAATATATATATATATATATATATATATATATATATATATATATATATATATATATATATATATATATATATATATAATATATACTTTTGCCTTGCTATTATCTTAATTAATTGATTTTTATATAAGCTCCAAAACAATTTCTCCTATTAAATAACCGATCTTATTCCTTTTAGCTCTCCAATATATGCCTGTGATTATATTTAATTGTACATAATAAATACCCGAAAACATATACTGGATAACATAAATTTAGAATATATACATGAATTCAGATATGCCGACCAAAATTGTTAACTAAAGTTTGATTAAAAGGATAATAGACAATATCTTATGTGTTATATACATTTGTGTCATTTAAAGTAAATTGCTTTGCGTGGAGATGACTAAAATCTATGTGTGTTTAGTGACGTACTTCATTTTTTAACGTGCCATTATTGACAATATAAGATTTTTAGAGGAAAAATGATGTCTTACATAGAAACATGAGCATTTTTACAATCATTACTTTATGGAGGATATTAAACTTACTTGCATTTACATATTAAATAAATTATATTTTTCAGGTATACACCTCTCACCTCTGCTAAACCTGATATTACTCTGCTGTATACACACCAATACACATAATACAAATAATACGTATATATATATATATATATATATATATATATATATATATATATATATATATATATATATATATATATGAGAACAATAGGAATGGTAAATGAATTCACAAATTGGTAAATATAAATCGGTTCAGTTATTCAATAAGAAGATTAACATACAATTACTTGGGGGATATAGTGAACTATCTATGCCAAGACATTTCAAATACTAATGCTACTCATCAGTAGAGTAGGGAAGATGCTAGGTAACATATTGGGGATGCGGCGTCTAGCGTGAGATTCGTTGGGAACGAAATAGATAAATGAAAATTATAGATGATGTTGGGAGATTTTTATCGAATGTAGGGGCGTATTATATAGAGGGTAATGTAGAAAGGTGCATAGGATCAACTGGATATATAATAGTAACATAATAAAACTAAAAGAATTCTTTAGCAGCCGTGGCCATTATATAACGATAGAAAAATAAAAAAAACACCTTAATCTTCCTAGACGTAACCTTAAACCTAAGGGAAGGATCATATTGGCCGTACTATTAATCAAATTGTTCGCAACACTATGTCAACATACTCTCCAATCACCCCACATCTCTCATTAAGGCAAACCCTATATCAGTGTCCAAAAGAATATCCGATCTCTCTGCAAATTATATCATATTCAATGAAAACTCCAGCTTTTATAACAAACTCACTAGCAAACTCAGAATATGAAGACACAATTAAATACGATACGAATAATGGTAAAAAACACCCAACCACCTTAGGCATAGTAACCCACAACATGACTAACCGTACATCTACGCAAAATAATAAGGCAACATCGAATCGTAAGGAGCATATCCAAGATAATCCAAACAATAAAAAAACACATACAAAATAAGCAGGCACACCAAAAAAAAAAAAAAACGAATCTGAAGAAATAATAATATATGGTTCAACCCCCATACAACAATAATATCCACACTAATACCCCAAAATAATTCTTAACATCGTAGGAAATTCTTTTAAACATCCTCACAAATACAGCTCTATCATAAATTAAAAAAAATATTACTTTATCCTTCTCAACTCAGGTTAATATAGCACAAAAAATTATAAGCAAAACTAATATGAAAATAGAATCAGAAAATAGTTAATGGCAATCCAAGTCTAGCCCAAACAAACTGTAACGACCCAAATAGCTGTTCAATGGAGAATGGTTGTGTACATTTAGACGTAATATTCTCCTGTACTTTAACTGAACATCCATACAGCACGATAGAAAATAACTTGACAGCGCAAGCCCATAGAACTAGTAATACCGGTGAGAATTCGCATAACTCAACAAATAATAGCACACTCACCGAACAACTGATTACACAACCGATAGAAATAGACGGTACTGCGCCACACACACAACAACCCCGGTACATATAAACTCAATTTACCCCCTGATAAATGAAGAAACCCTAAATGCATCACACACAAACCCAAAACTACACACCTACATAGGAGTGTCCTCCTTCCAATATTTCGAAAGATTTACAACCATTCTCCAGAGAGACTCCTAACACAAAAACAACCCTATTGCACATAGTAAGAAATTTGAAACAAAACAACATAAACTTCTCCTTAAAATGGAAAATATTAAGAAAATTCCAATCTTACAGCCCAGGCTCTGAATACTCACTGCATTGTACCGCAGGGGCGACCGAGATTGTAATGGCTTCTAATAAATTAACTATCCTCAACTCTAAACCAGGGATAATTTGCAATTGCAGACACAAGAGGAAGTACGGAAATACATATAATCCCGCGGAAAGAACACCGCCAGACAGGGACAAATATCTACCACTTCCACTGCTAACCATGCAGTTACTTAATACCCTCTCTGCTGTTCCCTGTCCCTATCAAACTGCTAACACCCCAAGTATTATTATGTTTATTTATTTGTTTATTTAATTTTTCCCTCTGCAATCGTTACAAAGATTTTTCCCGCTGCTATCGCCACAAAGATTCCATCCTTTAATATAAACTATTAGTACATTCTCTGAATATATAACACTTATATAACATTAATAGTGTATATATATATATATATATATATATATATATATATATATATATATATATATATATATAACTACATATGGTTTATATTTTAAGATGTAAAACGGCAAATCACATTTTAAGGCGCTTCATATCGGACTTCTCAATACGTAAGTAAGGCATATATATGAATTGTATCTGTTTTACATGAGCGTTTATCTTCCGTTACGCATTCATGAGCATGTTTAATCAGCCAGATACAAACATATAGTGACCTCTTCAGGAGATATTGCTTATAAAAAATTAAGTCGGTAGCGTTCCGATTCACTCTCGGAGATACAACACATGCGTAGTCACATATAAATGCCCGTGTATATATATATATATATATATATATATATATATATATATATATATATATATATATATATATATATATATGAGGTGTTTTGGGAAGTATATGGTTTAAATTATATATCACTTATTGTGTGCAACAATAATTTTTGTTTAGAAGCAAAATGTAGGGTAAATATAACAACGAATCATACATAAAAGAATAACAGTATTCTTACCTTCAATGATCCTAATATCTGTTTTTCATACAAAACATCACCCTCAGCATGTTTAAATTTCAGTCCTTTTTTTACAGATCCTTTTTGTTATGCTGAAGCAACGGTTATTAATATATCAATGTTTTCTCTTTTCCTGCATACACTCCTAAATAAAATTATATAATTTATGCTTTGATAGACAAAAATGTATTACAATTTTATGCTGCAAGAAGGAAACATTCATAGAAGATATGAACAAAGATGGCTGCCAGAATAATAACAACACGATGTTGTCTTCTTTGAGCATTTTTCTTCTCACATATATTTTCATGCATTTTTCTATCTAATAAAATAATTGTTTCGTTTTCTAAAAAGGTATATACAGGGAAAGGGACGGTATTTACATAATAAAAGCTGTGTTTTTACATAACTGAACAATAACGGTAATTTTATTATTCACAAACAAACACACACACACACATATATATATATATATATATGTATGTGTGTGTGTGTATGTGTGCGTGCAGAAAGGGTGAGCGATTAATAATTGTAAAATTAGCAAATAAGTTGTCATAGGAGGCTATATCAAAATATATTTATGTGTATGATCCGTTCGTAGACGATATCATTTTGTTTGTTCAATATTTACAACTAAAATAATTGAGAAGTAATTAAAATACTTTGGGATATCGTATCCTCATCAGCATTAATTGAGGGATAGAGGGGAGAAGGCACCAAATATTAACCAGCTTACTCAAGTAAATATAGTTTAGGAACCTAGATTAAAAGATAAGTGGAATTTAATTATTTTTCTTTATATATCTAATGTTTCATATATGTGTATCTGATACAATTATACCATTGTTGTATGATTTGTTTAGATTGAATGGTAAAAGATGGGGAAAGTAAGAAATGTAGAAATTATATGTTTGATTTTATAGTGGGATAATGGAGGAATTAATTATATATTTGAAAAGGTGTTTTTTAGAATTTTTCGATATGATATAAGAGATAAACAATAATAAGGAATTATATTTACAAAAAAGTTTATAAAATAAGTTCCTTTGTAAAGGGGTTTTTCATATTGTTTTTTAAACCGTAACGAAGCCTCCCGCTGCGAAAACCTTCTTTCATAAGGATTTATATTTGTTGAAGTCTAAAAAGATCGTTGGTATTTGTGACCATTTTTTGAAAGTCTAATTGCTGAGTAAGTTAATAGAATATGATTGCCTTTAAATAAATGCTTATGTCTATTTATTTTAATTTTAAGGTCAGCCATTTTTAATTATAATGAAAAAGAAACATGTGTTAGTGGATTGTTTAGTGATCGAATCTTGTGATTTCTAGTTAAATTTATGATTACTGTCTATTACTATAATATAAGTAATAGTTACTGTGTTATGTGATTTATATCTAATGTTTATTATTTTAATGAAGTGGTTGAAAAAGGTTAAATTGTCACCATCTTCAACGTATGCATTAAGTTTATATTTCTACTTTTATTTAAAACGAGTTGATTGGATGTCGTTGATTTTTATATGGCCAGAGATCACATTCAACAAAGAGTACAAAAATAATATAAAATGGGAAACACCTGGTTCTATGAGAACATATAAACCTGGCCAAACATGTTACTCTTTTATGTTTCCTCTTTTAAAACTTGATAGCTAATTTCTAAATTATTAATCTCTCATTTTTTCTATTCATATAATTCTAGGTAATTACAACTGTTGACCTTACCATAACTTCACTACTCTGAGCACAGCACCCTTAAATACATTTTACTGAGGTTTAGTTCATTTAGACCATGTTTATTACACTCTATAACACACATATATATATATATATACACATATATATGCACATATATATATTTATTTTTATTCAATTCACATTGTACAATATTGTTCATATCCTATTGTACAATAAAACGAGTTTCAGTTAGTAATTAAGTGTTCATTAATTAAAATACTTAACACAACTCTTTCAGTAATAACATAATATGTTACGGATTTATTAATTTAATAATTGAAGAGCAAGCAAATATAGCGAGTCTAGGATCTTCGTATCCTCGTTAATTTCCGAAAAATAATTTCTACTTGAAAGATAATCAGCTGTTTTGCATTGCCACATGCAGTGGAATAAATAAAAACAAACGCCACATAATTAGTGATAGGTATTAAGTAAATGTTATGAAACATCTTAGTAATTATGTTTAGAAATATTATTTTATCATATTTTTTATAATTTTAGTAAAGGTTGTATCGTTTCTTTAAATACTCACTGAGAACCCTATTATTCTTTCAATTCTAATCGCAGTATGATCACCATCTCAAACCACATCTATATTTCCAAAGCGATAGCCACGCAAACTATGTATAGGAGTTCATACAATGCATTCACACAGTTTTAACTTCACCTTTGAGAGAATTAACCAATTTTATTTAGTTCTTTGGACACTTTTCACTTCTGCGAAATACTTTAATCTGCCAAAATTGCTTACAAGTAATGCCAGATTTGTTTTCACATACTTTCATTGCTACACATTTATATTTCAATCCTGGTAGTTGAAAAGTAGTATAACTTAAGTAATAATACAGTTGAAAGACTGGAATCCTTGACCTTATACTCTACAATCGTGCTAAATAGGTATATGGTTTTTACAAGATTAGTTCCCCAGCCTATACTAATGTGTTACTATCTAAACATTAATAACTCGAAAATTGTGCATGTGATCCGCCGTGATTTTGCATATTACTCTCCCTATTTATAAAATATCGACTATGTGTTCCTTTATTTCTATGATTCTGTAATCATAGACATAAAGGAACACATGTCAATGTTTTTCCCCCTGAGCAAGCTTTTTATACAATAAATCGAATAGTCAAGTGTAAGTCTGAAGATTTTGGTTCATGTTTTCATTTAAACAACGTTAACTTAATTCTGTTAAATTCAAAGTTTAAACAATATAAAATTAAATCTACTTAATTTAAAATCATAGCAGCATACATTGATTCTATGAAATTACAAATTTAAAAACGCAATTAATTTATAAATATTTTAATTTACAGAGCGATAACCTGAAACTGTTAAATTAATTATTTACAAATTATGAAGAAGTAAGCTGCGCCTGTTACAGTGACTTGTACAATACAATCTATTTTTTGTCTTGCTTGTCTGTAAATCGATGTTTAAAAATAATTTCGGAAGATGACGTTTGAAGGCATAAGCTAAATACGATTGTTCATTAAATTCTAGCCTGCCTACATAAAAGCTCTTCTCTTATATGCTTAAATACTTGGATTAATGTTACATGTCACTGGATCTATACAGTGCATATCTGTGTATAATATTTCTTATTATCTTAACAAACATCTATATTTTATTCGTTGTGTTTCTTTTTACTTATTTCTTCGTGTATACATATATGCTTTACTTTGTTTCGTTGCAAAATGGGAATTTCTTATGAATATGAAACTGCTCGGCTTTGTTGTAAGTTTTCTTATGCGAGCACAAATCCAGTCTTTACCCAATGTAATTGGGGGCACTTGTCATTTTTGCTGCAACATTTCCCTGTTTGTTACAATATACTCCCCGCCGGCTCTATTCTTATATCAATTGCAAGATGATTGAGTGAAATTCACCAATGCTATTGAATGAATTTGTAAGAAATATATATGTACCTAAGTATCTATATCTTTGTTCCCCCACTTCTTTCTCCTTTTCTCCCTCTCTTTCTCTTTCTCCTTCTCCTTCTCTCTCTCTCTACATATATGTATGTGTGTATATATATATGTGTGTGTATGTGATTGTGTGTATGCATATATATGTGTGTGTGAGTGTGTGTGTGTATGTGCGTGTGTGCGTGTGTGGAAATCGCTACAGGTAGTGCGTCCTCCACTTCATATAAGGAGCTTAACAGAACGATAGAATATTATCGCAAAGATATGAGATGCCTATTGATGTCAGTCTTTGAATAAACAAAGGTTAAAAATGAGAAACAGTCAGCGGGAATAGATATGTAAATCCTACGTTTCTTGGAATAAACTACTGGAATGAAAAGAAAATAATCGATAAACTGCAAAAAGAGATAGGACCTAAACGCCAAAAAACAAAAAACAAAAAAACAAGTATTGGTTTCACAATGTTGCAAGACAAATGGCATAACACTATCTATAGAAAATATTGAAACTGGCAACATCGCGTATGTTGGTCAGAGAGAAGTGCAGAAAAAACATGGTAGAACGAATTTAAATTTCAGAGATGATCTCTAAACAAAGACAAAGATTCACCAACCTTAATATGACAACAGTGCGCCATACGTTGCCTGGTAAATGTTTAGTTGAGATAAATAATATCATCGGGTGTGAACAAGTACCCAGGACGATAGAGAGGAGTCACTTTACAAGAAGCAGCAAAAATATATATATTTTTTTAAATCACGAGAAATAAAAATCATGATAATTTTGAGACGATAGTAACCAGGAGCAGAACAATCTTTGAGGGTTCCGGTAAGAAAAGATATATGCGTTAATGAAACAAGTTGCATTTTACCATGAACACAGGAAACAAGTCATTTTCTATCCCATGCAAGAACAAAATCCAAGTCAACTTCTAGATGAGCTAAATATATAGACTAATATGGTGGAGATTTATGGGAGGCAACACCAGAATATAGAGTACCATTATCATCATAAGTGTTAATGTACGGATCAATATTCTCTAGTAAATCATTATATCGGGAAAATAGATTTTATCCGATAAAATAGCCAGGAAGGACTCGAAATATTTATAAGGGAAAAGAATGAGAAACACCACCCAAAATATTAAAAATCTTTGATCGGATACAAATTATCGATTGACAACAGGAATCTTATCAACAACACTATAACCTTGCAGTATATGTAGAAAACAATAATGCCAAACTCTCCTGAACGCATTCGATATGTGAAGTGCAATTTTTTATAATTCATCCTTAATACCAATTTTACAACGAAGATTACGAAAAGGAGATTCACAAGAACTGTAATTAGTTGAGTCTACGCGATCACTCGCATTTTTAAGATAGGGAAAAGACACACCTCTTTCAAACAAATAGGGAACATTAATACCACTATATACTTCTATTCATTTTTATGCGTACATCCAGATAACCTCAATCAATTTCCCCATTATAATATTATGTATCTTATTTTTTACCGCTTCTTGCATTAACTGCTTTAAACGTTATTATGGTAATCTATTCATAGATGTCTTTCACACTATGCTATCTCGTTAATTATTTTGATTTACGGTTGAAATATTTGATGTTATTTTACATCGTAAATGTAAGTGTTTAATAAATGTGATATTTTATACCTTATTTTCATTGCTTTGTGATATTATACTTTTATTTATGATATATTTGTCTCATATACTTAGGATTTAATAATTATATTTTAATTACATAATTTTGTTACATATTCTTTATTATTTTTAAAGGTCTGATACGTACGTCGTTATTCTAGGTTTACTATTCATATATGCATAAGAACGTACAAGATCTGAAAGACGAATGTCGGGTATGAAAGGGGGTGAAAATTATAGTGTTTAAGTGTACTAATTTCTTAAAATAAGTGCACACACACTTACGAAAACATGTAAGAACACTAATAGATGCGACACGGAAATAGTAAACGAAAGCACTTGTGCCACCACGACGTAAATACCTCGACAAACCCGACAAGCAGCTAAATCCCACCCCTTCACAGTAGAGATCCCTAGATGCAGGAGAGAGATCTAGTCCAGTAGTTTCTTCCCCAGAGCAGCTAGATTTGGAATTCCCTTCCGGGTGCCGACTGCACTGACATGCAGAAGTTCAAGTGCAACGTGAACCGACATCTTGCTGGCCAACTTCCTACACAGTATTACTGATGCTTATGTCCCTGATAGTAGCCCCCTACAAGAAAGTGGCAATATGCCTTGTTTGGGGTGAAAATGTATTTTTTTTAAATGGTGGCGATATACGAAACTGAAAAAACGAGTTGGAAATATTAGGTAAACTAAGAGAAATATTAGGTAGATTGACAGCTAAATACGCAGTGGAGGGTGGGGAAAGTTAAATATTTGACAGAGCGAGAGAGAAAGAATTAAAAAATAAATGAGAGAATGAAGGAAAGAAGAGGGAACAAATAAAGGGGGTCCAAACATGCACAAAAATAGAGATTGCAAAAAGCCTTCATAAGTATTTGCATATAAGCCTTTATATTATTAAACATGTTATGAGGTTCATAACGTAGGAGATATCACCAGTGTTACTGATATAATAAATTCCAACGTTATAAGACTAAATCATTAGTATAGAAAATATTTTGCTGCAGTTTGTGATTTCTCGTGAAAATCTTTCTATTTTCTACATCCTTAATCCACATCTTATAACCAATATTCTCCACTTTTATTCGCTACGTATACATTGCGTCCCTGTGTTCATGTGTGTCTTTCGCAAATTATCTTATTCGTAACTCTAGCTAATCTAATCAACTCAATGCGAAATCAAATAAACTGATTAACTTATTTATTTGCTGCAATTTTTGTTATGTTAATTACGTTTGTTCTTTCAGTTTTTTTTATTGCGCCTATTAGTTTTGTTTACATTTCACATGTTTATTTCATGTTAATTTTCTAAAGAAGGATGGAATGTTATTATTACCTTTTATTTTATTAACCCCCTTTTATTTTATGCCTGTTTGTTTATTTTGTGCTTAGGTGGACGACATTAATTCGCTTTTGTTATAAAGGCGGTATTGTGCGCTTTAAAAATTAAAACTAATTCGGCCTTTTTTTTCTGAAGTTCCAAACTTTTTCTTTAAAGTTAACTTCGGCTTTTCTTTTACAATTTCTGTCGGTTGTTAATTTTTTCTTATCTTGTTAGGTTCCACGATGTTGGCATCAACATTATTCGTTGTTTTTCTTTAAATTCATGCCACCCTATTCTATACCCGAAAAAATGTAAAAAAAAAAATAACATCTCTACTAAGAAAATATAGGATTATAATACACCACAAAATGCTCCCTGAAACACCAATTCAAATAACGTTGTTTGACTACAACTTTTTGTGTTACTATTTGTAAATGCAAAGCTCGATATTTAAAACGTATTATTGTTTAAGTTTTGTAACCAGCGACTGATTATTTTTCTCTAATTAAAGTGATATCACAGGATGATATGTAGTAATGTATAACCGAGACAAATTGAATTCATCTGTTTGTGTTCGTTAAGAAAACCATACACGCGTTTGCAAAATTCACTGTTGTAGCTAATATTAAAATAGGTATTTTGTTTATCATTATGTTTCACAAATACATCAATATATCTATACGGAAATCCCTTCCACAAAAATTTAAAAAATGAACACGCCTCAGCAAATATCTTAAATACAGAGGCTGGCACAAGCAAACAAGTGATCTCATAACATTAAATGTTACGCTATTACTATTATCACAAATAGCATTCATACTCGTATTTTTTTTCTGTATTTTCTTTTATCTTCTATAGTAATTTTACATTTCCTTTTTTATTCTGAGGGTGTTATTTATCATATTTTAATTGTTACTCTCTTGGTTTACTTATTATTATTATTATTATTATTATTATTATTATTATTATTATTATTATTACTATTATTATTATTATTAGTATTATTATTAGTATTATTATTATTTAAAAAGAAGTATGTGTAACTGAAATTAGAATTTAAAACTTGAATTCACGGTTAAACGAGGAATTGTCTTTCACATGTTTGGATGTTTTATGTTTCTGTTTTCGTGTACATTTTCCTAGCCAAAATCAACATCGGCAGAGGAGTTAAAAAACACGAACAAAGTAAGGGTTTCTAATTGATATTATAATTTATTATTATTATTATTATTATTATTATTATTATTATTATTATTACTATTATTATTATTATTATTATTATTATTATTATTATTATTATTATTATTATTATTATGGGCTCACCTGGAGCTTTCACACAAGTCAACTAACGATCTGATTGGAAACCTGCGGTGTTCTCTGGAAGCTGAGTGACAACAAGTCTCCCCATACATCCAGCTCTCTCCACCTCCTTCGATAGTATTTGCAAATGAATTTTTATCATCGCACCAGCCGCTTACAATTGATTTCTCGCTGGTAGTGGGCATTGGTGTATACTGAGAGTTGAGTGGCACTCAGTCTCCCCAAGGTCCCAATTCTTTGAGCTTGTCCAGCCGAGGTCTAGTTGGCGCTCGCTCCTCTGTCTTTCAGTCCTAATTGACCCTTCTCGGCCCTTTGGTATCATTTTTTTTCGAGGGGCATGATTGGGAGTGTAGACCTTGGAAATATGCAGTTTCGGTGTTCTTCATTCCCTGTAACGCTTATTCGTGATATTGTCTTGTATTATTCTCCGCATTCAATGTCTTTCCTTATTATTTCAGTCGTTTTCATTATCGTTAGTCGTTGTACTTTTGCAGTTATTCCTCTGATTCCAATTTCTGACATTCTTTTTTCGAAGTTTTTCGGAATGGTCCGAGTGTTCCTACTATTATCGGTACTATTCTCATTTTCTTCATCATCCAAATGCATTTTAACTCTCTGGCAATCTCTGTGTATTTGCTTCGTTTCTGCTTTTCTTTCATACTCACCCTGTGGTCAGCTGGAACTGCAAAGTCTACGATTTGACAGGATTTTTCTATCTTGTTAATTATTACGACATCTGGTCCTCTTGCTTGGATGGGTTTGTCCGTCTGTATGTCAATGTTCAATTGAATTTTGTGGTTCGCGTTTTTGAGTGCTTGTACCATTTGTCTGTACGCTCAATATTATTATTATTATTATTATTATTATTATTTTTATTATTTTATTTTTATTATTATCATTATCATTATAATCATTATTATTATTTAACAAAAAAAACAAAATTTACTTTATTGGTTATTACTATTATCACTAATATTATTACTAGTAGTAATAGTAGTAACGGGGGTGGTGGTAGTAGTGGTGGTGTGTTTTATTATTACTGTAGCTGTAATGGTACGTGTTGTTTTTTGCTGTCATTGCTATTGTTGTTTTTGCTGTTAATCTTATTGCTACCGATATTAGTGTTACTATTATGATTGTAGATTTTATTTCTATTGTTGTTGGTGGGGGTAATGGGAATAGTGGTGGTGATGGAGGAAAAATTGGAGGGGATTTTTGACCTTGGTGGGGGAACCCTCCTAGAGATAATGTCTCGATAAATCTATCGGTAGTGGTGTAACCTTAAATTCACTAACCCCATTAATGGAGAATATCAAATCAAAATATTGAAAATAACGACGTGAATCAGGCTAGAACATCTTCTTATGCTCTCACGCTAGGTAGGTGTCCCACTGGTGAACAGGGTGGGTCTTGTCGTCATCAAAAAACTGTTCGAAATTCTGAGGATGTGGTTGGATATAGGGTGAGTGAGAATTGCCAGAAAGTTCCAAAGACACGAAGGGAGCTGGAACAGGAAATGTAAAAAAAAAAAAAACGTTGACGGATGAGGAAAGAAGAGTAATGTGGGAATGCTTTGTAGGAAGTGGAAGTAAAAACTTGCTGGATATATCGGAAAAGTGAAGGAAGAATGGGAATCGAGAGTAGGAGGAGGAGCTAGAAGTGTCGCGAGTTTGGTATCCCAGTTTAAACAAATTAAAAATAACAACCTACTTTCAGTGATTGCAAGAGAAGAGATTGAATGCATGGTTAGGAATGAAATGAATAACGAAATAAAAGTCATCAAACCAGCTCTGTAGAAAGAACTGAGAGAGTGAAAGTGCAGAAGGGAAATGTAAGCGATGATGGGAGGCCGACAACTGAGGAGGTATGGACTCCTATGATTAGGGGAAGTAATGAGAAAGAGTGTGACGAATCTAAGACAGATGATATCATTGACTCTGAGACAATGGAACCAGGGTATGGAGAAGTGTTGATGAAGTTCGAACTTTGACTTCTGTAGCAAAAGAAGTACTTTAGAAGTTAAGAAAGGTTCTTTTTAGAGACGATATCATAGAGATTCCAAGTATGAAGAGTAGGGAGAGGCGGAATGTGAAAAACGAGGTAAAATAATTCAAGGATTAATTCACAACACCATAAGAAAGAACATATTGATTACAGAACTTAACAGGCTTCTGTATGCAGCGTCATTCGTTATTGCGAATTGTCTTGGCTTATTACAGAATTAAAAAGGGAGAAATGAAGGATAAAAGGCCACACTGGCAAAGGCTGGTTGAAGAAATATTAAACGGTAACGGAAAGACATTGGTAGAATCGAAGAAATACGAAAAGGAGTTAAACTAGGACTGAAAGCTAAGGGCGAACTTGAAAGGAGATATTGATTGCTGGAAAAAAGAAACGATGAGCGGTCTAACAATGTTGAAAGAGAAGATCCACACTGGCGGTATGAAAGTTCGGAACTTAGTTGTAAAAAGTGTTGCGTTTCAGCAGAACAACCATGTTCCGAAACAATCAGGCTCAGCTGTATGAAAATTAAATGGTAATAAACAGTCGGGAAATAACAACACTTCAAATGCAAAAGATGACAGGAAGTTCTGTAGTGGAAGTTGGTCTGTCGAAGGGCGTTATAATAAGAAGTCTCGCTGGTTGGGAGAGGTCAGAGAAAGACAATCAGAAATGCAGCAGATGAAGATCGTTGAGATAACTATTGATGACGTGAAGGCTGGCATACAAAGGATGACAAACTGGAAGGAACCTGGTCAAGATATAGTGATGGGCTTCTAGTTTAAACAGTTTCAATGCCTTTATACATCAATAGTTGCTGCCCTACCAAGCGTATTGGAGTCGGGAAATGTACCTGATTGGCTTGTGAAGGGAAGCGCATCATTGATTAGGAAAGATCATGCAAAAGGGAACAGATGCCAATAATTAGAAACCAATAACATGTTTAGCAGTAATTTGGAAACTGTTAACTGGAATCTTTCCGGAACAAAAAGTATGAACATCTTGAGAATGATGCTGTTTTTCCTGACGAAGCGAAAGTGTTCCGGAAAGGCTCGAGTGTTACGGAAGAGCAAATACTAATTGATGAAGCAATAATGTAGGATGCAAAAAAGAAGAAGAGGAATCTGCGCGTAGCATGGAGCGATTATAGAAAGGTTTATGACACGGTTTTTCATTCATGGATACGTGAAACACTATTGATGATGAAGGTAGCTGAGAATGTGGTAGGGGTTTTGGAGACACGTATGGCTCAATGGAAAACGGTGCTGACAGCAAACAGAGAAGTGATATGGCAGGTTGTCATTGAACGTTGAATATACCAAGGAGATTCGTTATCCCCACTGCTTTTTGTAATGATAATGATGCCACTGAGTATCCTATTGAAGAGGGAAAACTGAGATATAACTTTAGATCCATGACAGACGCCTCAATCGTCTACTGTTTATGGACGATTTGAAAATATTCGGTAGAAATGGAAAGAAAATGGTGAGACTTGTAGAACTTGTGCGGACATACTCAGAAGACATTGCGATTGAGTTTGGGATTAGTAAATATGCGGTGCTGGTGATGAAAAAGGGAGTAAAGCTTCATTCAGATGGAATGTTTCTGCCAAAATCATGAAAGAAATAGAAGATACAGTATATAAGTATTTTGGAGAGCTGAAGTGTGTAGGCATCATGAACAGAGAAATGAAGTAAAAAGTCAGGAAGAAGTATCTTAGAAGAGTGAAACTAATTGAAAAGTCGAAACTGTACGGAGGAAACCTAATGAAAGCAGTAAATGCATGGGCACTCAGTGTTTTGAGATATATTGCGCGAATTTCAGAATAGTCTTACAAGGGATATAAAAACAAAAAAAGTTTTAACAATATTTGGTATATTTCACATTCGAAGTAGTGTTGCCAGGCTGTATAAAAAGAGGAAAGACGGTGAGAGAGGATTGAAAAGTGTAAAACATTGTGTTAGAACCCAGTGGGTGTCGTTGAAGGAGCATGTGGTTAGAAGTGAGAAGTGGGTGCTTAAGGTGATGGCCAATAGAAGTGGAGGTATGTGATATCAAGGCTAATTGTGTGAAACGTATGGATAGAGAAAGGGCAGAAAAACTGAATAGGAAGAACATGCATGGAAGGATCTTCTAGCATATGGTAGAAGTGGCTCATGAAAGATTATAGCAATGGCTTAGGGTTGGCTATGTGGCTAAGAGTACTGAAGCTTTTGTTTGTGCAGCACAAGAGAATGCATTAGGAACACGATTATTAAAAAAAGTGGTTCAAGGAGATGAATTCCTGCAGAATGTCGGATTTGTGGTAAGACCTCAGAATCAGTTTGGCACATTGCAACAGGATGTAGTGGACTGGCCCAGAGGGAGTACCGCAAAAGACACGACCGCATGGGACTTCGGGTATATTTGGAGGTGTGTAAGAAGTTTGGGGTGTAGTGTGCTGGAAAATGGTTTCAGGAGGTTCTTAATGAAGTGATGATAGCAAGGAAGACGTATGGTGGTATAAAAGTGTCAGAAAGACGAATCAATTGGAACATAATCGCCCGGATTTGGTCGTCATTGACAAAGTCTAAAAAAACCTGTCAGATTGAGAGAGTAGGAGAACGAGAAGTGAAGCAATTACGCTCCATAGGCTATGGAGATAAGGCGTATACACCGGGTTAAAACAGAAATAATCCCGGTTGTACTTGGTACCCTAGGAATAGTATCGAGTTGTCTAGAAGGGCAATTGAAAACTTCAAATCTTCGATGTTTTAGCTGGCCTTCAGACCTCTGCACTTGCAGGTACCACCAACATCATTAGAAAAACCCTTGATCTTTTAAGTTCATGGTTATAGCCGGTGTAATGTAATTACCCTTTAGACTGCGATCATAGCGTAGTATCTGTTATCATTATTGTTATTGTATTCTTATTAATTGATTTGAGCGACGGTTGGTCGCTGGATCAGTTATTATGATTAGAAGAATAAACAATTAAGTTGCGGAAGAAATGATTGACGTGTTAATCACAAAAGGAATGTGAAAATAGAAAATATATGTAACATTTTGGAGTTTTGAATAAACAAATAACTAGTTGTGAATTAGGTTATTCTGAGACACGCAATTAGGTGACGTAAGACAACACGTGATGTAGTTAGTTTTGGAGAGATTCAGGGAGTTGAGGATTGACCACCAGAGCGGACAGACGTTTAGTCAGGGGTAGACAGAAAGCTGGGGAGCGAGTAGTAAGTATAGAAAATGTAGACAAACTGCAGATCCCGTGAAAACTATTTAAGACAACTGTAATAAATTTATATTATAAGAGCTGTTTTAATTGTTTCACAAATAAGAACATATGTCTCAATTGGATTGTGTTGATCGCTTCATCGTTCGTCACGGAGCAGCGGGAAGATACAGAAGAACTCTTCAATGAAATAAAAGGTATGAGGCATATATTATTCTTCTTACATATGAACTGAAAAAAATATCCCGTGTGATAAGTCTGATACAACATTATTGAGTCTGCACGTCAATATCATGGGGTCCTGGCTATACAACGTACATATGATTTATACGTTTATTATTTGTCTATTAACAGAACGATATCTTACATCCACTTGATAACACATGACACGTTTTATTATATCATCTCCTTCAATATAAACCAATATACAACACCGGGATTGAGGGAAATCCTCTCGAAATAAACTATCATCCCTTTCAAAAAAAATCCGAATTATTATTATTATTATTATTATTATTATTATTACCATCATCATCATCATCATCATCATCATCATCATCATCATCATTATTATTATTATTATAATTATTATTATTATTGTTATTGTTATTGTTGTTGTTGTTGTTGTTATTATTATTATTATTATTATTATTATTATTATGGTTATTATTATTATTATTATTATTATCATTATTATTATTATTATTAGAAGAAGAAGAAGAAGAAGAAGAGGAAGAAGAAGAAGAAGAAGAAGCCGCAGCAGCGCACAAGGAGTTTTCACACACGGCATCAAATATCCTGGAGTTTTCACACATGCCATCAAAGATCTTTCCTTGAAAGCAATATGTGGTGTTGCCTGGAAGCTGATTGGCCACAAGCCCCCCAAATGCCAAGTACTCTCTACCTCTTTAGATAAAACTTGCAAATAAACTTGCGTTATGGCAAGAGCTGCTTACCATTGGTTTCTCGCTGTAAGAATGAATTAATCTCCACTGGAAATTGTGTGGCAATTAGCGTCCCCAAGGTCCCAGTTTGCTTCGAACTTGTGCAGCAGAGGGAAATTCGTCGCTCTCTTCCTGTTCTTCCAATCCTGCTTTACTCTTCTCGCCTATTTGATATATTTTTAAGGGTGAGACCGTGATGAAGCAATGAGAAGGGGTGAGTGAGGGGTCAGATAATTTATAGTTATGCATCTTCAATGTTTTATTTTGTATGTAACGCTTGTTCATGTTTTGCGTTTGCAGCAATTTGTTTGGCCCGCTCATTTAGTTCATGTGTATTAGTTTCCGCATTCAAGGAATTTACTTAAAAAGTAGCTGTTTTTATTATTGATATTCGTTGTATTTCCGAAGCCATTCCTTTGATTTTTAATTTTTCCCATCCTTTTTTCCAAGTGTTTTTTTCTGGATTGTTCTCCTATCATTATAATTATTCACTAGGAATTTTCAAACATGGCTTCAACAAATATTTTTTTAAAAAACACGTATGGTTCTCTCTGTAACCTGAATGACAAAAAGTATCTCCAGATTGTTAATCCGCAATCTGTTCTAATACTCTTTTCAAATAAATTTGCGTTATCGCAACAACCAATAACCATTCATTTATCCCTGGAATTTGAGTTGCAATAAGCTTCTTCGGGTCGCAGTACTGTTTTCACACATGCAGTCGAGATGTAGTTTGTGGTTATGTTATTAAAGGTTATTGTTGTTGTTGTTGTTGGTGGTGGTGGTGGTGAATACAAAAATATATTAATTCGCATGTATGTTGAGCACCCCGTGATTGGGTGTATAGTCTACACTACTCATAAACTAATAGGCAACGTAATTTGTTATATAGTTATATATGCATGCACATATTCTTTACTAATAACTGTTTCAATCATGATTTTCGAATACAAATTCCAGGTCTTTGAATCATTTTTAGTTTTAACAGTTTTTTTTTGTTTTTTTTTTGGTTGATGTTATTAGCCGCAACGCCATAATGGGTTATTTTTTTACTTTAAAGCCGAATATTTTAACTTAGTGTCCTCACTCCAATAAGATCAGAATAAAGATATATATTGAGTATTAAGAGTTTGTAGTAAATATTATAGAAATATATCCCTGAACAAGTTCGTTGCAAATCTAATTACGAGCATTATAGAAACGATTTCCGAAAAAAATTTAAAAAATTATCAGAGAACGTTATGTTCAAAGTTTGGGGCAATATACGTTTAACAAAATAAGAGTTTTCCTGTAAGGATTCATTTTTAATTAAATTCGCCTGATCTGTCTTTTTATCGTATGAAAGCAATAAGATGGCTGGTTTGTCGTGTGGTCAGTGGAAATGAAACAGCGACATTGGAAAACAGATTTTTTCCTGTTTCAATTAAATTATATTTTATAAATATAGTCGTTGTATATAAAATACGAGAGTAATTCATGTGGTTTACAAAAGCTACTGATATATTAAATTGATATATTAATAGACGTGACGTAGATATATATCAGTGTGTTAATGTATTTAATCTATGACACAAGCTACACACGCCTTGTTAGATATTACAATACCTCATAGGCCGGATACTTTTTTGCGGTCAGGGAAATGTTTACTGGCTAGTAATTGAATAGGTAGTTTTAATATTTATTAGTTGAGATAACATAAATTACGGTTTCTGTGGACAAATTGAATATTGAATATGTGATAAGATTATTTTGTATTAATCCACAGAATTGATCAAAAGCGTAATCGAAGACCATATCATTACCGCCAGCAATCTTAAGTAAACTAATCGAAACGCAATAACGTAAAGAAACAGTAAATATTCCACAACAAAAACTTCCACTAGACGACAAAATTATGTTCATGAAAAAGATAATAGCAGTTTTTTGATACTTGTTTTAAAAAAAAGTTACTAAAACAGTCAGTTTCTCATGACACTGTACTATAAAAACACGTGTTTCTACGTTACAAAACAACACTTGTTTTATTGATATATTTTTTACAGAAAATATTGTTAGATACCATGAAATAAGCGGGGACTTTTGGTCGTATATTTCCATATTTTCCTCTAAAACAGCTACCTCATCCCTCAGTATATTTCTCTGAAAATCAAATATAAATTTCCAGAAATTAAAATAAAACAAAAAAAATATTATGAAGTTTACTTTTTATCGGTTTGAGATAATTAATGTTCGCTTTTTGTACATTTTTGGCATGGTGGATAAACTACAAAAAATCCGATGCAAGGACTACGTAACCAAATATTATTTAAAAACTATATTCAGAAAAAAAGAACTAATGAATAATTAAACACGTGGTGTTTGTTACATCATAAATATTATTTACGTTATTAATATGTTCCCCATGCTTTTTTTTTCTATTTGCATACTGATTTATGAGATTTTCAGCTATGAAGAACTGTTGAAGAATATATATATATATATATATATATATATATATATATATATATATATATATATATATATATATATATATATATATATATATATAACGGTAACTGGGATATTCCATTTCTTTAAGAAAAAAGGCATTATCGATTGTAAGGCCATGCAGTATATTGCATCACACTGTTATACGTTAATTAACTATGTATACAAGATATCGATAAATAGAATATATATATATATGTGTGTGTGTGTATATGTGTGTGTGTGGGTTTGTGTGTGAATGTATACACATATATATCTTAATAAATATATATATATTCAAACATACACACACACACACATATATATATATATATATATATATATATATATATATATATATATATATATATATGATCAATCACCACTTAAAAGTTTGCATCGTAAGGTAGCTTTCTCGTGATCAAAGCAACGATATACTTTCAATGTAAACTCTTTATTACTACCCTATAACAAGTGCGAGATACACTAAAAAAATGCTTCAACGTAGTAGATTAATGCTAAGAAAATTTAGTATACATTTAATTGTAACATTAGTAACGAATGCAGACTAGTATATTTACATTGTGTAACATTATCCGTTTTTAGAGGTAGGGCATATTATTTACGTGATTGGCTGTTCATATTTTATTAAATATTCCTTGCAGGTGAAAACACACATATTTTAAATATTTATTTAGTGAGGAGACAGCGTGACAGTAGGTGCATGTTGAATACATTTATACAGAGAGTTGATATTCACAAGACATATACTTTGAGGAGAGGATGCACGGGTATACATTGATACGTACTGGAATGATTAAACACATTACTTTTTCTTGTTGGAATGACGAACACAGAAAGATGACAGTTATAAAAAAACATGATGATAGTTCATTCTTCGACCGGTCGGAAATGAGTATGTAATTCAGGATTCAAAGTTGGTGCATTGTTCCTTCTAAGCCTCTCGCTTCCAAGAGGTGGCCTGGCTCTAACTGAGATCAGGTCTGATCCTCTCTGCTTCTCTGAGTCTCTGATCTGAATCTGATTCTCTTCTCCCTCTTCTCTCCTACTAACTTCGAACCCTTTCCTATATTGAGAAATCATTCCTGCCATGACGTCACACGTATCTCTGGTCAACGAGACCACAACTCACGTGTTTCAAACATGCACGATTTGCACGTTTTGAAACCATTTCTGACAACCAGGAAATTCCGCATCCTCTTTGTTATTTTACCAAATAATTTAACCTACTTGTTAATTCTGTAACCGATATTTTTATTATGCATTCTTTCGAAGAATGTGAATAGATTTTCTAGCCAAATTTTATTCATAAAATATTTCAAAGAATTATTTTATTGGACATTTCATTTAAAACCTATTGATCTTATATACAGAGTTCGATTCTCGTTTTATCTGATATTATTTTAATTTAACTAATTCTTTTTTTTTTACTTACATGAAAAGGGACGCCCCTTTTCATGTAAAAATTTGTATAAGTTGCTAATAGGTGGCTTTTACAACAGGAATCTAATCTACTTGCTCCTCTACTTATCTCATTGATCCTCTACTGTGATCAACCACCTATGATGGTTGGAATTTACCCTTTAAGGAAACAAATAAAAGCAAATAAGAGCTTTTATTTTAGTGATCGAGCCCAGGGTACTATCAGGTTACCGTTGTGGTTTAAAACGATCTATTGCTGATGCAAACTACAATAAAAGAAAAAAAACTAACTCGGAAACATCAATAATACTATTATGTTTTGAAGAAGATTCTGTACATGTTGTCGCAAAATTTTTTTATCCTTGAATTGACCTAAAAGTCGAGGCTGTTTTTTTTTTGGTCTGTATCGGAAAACAGATAATGGGAAAATGTAGTTCATGTTGTGATTAATCACCTAATTATTATGCACAGGTGATGTGTCCAAATAGCTAATCAAGGCGAATGAGGGTATGACGTAATTAGGAGAGATTGGTTTGATAATAACACCGGACTCGCTAAACCCCACCTGCTACTTACTACCTATAATAGGATGCGCAGACGCTATTTTCATCAGTTGAGACCAGAAACACTCCGGTTAAGTCGAAAATCGGGTCTGTCACAAGCGACGGACATTCCCGCTTAGTAACCTCCAGATAATGGAAGAATAAGAAATCGCTTGTCGACAAAGGTCTTGTTTGAGCTAGAATTAAAGCAGAATGCTGGTAACAGAGAAGGCATTGCAGATATTTATTTCAGTTTATCATTATACAAAAATAGAATTTTCCTTGTAATTAGAATTTAGTTTAATAATTAATTTATGCAAACCAAAACCTAAACTTGCGTCTTAAGTCAGTTATTCGCCCCTTACAGAACTTGTGATTAATTTGCAGATTAATGATAACAAATTGAAGTAATCACTATCGTCAATCAGTAATCAAGAGGAGAAATAGCCTACCTAACGCTGTGCATTCGGCCCGCAACGCCCGCCTTCCTTGAAGAGGATTAGTAGAGTAATTTTGACTTTTTGAGACGTCTTTCTGTTGTATTTCTCTTTGTTTTTCCTCTTTATCCGCGAGTCACCGTTGAAGCAAAAACCACAGTAATCACACCACAACCCGGCGCCCGTAGAGTACGCCATGGTTCCTCCGTACGTGTTCAAATCGAAACCGTCTAGAACTACACTGATGTACCAGTGAACACTACGGTTCATTTTGTTTCATTAGCAATTCCGTACAAGAAGTGGCAATTGACTGGAGGCGACCGGGTCTTCGCCGTGTTGTTTTGGTTGCCACGACGAAGATTGAGCCTGGGAAGTTAAAGATAAAAAAGAGAAATTGTTGACAAACCTAAAATTCATAAAGAAACACCCTATTGACGATCACGGGCACTTGGTCACATTTAGCTAGCATTACACAAAATGTCGGTTCAATTAAATTCATTAAAGTACACCAGTTTAAACCTGTTATATTTAGAGCTAGTTACGCAAGATTTCGCCTCTGTAGCTTGTATCAAAATACACAGTCGAGATATTTTCTCTTTAGCTTGAGTTATATTTTTCCCTGGTCATCGATGAGGACTCTTGCAGACGACTTGTGTTTTAAAGTAGAGAATACTTAATGCCTGTTGAGCGATCGGTTGACACGAATTGTTTTTAACGTGAATAATGTTTTATGACTTTCAATTTCTGAACGATATCAGTCGTTGCCAATGTTGCTTGAGAAAATTATGGGATCCTTCTATCAATCTAGTATATATCTACCTGATGATACAATTGTTACGTATATGTCTGCTTGGTGATCGTCTAGCGATTAAAATCGGCAGTTTATTCAGTTATCGATGAATATGAGACACTTTTGTTTATAAAAACAGACTTAGTTTATATTACAAAATAGTTAATATAAACTTTTCAACAAAATTAAGGCAGTAGTGGCAGTGGTTAGTGTCAGGGTGTGCTGCGAAACATGACAACCGTGTCTACCTGCTGTTTGTCTCTCTGACTGTCTCTGCTTTATTTATCTTTCTCTTTTATTGAAGTATTTAAACCTGGTAACCCAGTTCGTCACAAGCCCGGGGATTCCGTTTGCCTGGTCTGACCTATAAACGAGTAGACGTCATGGCTTCATGTCCCAGGGATTCCATAGTTCATTTTCATTTGCCTGGTCTGGCCCATAAACGATTTGACGTCATGGCTATAGGTCCCGGGGTTCCATTGTTTCATTTTCGTTTGCTTGGACAATAGCTCGCTCGGACCTCTCCATAACACATTTCTCTAACAGCCAGGTTCGTCTAAGTATGAAGTATTGCTGCCACATCTAGGTAGGAGCTGCTAGGAAAGACTAATAATAGCCTTCGTAGCCTAGTGGGGGATGCCCTTTTCTCACTCTTGCAAACTCTTTCTCAGAGATAATACGTTTCGAGCCTGTCTCTGTTTTATCGTTATTTTCATGGCAAGTGCTCGTATGAGGTCCGATCCCTGCCCGTCTCGCCCAACATTCACGAGAAACACACAAACGAGTATTTCTCGTGAACTTTGGGCGAGGGGGTAATATCTTTAAACACTATCAATAATTTCCACCACTCTTTATCTCTGTCTAAACCTAATCGTAGATTCTATGAACAAAGCTTTTTCCTAAGAACTGCACACCTGTGGAACTCTCTTCTGTTTACCTGCTTTCTAGCAGACGACAACATGTCCGTTTTCAAGTCCAATGAAAATACGTTCTTGGTGAGCTTTTCCCTTTTTTAATCCAATTTACAAAATTAACACTTACTGTACACTGTTTAACCATTATCCTCGATTGGCCCCTGGACCTTGATAAGTGGTGATTTCTTAGTAAAAAAATGTTTATTTTTAATTACAACATGTTAAGGTCGCGCCGCATTAAAAAAGAGCTTGGAGTTGATGTGTAAAATGCTGTTGTTAATTGATCGATGCCTTAAAATTGCTGGATGATATCAGTCGTGTGTTAAACAAAAATAATTGGTGTTTGTAATTACATTTTTAAAAGAGGCTGAATGAAAACGTAGAGGTACTCGTTAATATAAGAGAGAAGTTGAATTTTAGGCGAAGCGCATTTTAAAATAATAATGAATGTTTTTGTTTTTTTTAATTTTAAATCTTGATTGTGGTTCACGTTGTGAACATTTTTATTTTTACTTTTAACCGTGTAAATTTAAAAGTGATATTTTCGTGTTGTTGTTTGATGTGATTAAATACAAAGAGAAAAAGATGTGGGTCAGAGAAGGATAAAACGGAAGTGTTGAATAGCGGGGTTGTGGATAAGGAGAGCAGTGAGCGGCTAGAATGGTCTATGGATACATGGGCACGATCCAAGAACGGATCGATGGTAGGGTGGAGAATGAATTATGGTCACCGAAGGTGACAGCAGCCTTCCGAACCCTTCTAGTGAATTTAAATCTCCTCGAATTTGATGGCAGTCCGGGAGAATTGCATGATTTGTTACATGCGGTGATTAAAAGCGAATAGTGTTTGGATTACAGGATACGGAGATGATGTTGCCTACTTATAAATCACCCCTTAAGCCAGTGTCACGGTTTATTAAACGCCAGCTTTAGAAAAAAAAAACAAAATTGCAATGGAGCGAGCTGCAGTCGACACTAGTAAAGGAATACGCTAGTGAACCGAACTCCATTAATGCAATGATGAAACTGTTTCAACTCAGATAAAGTCAGGGGGAGAGATAGCTGTCGTGCTTGAGTGGATTCATGTTTCGATATAAGGGCCTTCTCTTACAGTGCAGTAATGGACAATGAAGCCCTCTAGACTTTGTTTGCGTATTTAATAGAAGAGGGGTGTGTATACAGGGATATCTGAGCAGATAACCTGAAGGAAATTCTTGTCAAATTCAGGGAGGCTCCGGATATGGATATTGATATACGGATGTAGATGATAATTCGAAGCTGGATGTCGAGGAAAGATAAGGTGAGTAGTCAAAAATTCGTCCAAGGGCATCGACCTTAACGAGCCAGGAATACTTCCACCCTGAGAGAAGCGGAAAAAGAGGTGGACTTGGAAGATCTGGGAATTTAAGAATAGTCGTTCTAAAGAATCCCCGTGCGGACAGACCTGGGGTGTGTCATCTAACAGTATGGGGGACACCGGATCAAGGACTGAATCACTACATGGGGAGCACCGCCATGGACCCTAGGAACGAATTCTCGTAAATGTGGAAAGTTTGTCCACGAGACCAAACTGTACCCGGCAGCAGAGTACAATAATCTTGGGTTCAAGGGGATCAATTATATGGTGGCGACTCACGCCCGACAACCAAAGTCTTCGGGAAACGACAAAGGGTCATCGGAAGCATGAACGCCAGGCGACCCTAATGAAAACCAGGTCCCTGCATTGTTGTCAGTATTTTCAAGTAGGTTATATAATAAAGGCCTGTCCAAGGAAGCAATGATGGAACTGCGTTAAAAGGGCAGCTTGCGACGGAATTGCCCCCAGCGAGTAACATATCCCTACTCACGAACTGAGGAAGGAATTCCCCAAAATACGCATACCTGTGGGAAGTATAGCCCCCCCTCCAAAAAAAAACGTGACAAGAGTTCCTGTGTTCAGTTTCTGCTCATAGAGAATGGCGAAGGCCGAGGCGAGTAAGATTATTACCTCTGAAAAGAAGGTAGGAAGCTTTAATGCTAGGTGATCGTAAATGGTGGGAGAGGTACGACCTTGGTGTTTACTGGAGCCTTTTATTAGCTCGAGAGTGTATCATGGGATGAAAAACCGAAACCGACTGCGTACAGTCTACCTGAACTCTACTCAGATAACATCCGATGATAGGACAACGCATTCTAAGTTTCAACGAACAGTGATTGTGTAGCGTGAGAGCAGGCATGATATTAAAGTGATCAGGAGTTGGAGTGTACTACTACGATTACTATAAAAATCGATACTGGGTATCACCCGCTCATGAAGATAAAACCCTACAAATCTCCGATCCATTAGAGAAAGATGCTGGAAAAGATGTGTCAGACATGTTGGCGGATGGTATATATTACCTATCAGATTTCCCATTGTGTTTACCCGTAGTGATTGCTGAAAAGAAGAATGACGGCATGGATTCAGTGTAAATTTCCGAAAACTAAAAGCCACCACCCAAATCATAGCCATGCTGGCCTTGCTGGGTAGAGCGATATGCATTACCACCTAGGGTTCAAGGTCGAGTAACTGGCAGACGGCTCTACATGGGAAAGATCAAGAGAAAGCGGCCTTTGGATGATCTGTGGTGCTGCTTACCTACAAACTCATGCATTCGGCATCTGTAATAAACCGAAGTTATTCTTCCAACTTATATCTGTATTTTTGAAGAGATTGAAAAGGTTTGAAACACACTCGAACAATAATTCTCATTTTTTTTTAGGCTTGTATTGGCTAATATCCGTGGACAGATAACTAACTTATATTGTGCAACGTTATTTCTCCTAGCAAATTAACGGGATACTTTAGCACTAAATGAAACTCACTCCTCCATCCCCTCTAACATTTTAACATGTCTAGTTATTTATCACTTTGTTGTAATGACTCTGACAGAAACATTCACAGATTTCGAGTCTATATTCGCAACACACAGGCCTCAATTCTGAATCTATTACTGAGAATATTTCCTGAGAATTGTGTAATAAATTCCCATTGCCTACTCCGGAATGCTGACTATGCGGTGATAATGATCGACATCATTCTAACCTCTCGACACCAAATTGAAGATACATTGCTGAAAACGACAAATAACTAAAGTAAGATTGACCTGGGATGCCTTTAGCGATAATCGCAGAGCTTCCACATATAGAAATATATTTACTCTTCCTGCTGAACAGTATGTAAATGAGAGCACTGAATTGTTCAAAACAGCAATTGAAGCACATATTTCCACACGGAAGTTCTAAAGCAACCCCAACGTTTCCTAATGGGTTACTTCTATGTGCGCAGCTGTTATAGTTCAGAGGCTACATGCATACCGCGGATTTATTCGACAGACATTCAGTACACACAAAAATATAGAATCTAGAAGTAATTGTAATAAAGAAGTAGCGATTGCTAATAGAAAATATACTGAAACCACCAAGCAAGGCATTGAAGCGCAGAAATTAGGAGCTCCTGATTTCTCGAAAATCTACAACCGTGTAGTAAATAACTGGCAATCACCAATTCTCCTACTATCCAACAACCATAACGTTGTTTACACGGCAACCGGGAAAGCTAACATGCGTGTCCGTCAGTTTTCCTAAAACACTACTTTACATCCAGCAAACCTCTCCCTCCCTTATTTTTCTTTTCAGACAGCAACCACACTAGGTGATCACCTATTCTTAATTACAGCATATAATAAAAACCAACAAACCGCCGAACCACGTGTACCTTATCTCATTCTGGCAGTATTATTTTAAAAATACTCAGCTTAGGTTGCTCCCATTCATCCCAAACTCTTAAACAAATGCGTTAACGAATCATGCTTTCCTGACTGATGGAAAACTATTTCTGTGGGATAAGTTTACAAGAATTCTGGCGAAAGAGCGGATCGATATAATTATAGCCTTATTAGCCTCCTCCTTCTTTTCGACAAAATATTTAAGTTGATTATTAATCAAGCTCTGGCCATCAAACTTACAATGGATAAACTTCTGTTTTATCGTCAATATCGATTTAGGCAAGCCCATTATATTGAGTATATTCTAATCGTTATCTTTGAACGTCTATACCATACACTGTATAAGGTAGGGAAGTGAGTGCAAGAGGCATAGATATATCTAAGGCTTTTACAGTATATAGCACGATAGTATTCTAATGAAAATCAGATGCTATGCTATTACTCTACAAATAATAACCATATTTTGATAGTTCCTAAGTAAGAGAAGAATCCAGGGTTTCCTTGATGTTTGTACGTCAAAATATGATATAAATCTTGGTGTACCGTAGGAGTCGATCCTTACACATTGATTATGGCTGCTCTTCCTAGAATACCTCCCTGATAACACTGTTTTTGAAATGAGTATATTTGCTGACGACACCATGGTGTTTAATAGGTATAAGGCGAAAAGAAATGTACACGCATCAATGGCAATGGTAGAAACTTTGTAGATGCCCTTCAGTCTGTCGTAAAATGCGGTAAAAATGGATGGTAACAGTCAATGTAACCAAGAATACGCTCGTATTATCAAATAATACCTAGAAAGCTTCTAAAGCACGAATAGATACATTATCTGAAAGTGCTTCGTCCAAACTCCTCAGCATTATGTTCACAGAGAACACTAGTTAGAACAGGTACATCGAGGGTATTGGCAAAGCTGCTGCGATGAAGTTGAGTTCTGACTATCATGATGGAAATTACTTATACTAAGAGTATCTTGTATCTCTACAAACCACCATTCGACCATGTATGGAGTACTGTTGATACATTTAGGCTGGTGCCCCTGCTTCTAGTCCATCAATACTAGAAACTGTTCAAATGAGAATCGCCAAACTGATTGGTTGCTTAGTGTCATTTTAATTTCAACCTCTTTCACATCGACAAAATATATTTGTCTGACTCTTTAACAAGTATTTTAATGAAGGATGTTCCGAGGAAATACAATCCCTTGTACCCTCTAGACGTATATACATCTGATTAACCCGACAAGCAGCAAGATCCCACATCTATACAGATGTAAGAGAGCCTTTTACAAGAGTAGTTTCTTCCACAAAACAGCAATAGACTTTGATATTCTCTTCTGTGTTTCTGCTTCCCCAACTTTACCTATATGAAGAAGGTCAAGTGGAATTTGAAAATACATCTTGCTGCTCAACTCCTTACCTATCTCATGCCCCTGATAAAAGCTCCTACATCAAAGTAGCACTGTGCATTGTTTGATGGGGGGTTGTAATAAAAATATATGGACTACATATTAATCTTAACGAAGAAACATGATGAGCAGGTTAGACACCTCTGAGAAGTGTTTGAGCGAATGGAAAGTCATGATTTCAAGATGAAATTATCAACATGTCAGTTCTTCAAGGATGAAAGTAAGTATTTTAGGTTTGAGATTCATGCTATAGGGAGAAAGCCTAACAAAAACAAGATGAAGGTCATAAAACTCTACTTTAAACCAATACAATACGACAGGTGCGGCAGTTCATAGGTATGATCGGTTATTATCTAAGGTTCATACCTGCCTTTAGTCGATTGGGCACCAACTTACATCATGGACAATGAAATATGCCCGCTATATAATGTCATCGGAATGCAAGGCCGTATGGAGGCCATATTTCCATATATTAGAAAAATTAATCCACTTCAATCATCATATAGGACAAACTAATTGAATGATTAAAAGAACGCATGTCAGCGATTTACATCTGCCAGAAATAGTAATAGACAATGCAACGAAGCGGAATCTGATACAGGCCTCAAATTGCAACATACATCTAGTACTCCAGAAGAGGATTACGTTTCCCATTCATTTTAGGAGGCATAGAACATCACGCCCCCTGATTCAGAATGTCGGAAATAGATAAGAAGCTTCTCTTTTAAGCATTTAGAAAACTAGTAAAGGAACCAATGTAAGAATCTGAGATACCAGTTAATTCGCGTAAGGAGAAAATAAATAATTTGATCGACTATAATTTGACGGCCTACTCTCGAAAGTGGTTTCCGCCTTGTGTACAAACATTAAGAAGATTTTATGTATGTGCAGATTGTTCGACATGCCTTAACATGGATGTAAACGATTATCATTATTGTCTGCCACACTGAAAGATGTACTTAATAAACTTTATAGTTATTTCCTTTGTTTTAACGAGGTAGACGATCGCTATTCATTCTAAGACGTAATATAACAACTTATTATAGCACTTCATTTTCTATATTTTCACAGAGATGGATGGAGGAAAATTGTTGATAACATAGGTACTTTAAGTGGTGGTTGGAGCCTGGCGACGTGGTCAAAGCCATATTCCAAAAGATAAATGAAATGAACATTTTATGTTCCAAAAGTAAAAAGTAAAACTAAGATGGCAAAACTCCATATAATAGGAGAGTCATTGAATGCTTTTTTTGGGAGAAGAATTAGAAATTATTAGGGACAAGTCAAAATTTTCAAATGGATGAATAAAGATTAGTTCAAATAGAATTAAACAGCATATCTTTGATATACCTTACTAGAATTTAACGGAATAAAGAACGACAATGTTGCAATAGGTTGCTGGAAACCTCACCGGAAATGGGTGGGAATTAGGCAATGCCACAAACGATTCAATATTTGTGATACTAGAATTAACTCAGTGCATAATTATCTACTTTTGATTATAATCTATGATCAATCGAGTGCACCAAAACGACAATCCCTACTCATGTTTTTAAAACATTTAGGAGATTAATTAATGCTCTGCTTGTTGATCATCTCGCCAATATAGTAGACCCAACCAAGCTCATATCTATTAAGAATCCAAGAACGACTACCTTATTATATGAGACTTCCAGTAAACCCTAAGGAAGAATTATGGTATTACTATGACTTGTTTGTTTGCATACCACTCATCGAGAAAGGTGGCTTATTGGTTCAGGAACGTGTGCCATTATGTAATAGAATCAGTGTGTTTGAAATAAATAACATTACTAATCTACCAATTCGCTACACGGAAACTTATCTACAATGAAATCTAGTAGCAAAATACAAATTAGGAGCATAAAATTATAAATTAGCCAGAACAGAGTTTTCATTATAGTCCCAGGAAGACGCCAATGTTTGTAAAACAAATCTTGGAACATGGATAACCAGTAGTCCTATATATATTTTCATATATATATAACTAGTGTCCAAAATCTGTGCATTGTATAATTATTCAGGGAGCGCAAAGGAGTACGAAGAAACTATCAAGTAGAAATCTGAGCAACTACCATGCTACAAAAAGGTGTTACCTCCATTGACCACTCTGGAAATTCCAATGAGTTGTATAGCATAAGGGGATACACTTATACTGTCATCATACTACCCAGAAAAAAGAATCATCTGAGATAAAATAATCTTTTTATACAGTAAGCCAATGTATCAGTTAAAATATTGGCACACTTATGTGAACGCTTGATATTATATTTTTCTCAAACCACATTGAAAATGGTCCTAAATTGTTTGGACCGTAAAAGTAGGTCAAGCAAATAAAGAAGTTTAAGGAATTAGAAAGAAGAACACCCCTAACCGGAAATAAAAATCCATTTTATGGATGGGTTTAGCAATAGGAATAAGTATGATAATAGCTGCTATAATAACAGGGTTGATTGCATTTAAAAATCAATAAGGAGCAACCACACCTTTTTGTTATATGGGACTACTGCCTTCTCCCCTGGACCAATATTCTGCCTACCTGGATTTATCCGATAATAGACTACCCAGGTTGTATCAAATTCCCTATTCCTAATAATTATTTCCATATAATTATCATTCACCACATAAAAAACTTTTTAAATATTTGAGCTGAAAAGCAAAATAAGTGTCTATTCACAACTGAACATTTTGTAACCGCATTTCATTTCCTCTGATCATATGATCCTTTATTGACAATCCATGGATTAAGGAAATCAACATAACCCCTTCTATATATTTCTCTTGTCAAACAATAAATTCTTAATTCGAATATATGTGTCTTTATGTGTTGTTTTCAGAATTTAAATATAAGCACTAACCTTATATATTGCTCTATGCTTAAATATTGACCTTCTCCTTTTTGGATAGGATCCCCCTGAAAGTATTACTTCAAGTAATATTTATACGGATCTGTCATCTGATTTCTAATCAGTGTCTTATGTCGATTACATATATATATATATATATATATATATATATATATATATGTGTGTGTGTGTGTATGTGTGTGTGTGTGTGTGTGTGTTTGTGTATATGTGAGTGGGTGTGTATGCAGATATATATTCGCGTGTACACATTTATAACTGACAACAACATAACAATAGTCACCAACTAGACATTGGAAAATAATTCTAGCATAACTATTGACATGCTTTCATTGAAATAAAAATGTATATCTTTGACTTACTATATAGTCACATATATACACAACTAACTGATAAAAAAGAAAACATCTATCATTCAGAGGATATACTAAAAGAAAATGGTTTCTGGAACACTATTACCTTACTTTTATTGTTTTCACAAAATATACATGTACACATAAATAACCGACTAAAACATAACAGCAATCTATTAGACATTGAAAAAAAAGAAAAAAAACTACGGTCTATTTTAAATTGTGTTATTATTTTAAAGGAGATTGAAAACTATGATCAATTAAGACGCAATTATTTTAATCATTTTACTATCTTCATCTCTTGCTGTAAAATTTAATTCATCTGTATTCGAATAATAATTAAAATGGCTTAATTCCTTTGCTGATCCATGAATACAATTCTGAAAAGTAATACAGGAATATGAAACCACTATTTGCAGTCTCGTGAGTTTTCTGCTGAAATTAATCAGATTTTTTATTAATTAGGAAGGTTAAAATGATAAGTAAATCAATTTTTTAAATGATTATATACAAATTACTGTATCATTTAAATTTTAGTAAATAAAAGATTATTAGAATCAGTGAAACAATAAAAGTAAAAGTCCCCAAATTCAGAAACGTTAAAAATAACGAGTTTGATCTGTTAACTTTTTACCAATAGCAAAACAAGTTTATGCAAGTGCATTGAGTCGTAAGAAACAAACCAAAATCATTTGCATTTTAATTAAATGAAAACAACAGAAAAGTGTCGAATATTTCAGGTGATTTGGGTCAACCTGACCAGGGTATAGAGTGAACAGTTTGACACAAGGCTCTGGGAGCTGTAAAACACATTTAAGTCGAGATCATTAATTACGGCAATAGTCATTGGCTGCCTTAGAATGACAAATCATGCATAATTCCAGTACTATTTGGCTAACTTACCAGAAAAAACACATCTGTTAAAAAAGGGATCCAAACACAAAATTGAGAAATCGAGTTGGTTCGTTTCTTGTTGACCGAGAAAAAAAACCTCTTGCTGAAACTCTAGCTCCGCCGTACCTGCCATTTTCGACTATCAAACCTTCCCCTAGTAAACCATATTCTCATTTCATCTCCAGTATTCAACTTTATTTCAACCAAGTTGATTTTCCATAATATATTTGTTACACTCCCGTGTTTCTATAAATCTTCTTATTGTTATCTACCGGCTGTTTTCCATATTTCTTTGGGAGTTGCTAAATATGTGTGGTTACCCCAATTACAAGCATTGAAGATCCTTTTGCCCGATTAACCTCATACCTTCTGTTGTGATACTATTCTGACATAACGTGTCATGGAAGACGGTTGGAACGGCCGAAACCCTATGGGGTAGTCACGAAACCTCGACAACTCCGGTATCGTTAGAGAACTGCGTCCATACATTAATTTATATTTTCTACAGAGATTAACCATTGGAATTTTTCTACAGAAGATACGAAGATTTTTTCTTACATAGACTGTGAGAATTAGTCGTTCGCTAAACAGATTCTAATGCTCTAAATTAACAATAGAGAGTAGAGCAAAAACCCCCGACCAAATAGAATTTGACACAATTAACTTTTTATCCTGAGTTATTAAGCTCAAATAAAACTCGATTTCACACAAGATATATGCGGTTCATCTATCATATCGATATACCGAGTTTTTTCTGTAAATTAGCATTGTGACTACTTTTGATTATTAAAAGCATCAACCTCGCATTCAAATGCATAATATTCGCCTAAGAGTTTGTCTAGGTCGAAATATCGTAAATAAAGTGAATTAAACCTAAGAATTCCAATCTAGCTATGGATTGCCAAGGGATAATCAGTGTTAAAATAATCTCAGAATTATTCAAGAGTCTGTTGATCCATATATTAGAATTAACTTCAAGCCAAACGTATAACTTCTTGTTTAGTCATCTGTACTGTTTATTTTGTTACATTGACTATTTCTCAGAAATAAAATCTCGAGGAAAGAGATCGACAAAACAGCCTATGAAATAACAAATGATATAATCAAATTTAAAAGCGAATTAATGCTCGACATAATATTAAATAACAACATAATGATTACGTTTTATCATAAAAATGCAAAACGTCTCTTCGGTTCTTCTTAGATATAAAGGTTTACTTTATACAACCAACTAATAAATAATTTTTCTACAATTTTAAAGTGGGACAACAGATAGACAAGATCTGACATTCGAGAAATTTCTGAAGGTTTTCATAGCAAGACTAGAAACATGACTTGATGCAACAGATAGATTCAGGCTGGACGAACACCTTCAACAAATATTAAAAAAAACAAGACCGTTTAATTCGCGTAAGGAGAAAATAAATAATTTGATCGACTATAATTTGACGGCCTACTCTCGAAAATGGTTTCCGCCTTGTGTACAAACTTTAAGGAGATTTTATGTATGTGCAGATTGTTCGACATGCCTTAACATGGATGTAAACGATTACCATTATCCTCTGCCACACTGAAAGATGTACTTAATAAACTTTATAGTTATTTCCTTTGTTTTAACGAGGTAGACGATCGCTATTCATCCTAAGATCCCTGTTGAAGAAGAGTGCGGAAAAGATATTTTTGAATACACACATGGTTTTTATATGTTATTCAAGTTGAGATTCTGAGTCAAAATCGCACTTGTAATGTACCCCATGTTGGTTGGCTTTCCATTTGTGTGCGCTTGCAATAGTCAGCAAAACACCGAGGCACAGTGAAAAGAGGCGTAGAAGTTATTGGAGACAATACGTTATTTTAGGCCCAAGTTAAAGAGTCCAAACATTTTCATGAATTATGTTTTTTCTTCGTTCAACTTACTATTACCAACTACTCATAAAGCATACGCATAATATACGCAAATCTTTGCATAAATTACTGAAAGAAAGAAACAAATTGAAGATTTCCCACTGAGTGTCAGGTACACATTATAAAAAGAAAACCTACAATAACACCAGAACAATTCCTGACACACTCTAACCTAATATTAAATATAATTGTCTCCTGCGATGCCAGTTGTTTTTTGGCGCATATTACATCATATGCCTAGAGAAGCGAAACACGCAGTTCACCTGCCTGAAGTGTATAAGTTTCAAAAAGAAAGCGCAAAGCTGAATTAAGAAAAAGAAACACTCAGTATAATTTTCACGGTAAGAAAATTCCATGTATATTTCCATGGATTAATTTCACAATTTTCAGATGTATAATAAGATTTATTACAAATATGTTGCTCAGAAATTGATGCAGTGAATAGAAATTTTAGAATTATTACGATCGATCATTATAAATTGGAGTATTTAACAAATAATCAAATAAAGCTATGCTAACTCGCTCACTAAATCAGGAGAAAACAAATTTATCGCAATTCTACATTCAACTGTAAATTAAGGCGCATAAGATAAAATATATTTCGGAATTTGCATATTTTTGAAAATAAAAATTGCAAACCTCTTTAAACCGAATATGTATATATATATATATATATATATATATATATATATATATATTTATATATATATATACATATATATATATATATATATATATATATATATATATATATATATATATATATATATATTGCGGTAGTATTCAGTAAGAAATAACGTAAGGGAAAGAAGATTCACATATGGGAAATAAGATTTATATACATTATACTACAACTACTTAAAAAACGAATTCTCCCCCATGTTTAAAAACACAAAACAAAAAGAAAACACGTTACTATATACAAGTGTTCGCTTTTTACGTAAAACCAATAAATTCAAACGTACTGTGATAAATATTTAAAATAAAATATGCAAATATCGTAATATGGCAAGTAAATCTATGTTAATTATATCTTAATGATAGGTCATAAATAATTATGCTTAGCACCTGAGAAAAAAGTTCTTATTCTGAAAAAGAAATTTCAATTAAAGGTAAACATTACCAAACAAACATTCCATAAAATATTCAAGTAAGCTTTTAATTCTGAACCACATGTTGCATGAATAATATCTAATTCCGGTTCGTGTTTTATTCTTAGCATTTTGTATTGGTAATATAAGCATGAACTGAGCATTCATTATGTGACAGATGTTAAAAACTTACAATTTATGTAGACCTGAGAGTGTATGTCTGAATCCTTAAGACCAGTCTGTTTTTATTAGTTAGATTTATCTACACGTTCATTAGAGTACCCGTATAGGCACATTTAATACGAACATTATATGAGTGGAACCACATTTATATATGTATAAAAATATATACATATATATATATATGTTTGTGTGTGACTGTATATATGTATATATCTGCATATATAGGTATGTATATACATATATATATATGTTTGTGTGTGAGTGTGTATATATGTATTTATATATATGCATATATATGTATGTATATACATATATATATATATGTTTGTCTGTGAGTGTATATATAAGTATGTACATATGCATATATATGTTTGCATATATATACATGTATATATATATATATATATATATATATACATAATTAAATCATAAATATAGCGATTAAATTATTTTCTATCCAGATATTATTGTTTCATGCTTTCGAAATTATCAGCGAAGGGAATGTTCGGGGAATTCTTTTCCAGTTATTCAGTTATAGTTGACCCCATCGTTTAGGATGTTAATAAAAGACAACCATCTATTAAAACGAGAGTCTAAGAGGAGGAAACGTTTATACGATCCTATTTTGATCATATGCATAAAGCGATATATATTTATCTTCGTTCTCGTAAGAGGTAAATATATGCAGTTTTCACATTTTTATTTATTTCCCAGTAAGAGCAAAACTTTAGAAAATAATCTGTGGTGATTCAAATTTTAAATAATTCAGTATTATGGGTGTTGAGAATTTTATATATAAATCTGTCTATCCATCTATAATCTATCTCGTCTATCCATCTATAATCTAATCGTCTCTCTCCATATATACTGGTACATATATATATATATATATATATATTTTTTATATATATGTATATATATATATATATATATATACAACGTGCGAAACGTTCCTCTCTCTCTCTCTGTCTTATATATATATGTAATGGGTTAAGAGTGAGAGAGAGAAACACAACACATGAGTGACCAAAGCCGAGGTCGGTGGCACAGCCCAATAAAAGAGTAATAAAAATTGAACATTCCAATGAATAGTATACACTTACACGCTTCCACCTCTTGGAAACACTTCAAATGAACTACGAAAATGCTATTTTTACATCTTCAACAGATTTGAAAATAATTCCTGACTAGGACGCTTCAGAGAACGTCTGAAACGCGTTAAAAACGATTTCAAAAAACATTATTACGATGATCAAAACATAATTCCCAATGAAAAGCCAAGGCACGGAATAATAAAATAAAGTTAAAAAATACACATTGTTGGTGCCTGCCCCCTTATTTAAATATATATATATATATATATATATATATATATATATATATATATATATATATATATATGTATATATACAAGGGGGGTAACCTTAAGAAAATCATACACAATGGAAATGAAAACATTAGGCCTAAAATTAGACATACTAGCTAATATAAAAATGACAAACTTCTTGGGCGTCACGTTTAATTTAGATAAAAATTCTCATGCCCCCTACTTAAAAGATAACGCTAATCCAATATACGTAAACACTTAGTATAATCACCCACCGTAAAATATAAAACAGATTCCTAATTCGATTCAATGTAGACTCAGCAATTACTCAAGCGATGAAAATGTATTAAACAGTTCAATCAATATTTACGAAACAGCCATGAAAAATCGTGGATACAACAATATCGATATAAAATATCAGAAACTAAACATAAATAATAATAATAAAACGAAAAAGAAAAGAAAAATATAATCTGGTATACGCCGTCATAAAATCAAATGTTAAAAACAAAACCTGGCAAGAAATTTCTAAATCTGATCGAAAAACATTTCTCTGTAATTAATCCCTTAGACAAACCTTTCAATAAAAATAACATAAATCCATCATACAGCAGCTGCAAAAATTTAGAGATAACAATTAAAGTGCATAATAGCAAAATATTAAATAAACGCAATGAAAACACTAACAAAATAAACAATAAAAAATGGGCATCCTGACAAAAATTAAACTAACATGAATGGCACATGATTAAGTATTAGAAATAATAATAATAATAATAATAATAATAATAATAAAAAAAACAACTTCGGACAATGACAACCATAGTTGAAATTTAAAAAAATACTAATAATGAACAAAATAAATGCATCTGCAGATCCAGCACAATTTGCCCACTTCAAAATAAATGTCTAACCATAATCATAGTTTACCAGGCCACAGTATGTTCGAAAGGAAATACGAATAACAAGAAAAATTACGTAACTATGACCCCCTAAGATAACAAAACCTGATATTATGCCCACAAAATTACGTTAAAAATAAAGAACGCCGAATAAAAGCAACACATCCAAACCAATACTGGGAACTCAAATAAACCGGACGTTAGCCGGTAGGTGAATGGAAATTAGTAAGACAAGGAAACACATGTAGAGACCTAGACAATCCATGCAGATAATGCCTTCATCAAACATTTGCTATCCTGTACTTTAAAGAACCCCAACATCTATTACATTTTAGGAGAGAAATAACGAACAACTGTGATCACTGGATAAACTTTACTCTAGGATAGCGATACAAAATAATTTTAAAATTCACAATAACAATAGAAAATAAATAAAAAAGTAACATACACACGTAAATATACATACGTAATCAAATATATATATATATATATATATATATATATATGCATATATATTGAGTAAGATGATCGATATTTAAAAATAAAAATTAAAAATTAAACATCGGTTTCACAAGGAAGAACAAACAAATCAATAAATTGTACGACTGTTTCGGAAAAAAACTTTCATTGAGATAGACAATAATTTTGCGTTATAGTTTTTTTGAAACAAAGTCTCTCTATAAGCAAAAATATTGGGTTGGTTTTTTTAAAGACACCAAAAATAAACCTAGCATTTTTTAAGTAAGGCAAATGTATCTGGAGAATATTTAAAATATAAAGGAAAATAGTTACTTGTTTGGTGTTGATAAAAAAGTAAGATAAAATGAATATAAAATTAAATATAACATAAAATAAAATGAAATAGGGTTAAAGGGTAAGGTAAAGAGAATATACATATATATGTATATATATACTATATATATGTATATATATATAATATATACATACATCATATTACAAAGACAAACTATAGACAAAAAATCACATTAAACTACACCTAGGTTTAAAATAGGTCAGATCACTAGATGTGTACGCCTCATGCCAATAAAACACACAAGGAAGGGTTCAAACTTAGGTTAACTTGTCCTGTAAGTGACTCCATATTGGCTTATTAAGAGGAGTAAGCTGGAAATTTGGAAGCTGATTTGCTAACTAAAAACTCAATAGAATGTGCGTAGATAAAAACGCGAGATACCCACAACTGAATGCATTAGCTTGGCGAGCCCTATTGTGGATGAAATGCAGAATCCTCTGAGTAGCTTAATAGCCACATATACTTTCATAACTTACTATATATATATATATATATATATATATATATATATATATATATATATATGGGGGGTACAACGTGCGAAACGTTAAAAATGCAAACCTGATAAATCCGTCGTCGTGTGATTCATTTGCTTATTAATCTATTTTTATAATTGTTTTAGATTAATCCTTACCATTGTCTTCAATAACAACAGCGTGACAGTTGTATACACACTTTATACTTTAAATTTTGAGACGGTTTATATGCAAACATGGTGAAATCTGTTTTCTTTTTATTCATTTTTTTATATTATGTTTTAAATAATCTCTGAGGTCCATCATTATTACCGTCGTCATCAGCAACAGCGTGAATGTTGTAAGCATTTTTTTTATTTTGTAACCAAATTTCGATACGTTTACAATGCACCCCTGGTTAATTCTGTCTTCGTTGAATATATTTTGTCTTCATTTTTTAAATAATATGTAAGATGTGTCCTAATTATTTATCTCATCAGCAGCAGCGTGACTGTTGTAAATAAACTGTTGATTTAAATGTTTAGAGCCATCTTCAATGAAAGCCTGGGAAATTCTGTCTTTGTCGAATGTATTAATATATTATATATATATATATATATATATATATATATATATATATATATATATATATATATATATGCGAATACGAGGCGATGGGTATGACCAGCAGATAACCGGCAGGCGCATGAGTTTTATATATATATATATATATATATATATATATATATATATATATATATATATATATATATATATATATATATATATATATATGCTGGTCATACCCATCGCCTCGTATTCGCAACTAAATAAATGTCACGCATTCACATTATTAAACATATATTCAATCATAATGAATTGATATCTACGAAGTAGGTTACATTAGATTTTTATTTCCAACTGCACGATGCGTATGTTTAGCATATGGTTGCTTGAGGTATCCTGACCTCTGTGCCTGGAAGTATCTATCGACAAGTCAGAACTTACGTGAAAAGGATTCTCAAGAAACCTGCGACTGATACAGTCAGCAGTTATCTTGCATTTACCTGTCATTGGTTTTTACTATGAATTATCACAGAGTGATACATTTGTCATACAAACATTTGTCCTTGGGATCATTTTGTACAGATATCTATGGTGATATAAGCTGTCGTTTATTAAATCTAACAACTTAGAAGTATGTAGTTACAAATCTGCACACAGGCGGCTTAAAGTTTTCTATACAACGCTATAGATTGGAGGGGCAGGAACTAGATTCGTTTGGGGTTTGGCTGCTAACCTGGATTATAGGGCAATTCTACAAAAAGCTGCTTCAGTATCGTATATTCCTATTGTAGGCGGGTCAGTTACAGCTGACGGTTGTCCATTTCATCAAGAAAAACAAAAGTAAAAACAATGTTTTTTATATTATTTTAAAAGAACACTAAATTTTTTATTATGTACAGCCCGATCACGTTGACCCACCGGTTCTCGCCGGATCACCGCGATTAAACAACGTTTTTTTTTTATTTTAAAAGAAAACTAAATTTAATATTACTATCTAGGACATAAGGTCATTTCTTGATACGAAATCATCGGTTAATTGAGAGCGAAGAACATTTATTATTGTCAAATAATAAACTAGATACAACGTGAATATTGCTGAAACCAATTTTAGTAACGGAGATCAACTTAATGAGATAGGTTCAGGGTATACGTTTTTCAAGAAAGGAAAACACAAGAGAGTAAAATGAAAAGAAAGTGTTTTGATATCAAGGTAAAGATAACATCTCAGAGCTACCTTGTTGAAATATTTATTGGGTCATGTTACTGTGGGTATCTCTACCTTGTGATCGTTATTTTTCAGTTATCCTAGTACATGACCCTATTTGGATAGTAGGCATGATCTCAAAATCGGATTCTATCAAGATCTAAGATAGTGTATCAAAGGGATACCAACAGCAGATAAGGTTGTGTTGCTTAAAGACCTGACAACACAAGTTGGAAGTAAGCAAAACATCTGGGTTCTCTGAAAATATTACCTTTATCAGGCAAAGATAATGAGATTCTTGTTTTTCAGTTATGCATTGACCATAATCTTGTAATATGTAATACCTTCTACCAAATAAATCATTTACAAGGTGACTGGATGTCGTTGATTAAATGATGATTGATCCCAGCTTAGATAAGACCAAAGCATACTAGCAGAGATTAATAAAGGAAAATCACCCGAACTTGATAGAATACCTGTTGCCAAATTACTATTTGGAGGTAATGGTGACATAAGCGCAATCGATACACTCATCTTTGCTATTTGGCAGAGTGATGCTATCCTGAGGATTGGATTGATGCAATATCGATTCCAATTGATATGGGAAAAGTGTCAAAATCATGGTGTCGTGATTATAGAGGCATTAGCTTACTTGGAACAATGGGAAACGTTTTAGCAAAGACGTTATTAAATCCTTTCCTGAAATGGATGTATCTCTCTATCATCCCAATGTATCAATGTAGTTTAGATCTGGCCGCGGCACAATAGACCTAATATTCTCTGCGTTACAGCGATCGGAAAAGTGTATGGATTAGCGAGTGCCTTTGTATCATGTTTTTCTCGATCTGACAAAAGCTTTTGATACCATGAATCGCAATGCACTCTGGAAGATTCTTAGTAAAATAAAGTAAAAATTCCAAAAAAACAACGACAAAAATGTGAACGACTAATGAAAACAAACGGCTACTTAATTTATATGATATGCAAACTCATAATAAAAAAAGTCTTCATATTATTGCATCCTACTTTTCCCCTGACCACTTCACGTCGTCAGATCGATGGAAATAAATTATTTTTGAGATAATTTATTTTTGACACTAAATCTAATGAACACGTAATTAATATAATTTGAGGAGACGATTAATTTTTTAAGAATGAATTAAAGCGAAAATAACTTTTAAAAAAGTCCACTAAGAAATCTCTTTAATATCAATTTATTTATTGCCACCGTATCGATGATGTGCACTCGAAATTTCGAACGATTTCCAGGACTATTCGTTAAATATAATTACACTAACTAGAAAGGAAATGTAAAACGTAATCCGGCACTACTATTATACAACTGTTGTAGCGCACAATATGTATATGTTCTCAATAATATCATGAAATAGTTTTGCATGTTGCTACAGTTGATTTGATAGAAAAAGCAGATACAGACTTCTAGACGCAATCAGTGTAAAGAAAAAAAAAACTTATAAGAGAAGAAAGTGCATCTAGATTTAATAAAATCATGACGGGTAGGATCTTTCCGATTGTCAATTTCTTATAGTTATTTCCGTTGATGAGATATATGCGCAGCAAATTCGGCAAGGTCTACAGATGCCCTTCTAAATCAAGCGCCGGGACCAAACATGTAGTCATGGCCTTTGGCTTTGTAGACAGTAACATACATTTTTTTAATTAAAGATTCGTTTTTTTTTATTCTGTACGAAAAGAGTATACGAGTGCTGGGTATACAAGCTCAGCTACGTGATAGATACCCTTTTGTATGGTGGAATGATTGCTTTGCACATATATTCAGACAGGTGAAATACATTTTCAATAAGAGCTCATGCCAGACGATCCTTGAGATGGAACAGAGAGCATTGGGGGCATTGGGTAGGTTATTCGCCCCGACAGGGAATCTCAATTGACGGTGTTATTGGAGCTTAAAGATAAGAGATTGCTACGATAATAATAATAATAATAATAATAATAATAATAATAATAATAATAACAATAATAATAATAATAAAAAGAACAACAATAACAATAATAATAATTATAATACTAATGAATTATAATATTCATATGTGTAGCAAATAATATCAACCAAATGTGTGCCAATGGCATCACAATGCTAGCATATGTTAATATAAAATATTGATTGTTTACATAGACGACCGAAGAAGTGAAGTTGATATGTAATGTTTAATGAGCCTTTATATGGACTACTATACAAGGAAGCGGAAACAAGAAACAAATCAAAGTACCCCGTCG
Organism: Euprymna scolopes; assembly: GCF_053919585.1. Taxonomy (NCBI): domain Eukaryota; kingdom Metazoa; phylum Mollusca; class Cephalopoda; order Sepiida; family Sepiolidae; genus Euprymna; species Euprymna scolopes. The sequence continues at coordinate 35,671,494 of NC_136497.1, forward strand.
GTCTTTACATTGGAACCAAGATTTTCCAGTTCCCGACTAGTATAAATCGCATGATAATCAGACTAAGCATATGATTCTTCCATTGAGATACATTGCATTCCGAACTTTATTGTCTGAATTATATGCTGCACGATATTGAAGCACTAACACGCACGTGTCCACGCATACACTCACCCACATATAGACACACAAACATACATACACGCAAACATATAGTTATGTGTGCATATCTATAAAAGTGGGGTTTTACATATCACCACTTATCAAGGTCAATAGGTCACTCGAGGATAAGGGTTATAGAATGTAAAGTAGAAATTGGGCAATATTGTAATCGTTAATAATGGAAAGTCAGTAAATTTGTTACTTTATATGGAACGATTCATGAAAAACTTGTTTACGTTAGACTTGAAGACACCCACATTGTAGTCAGCTGGAAAGCAGGAAAACGGAAGATAATTCCACAGGCGTGCAGTTCTAAGAAAGAAGCTTTCTTCTTCGAATCTACGTTTAGGTTCAGGCAAATATAAAGGGTGGAGGAAATTAGTGATAGTGTTCTCTGCTAGACGGGTGTTCCTTGTGAATATCCGGCGAGGGGGGTCATAGATTGGAGCTCAGCCGAGCAATTGCCATAAAAATAAAGAAAAGCAGAGACAAACTCGCAACATCTCTTCTGTGAAAAAGAGGTTTCAGAGAAGAGAAAAGGACAGTCCTTACGAGGCTACGAAGTCTATTTTGAACGCTACCAAGGCATGAAAAGGCTTTTCTAGGAGCTCCTGCTCAGATGTGGCAACATTACTCCATCCCTGGATGAACCTGGCTCTCATATAGATAGATCATTGAATCAGTAGTGAGATATTCACTGGATCGATAGACGGATCCCACCATTTTTCCAGCGGCTTTGGGGGCGGATATGTATGTGGTCCATTTAATATCAGAAGTAAAGGTCAAGAACAGAAGATTTTCAAAACATGAGGCCTTCCCAAGACGAGAGCCATGCATTTCAATTCATGCCAGATGTGGATCACAGCGTTGATGATGTAAAGATAAAAGCTTGGTTTTAGACGCATTAACAGTAACATGCCACCTGTTTTTCCATTGTACCACTTGTTCCAGATCAGAGGAGAGAGAATCAGAGAGGACTTGGTCGTTTACGGTCTTAGATGTGCTTCTATAGAAAGTAGTGTCATCAGCATAAATGTCCACGAATGATGCAAGGATGTGATTTGGAAGATTATTAATGTAGATCAGGAAGAGAGTTGGGTCCAGGTTGGACCCCTGAGGGACTCCGGCATTAACACTGAGAGCTGTTGATTTCTGCCCATCGACCACTACTCTTATGAACCTATCAGAGAAAAATAATTTAATAATTGAGAAGACATTTCCAGCTATACTATAACTGGAGATGTTGTGAAATAAACCTTTATGCCATACTGTATCAAACACCTTTTATATCTCCAGAGCAATTGCCCTAGAAATGTTGCTACCGTCGAGAGATTCGCCAATCATATAAGATATAACTGTAAGCACATCTAGCTAAACGGACACCATATTGCGTGTCGCTAAGGATGTTATTTTTGCTGAGATGGTTAATTACTTCTCTGTTTAACATAGATTCCAGCAACCTAGTGATGACGCACAGGAGACTTATTGACCTGTACTGAGAGGGAGATGAGCCATCACCCGATTTCTTAAATACGGAGCATACTGATGAGAGTTTCCAGGGTGAGGACAAGCAATTCCCCTCAAGACAACGTTTAAGCAGTTTTGTAAGTATGGACGCTAGTTCTGGTTGAAGTTTTTTGAGTACTATAATTGGAATACCGTCAAGGTCAGTTGCTTTACTGGAATCCAGTTTTTGATGAGCTTGGCAACATCACGTACATATGTATGTATATTACATAGTGTATTTTCTAATACAGGAAGACATATTGGAGGTTGGCGGCCTTGGTCGCAAAGGGTAGTATTAGCTGCAAAGTTCTGAGCAAAGAGTTTGTTTTTTTCTGATGCTGACGAGATTACCTCAGGTCCATTGATGATAGTTGGGATAGAGCACACGCTTCTGTTCAGGATTCTGTTTTCTATTTGCCAAAAATGGTGTGAAACAAGCCGCTGCTCAGCTAATTTTCACTTGACGAAGTGAGCGTTCAACTCTCTTGCGTTCTGGAAAGCGGCTTAATCTACGTTAGAAGCAATGGAAAAAGTGATATCTGTGCACAATGGCAGCAGCACATTCTGAAGAGAACTACGGCTGGCTGATAGGTTTTTTTCTAGAAATTTTTCGATGGTATGAAACGGTCTATACCTACAATTAACCATTCCGTCACGTCTGATACTATAGACGCTACATCCTTTTTAAACATGGAACGCAGATGTAGATCTGATATAAATGTACGGAAGCTAACCCAGTCAACCATAGATTACGATATACTGTACGATGGAGAGGTGCATCTGGGGACTTATTACATTTTATTTTTATCTTTACTGATACAACTGAGTGGTCGGATGATCAAAGTTGAGACTGAACGTGAGCTGAACAGAGTTCAGAGCAAGTTGTTAGAAAAAGGTCTAGGAGACTTGCATACTGGCCGTCAGTATTAGGCACACGGTTGGGTTCGTGAACAATCTGAGTTAGGTCATAAGCAATGGGCAAATAATGATAGAACCTCTTCTCGTTATCGGTCTTGTTTGAACGAGATAACCATTCAACATTGTGAACATTGACATCTCCAAAGACATGAATATTATCTGAAGGATAAGCAGATAGGGCGTGATCAATTTTCTCAGATATGCTTTTAAAAATAGAGACTCCGCTGTTGTGGGGCGATAGAGAGCAAATATAAGTGCAATAGTTTGAGCAAGCCCAACCCGGAAGCATATATAGGGTAAGTAGGATCTTCTCTGGAGATGCCCCTAGCACAAAAAAATCTTTTATATAGGCACATATTCCACGTCATGGCGATCTTAGTGGTCATATTTGGAAGTTAAAGAAGAGTATATTTTACTTAAGAACTCAACTAGGGAAATGGTCCTTCTCTGTGTGTGTCTGTGTCTGTATACTCCCTAACTACTCTGCCAATTTTCTGTCTAAAGACACAAGATTTTACATGAGGACGATTTAGATTTTGGAAAATCTTTATAATCAGGTTCCGGGCAGAAATTTGTCTGTCAAGGGATCAAAGTTCAAAAGATTTTACTTTTGTGGTCTCTAGTAAACTATTCAGCCAATTTTAGGTTAAAAGATTTAAATTTCATATAAAGGGTACTGAGACATGCGGCGAGCTTTTTTATCAGTTTTCGGGATGAAATGTTGCTTCCAAGATGTTAAAGTGGAACGAGTTGCCATTTGCAGATTTTTTCACACTCCTCCGACAATTTTGGGTACAAACATTTACAATTTTTGATGTAGGTGATCAGGACATGAGTAAAAATTAATATATATATATATATATATATATATATATATTATATAATATATATATATATATATATATATATTATCATAAAGTTATGGGCAATATATAGCGCCCAAACCAAGCTAGTCTGGACTATTAGTATATATATATATATATATATATATATATATATATATATATATATATATATATATATCCAAAAACCTCTGGCCTTGATTGAGGGCAAACTAAAACCTTCTACGGTGTCAGATAATCTTTAAAAACTGCAATAAAAGACTTGATTGAAAATAGTTCTCATATGTTAAATCTTCCCTCTTTTGAAATTGGGCACGATTATGTATATGTCCATTATCTGATATTCCTCTTAAATTTTGAAATTTACTTCATATATCAAAACAGAAGAGAGGAGATATTAGAAATCTGTAGAATCAAATCTGCGTTTGCTGTTATTTCTGACCATTTGAAACCATAACAGCAAGTTTTATCTCCACTCCATTAAGGCCAAAAGTGTTGGGGAAATATCAGATAGTTTGTAATGTAATTTTAACATACTACACACACACACACAAAGACACACACATATATATATATATATATATATATATATATATATATATATATATGTGTGTGTGTGTGTTTTCGGGGCGTGCGTCAAGAATAACATCATATTTACAATCCGAGATCGAAATATGTATTTTTCTATTTGCTAAACAACGCCTCTAGAAATTTAAGGTTTGCTACATTTTACAACTCTCTTTTTTTTAATAAATATCAATCGGTTATTGTTATGTCAATAGCGACTGACTTCGTTTATATGCTCTTCAGAAAGGGTATACAATTTTGCAAAGAAAGAAGAATGCATGCCAATAAAATGTCGGAAAAAGAATCTTTATACAAGATTCAACACCCTGTCTGTGTTCCAGCAGCCACCCTGGTCAATATCTACGATATGATGCTATATTTAACATACATTGAACTTCTAAGCGAAAAAGGCTGATATACACAAAGAGGGTTATATAATTTAAAACAAAAACATCGTTTACTAAAAGCACAGAGACACAATATATATATATATATACATATATATATATATATATATATATATATATATATATATACATATGTGTGTGCGTGTGTGTATTTGTGCGTGTACACGAATTTTGGTCAAACATTTACGGTACTACGCGTTTTACATATTTTCTTGAGATATTTGTATCGCTTGCTACACTAACAAATTCTCGCAGCAGAGGAAAATATATTTAGACACGTTCTATGCATCTGCCTATTTACACAATGATATAAACCGGATGTGTAAGTAATTGCTTTCCGTCTAGAATAATAATACGATTTTACTTAGGGGAATGGATTAAATCTATATACATGAAGCGAAAATGTGTGTATGCATGTGTGTTTGTGTGTATGTATGTATGTGTTTTTGTATGTCTCGCAAAAACTTTCCACACGGTTCACGGATTTTTGCCTGGTCGGTATATTTTTAAACTTCCAACCTTCACCCGACAAATATCGAAAATCTGGCCAAAAACATCAATTTCTTCACCCTGAAATCATCAGTTTTCTACATGAGCGGGGTCAGTAAAAAACCGTCCTCTCATGTGGAGTTCAGTTCTACGCATGCGCAAATGACGTCGGAACCTGATTTAGTTTAAAGATTAAAAAAACGACCTAATTTCGTAGACGTCGTCTTAGCTCAGTTACTTAGAGTACGGCCTTATTATCTAACTGTTTTGGGTTCGAATAGTGGGGTGATACGTCTTTTTTTTCGATTTTTAAAATTTTAATATTGAAGCAGGGTTATTTAAGCTATGTTTCAGGTATTTTTCAGATTTTTTAACGTTCGTTTTTCTGTTTTTTTTTTGTATTTTTTACGCCCACCCCCGCCCGACCACACACACCCAAAAACACCCGGGCAACGCCGGGTACACCCCGCTAGTAATATATAAATAGCGGATATCTAAGTGCACTTGGGTGATTACATGTTGTTGGTTTCATAAAAAATAACCGTTATTCTTTAGATGTGTACACAATATTTTACGTTGGATTAATTAATATAAATAGGAATTATTAATAACTGAAGCTGTTATTTGCTTGAATACAATCTCCTTATATATTGGATTGTAACCAAAATCTACATCATTTTACTCAGTGGGAAATAAAAGTTATATATGTTATATAATGATGTCTATTTCTTATTGTTCATGTATTAATTTTTGTCTTCAGTATTCTTAATGTAATGCATTATGCCAGGTGTCTAGCATTTTTCAATTCTAGCATTTAATTTGTTTAGTGTCAATCGCAGGCACTCATTAATAAATAGTACATTATATTTGCCAAGGAAAAGTCACAAAAATTTTATTTATCCGTTTTCTGATTAATTCTAAATTGAAAGTTTGCTTTCTTGCTAATAATATATAGGATTCAATGTTTTTAATGGAAATACTAATACATAATTACGTTAAAAATTAAGAACATTTAATGATTTTTCTTTTATCTTGAAAGCCACTTCCTGTAAGCGGCTTGATATTTAATATCATAGAATACTATGTTCTTATTATTTAAATTTACTTTTTTAAACGGAAACTTGATAAGAGTCCAAAACTTACCTGTTTCTCTCTTTGGCTTTAATAACTATGCACTTATTTATCTAGTATAGCAAAATTATATTCCGACTGGGGTGCTCAGGCAATTTTTATTGAGGCAAGAGTGCCCCTCCTTTAGGGGAGCTTGCCTATTCTGCACTTTCCGGCCTTGTGCAACATTTTGCTGCGGTGCAGAGCGAATAAATGACTACTCTATTATAACGCTGTTATGATGGCATACGTCTGCTAGCGGCTCCGGCTGCAGGGAAACAGGGTATAGTACTCGTCAAGTATTGGTTCTTTACACTCAGCCCGAGTGGTGAGGCGCCGGGAACAACCCAAGCACCTGTCGGATTAAAGTACACCACCTGGGTAATTCCCAGGATGTCCATCCTCCCAGGACTGATCACCCGGCTTTCCGGTGGGGAAAGGCGCCCCGACCGGGGAATGATGACGGCGTTATCAGGCAATTTTTGCAATTGCAGGAGTGTCTATCCTTACGGGAGGCTGCATAGATCCCCACTTTCCGGCTTTGTGGCAAATATTCATGGTGGGCAGCAATTAAATATCTACCCTGTTATAAGCGTCTCTCCTTGCGACTTCGGCTGCAGGAAGGAAGAGTAGTAGTACATGTCAAGGATCCGTTCTTGACACTCAGCCCGACAAGTGAGGGGCAGGGAACCTGCCAGTATCTGTCGGACTGAGGTACACCGCTTGGGTATCACCCAGGAGGTCCACCCTCCCAGGCACTGCCACCCGGCTTTCGCGTCGGGCAAGATTGTTGCTTGTCGCCTGAGGCGTTCCGACCGAGGAATACAAACGGGATCACTCAGGCAATTTTTTAATTGCAAGAGTACCCCTCTTTTAGGGGAGCTTGCTTCTGGTCCCCAGTTTCTATGTCTGGTGGCAAATATTGCCGATGTGGCAGCAATTAAATAACTACCTTATGATACCGCAAAAATATTTGAACAAGTATGCTCGATCATACAATGAAACACTGAAGAAATATTAAAAATCTAGCAAGACTCGTGAAAATTATATGGAATAAAGAAACATACAATCAAATAATACGCTTTGAGAGATCTAATAGTTTTTTTTTTCTGAATATCTCCAAAATATATTTTTCCAAAAGAAAATATCAAATAATTAACATGAATTGATTTGCGTTTTAATGAAAATTGCATATATTATGAATTAAATCTAGAAAATGAGACACATAAAGTCGTACTAACACATTTAGAAGGTAATATTGATAGAAGTAGTTTAATATAGTAAAGTTATAATGTAGGGGACAATATTTAATTAAATCACTCAACTCAGAAATGCTTAGTTTTGCCTTGTTTCTATCCGATGCGTGCTTTATTACGTAACATATTGGTTACTGCATTCTTCGGTGAGGGACGGCTGCACGTCGAGCTTACTACAAGTTCCTATTTCACTCATTACAAAATCTGATCATATACAATCATAATGATATTTAAAAAAAAGGCTACATCAAAGGGAGTTCATTCGCGTATTCTTGTCCAGGATTTCTGTATTTAAGTAAAATTTAGCGACTGCTCTTATTTTTAAGTAATTCCGACTTCAAAGATTGTACTTATTTTTTGAAAGCCAATAATACAGAATAAATTAGGAAGGAACACTAGGCAATTATATAGACTTACACCGTATTTGGTGCCAAAATTTACGGTTATACGCTAACTCATAGAAGAAATGCGCACATTTCCCTCGTGATTTTCTTTCATATAAAACCTCATATACTAGTTTAAAAACTAGACAATAATACTCTTACATGAGGAATATGTTAATATTTTTCTGAGCCCTGTGAGTGTCTGCCATATGAGCAAGATATAGGTTTAGGAAAATATACGTAACTGAAAGAAAATCCACTCCCAAAACACATTAAATAAAAAATATATAATATCAGCCCATTTTTTGTATTTTTTAATGAAAAAAGGATGTTTGTCTTCCGCTTATAGTCTTTATTCTACACGTCTCCATATGCACAATATTATATATGTACAATCTATATATGTACATATAAATCTGAGTGATTTATCGCTCGGTCAGTGATATTAATTGCCTATTTTATTCTGTGTATAAATGTTAAAAATAACTTTTTTATATATTTAGTGATTGAGAGTCGACGGATTAAATACATCCCAATTAATTTGTATATTCTTGGAGACACGAAAGTTTACTAACATATTTATTGTGTATATATAGCGTATTTATTATGTATACCATATTTATGATGAGGTAATATTTTCTGATTGGTTCTAATAAAATAGTAAATCCAGTTCATCTGATGTATGTGTTTTTACGTCGGACACAATTGCGTATGGTTAAAGATAATTGTTTGGCAAACGCATATACATCTATCTACCTATCTATTTATCTACCTATCTATCTATCTATCTATCTATCTATCTATCTATCTATATATATATATATATATATATATATATATATATATATATATATAGACAGATATACAGAGAGATGGAGAGATGGATCCGTATCCATTTTCCAGAAAATGTATAAATGACTTTGCATCGGGCACAATTGCGTAGGGTTTAAGATAAGACTTTTCAGACTAATGCATATAAATATATCCATCTATATATATATATATATATATATATATATATATATATATATATATATATATATGTATAAAGAGAGAGAGAAAGAGAGAAAGGGAGAGGTAAATATATCGATATATGAATAGATACATAGATGGATTGATTCATATGCGTTTGCCAGACAACATATACGTGACTTTCCATATGTGGGTGCGGAAAGTCTCTACCAAAGGCTTTTTCGAGCTCTTTTCTTCAACATGTGAAACTTCATGTATTGATATTTTTACTCGTAGAAAACTTCCCGTTTAAATTCTAGCCTGTTTAATCGCTGATAAAATGCTAAAAAAGGCACTGAGTTTGGCCTTTGGAGTTTTATATACGAATTAATTTACATTATACGCTAACGGATAAAGCTGACGAGTTATATATTTTGGTTTCGATTTACACCATATAATTTTTTTTAATAACGAATATGTTTTAGGTACAATATAAAAATTGACAAAATTGATTCTATAGTTATAAATACTTAATCTTCATGAATTCACATACCATATTTAATCGTATTTACTGTCATGTGTATTTTGTTTGTCTTTCATGTTTTTATTTGAAGAGTCTTACATTATTTTACATGACGCTGAGTATTTATATAATATACTGTGTACATTTTTCACTCGTCTCTGCAAAATTTCACTTTCTGTTCAGGTGCTACAATTAAGCATGAAACTGGTTTCGTGTGCATTAATAGTGTGCATTTTTTTAATACCGTTTACGCTTGATATACTTGTTTTAGAATCCTACGGACTATGTTAAGCGGGCTATGGTCCATAATATCTGTCTGGCGCGTTCTGTGGACATTATAATTTGTGGTTCTTAAATTCAGTTAGAATATTAAATCTTTTTCGCAGAAACATGATAAATTATTAGGAGGTTGATATGTTAAGTCTTACGAGATCCATACTTCGTACTTACAGCAACTAACAATTGATCGGTTAATTCGCATCATGAATCTATGGTGCAATATATAAAATATTTTGTATTACATAATATGTACGTTTTCTGAGAAATGAAATGTTTAATTTAATTCTCAAATCCAGCAGCATAAGATTTGAAATGGCCTTTAATTTTTGTTGACATACAAAGCATTGGCGTACAGAAAACAATGAAAAAGAGAATACAGCCACCACACATAGAAAACTATTCACAGACATCTATAAAATACCCTCTTCAACAATGCGTCTTATCTATGTTGGAAGCCATATAAATAGAAGTCTGATTTACTGAATCAAATGCTTTGGTAAAGTTATTGAAATTAATGTCTGCTGTTTTGACATAGTTTGTGCTTTTGACAGCTCACTCTTACACAATAAGGATATATATCAGGCATTATACATAGAGGTAAACCACCATAATATTGATTAACTGATTGGAGACGAGTTCTTTAGAGCTTTCACAGGACAGAAGTTGAAATAAGTTCGAATTGAGAACATATTATGTTTAATCTATAAAATTACGTTTTCTACTGCATGTGTGACAAATTATTTTCTTCCAACATTCTGCCCGAAAGCAATCTATGAAATTTATCTTTTGATTTTAATACACTTTAAAGCGCTAATTTAGTAGATTAAATGGCTGCATCTCTAAAATATCTGTTGTGAATTTCTTCGTTTGTTTCATACTAACCATATTAACTGCATTGACCGATCCCGTCGGTTATTTAGAAAGAATGGAAAAACATGAAGTCCAATTGGCAGGCCAATGTCAAATGCTATGGACAGTTGAGGGCGATGAATCGACTTCTTGCTTCAACAATAAAAGTGTGTGGCTTTGCCAGATAGATTGTTTTGTTTTGTGCAGTCCGAATCTTAGAGAAGCAGATTTCAATATGCAACTCGCAAACTTCTATTGATTCATAACTCATAAAAACATTAATCATATTAATCATATAAAACACGTACATATTCAGACATCTAAAAATAATGGCATACATATATTTTCACAAACACAGACACACACACACACACACACACACACATATATATATATATATATATATATATATATATATATATATATATATATATATGTGTGTGTGTGTGTGTGTGTGTGTGTGTGAGGGTTCATGTAAATATATGAATGGGAATAATGCCATTGTTCTTAAATGTTAACGTATATTTATTAGAGTTTCAACATATTTTATTACAGAAGAAAAGTATGATAAGGAATCAGAAACTAAAATACACTTTTAAAACCTTTTCCTTGGCTCATATTCAATGTTTAAAGGACGTGAATAAGACAAAAGTTTACGGTAAATGAGAGGTTGCGTAAAAACATACATACCTCAATAATTAAGAATAATAGCACTGCTTTCGGTATTGTTAACAGTTTAAAAATGTGTACCAATAAAGAACTTTAATAGGTTTTATAGTCACTAATAATGTCAGCCCTTTATAAAACTCGTTTCTTATCGGTGAGAATTTAACAGTTGAAATAAAGTAGATAAACTTTGCTCGCATTCGCAGATTATCATAAAATAATCAGATCACTCGGGACGACGTTAAACACATTTAAAAATAAATGTTTAAATTTCAACAATATTTCTCGCGATTAATAGTGGTTGAATGGATTAAGGCTTTGCTAATCGAGTAGGAGAGACTTTGTTGCCAGATTCGAACATCTTGGCCAGTTTTAATCGAAACACCGTGGACTGGTTGTTTTCGAAAGGATGGAATACTAGTGTCTCAAGGTATGTAATGCATATTATAGTAAATAATTATATATATATGTATATATATATATATATTATTGTGGTGGCACACAATCATTTGCATATATGGATGGTAATTACACACAAATAGGAAGACTCAGTTAGGCTGAGTGTGTGTTCACCAGAATCCACCGAAGGCCGCCGAGAGCAGATATGTTTTTTTCAGCAAAGACTCTCTTATTTGACACCATTATGTAAATATCCTGTAAATATACCTTTTCCTAATGCACTTCTTATTTGATCTACCTTTGTTTGTTGAGTCGTCATTTGTATTGATTTCTACGTTACTTGTTTCAACCTGCAAACTTAACAGTAACGACGAGGATGAACGTCAAATATAACAGTTTGACAAAGAAATGGAAAGAACTCACTAAAAAAAAGGACAACGCAACGGTTGACCTTTCTAAGGAATACAATTGTTGACGAACGAAATAATCGTAAAAACGGAGTTTACGCTAAAGAGAAGTGGGACTCAAGCGGAAAAAATGAATAATTCAGCGAACATTGGAAAACTGTAAAATATTTTACTCGCGAAGTACAACACTAAAAGAAAGAAACGGTTGTTTCCCAAATTCCAAGAACAAAAACTACATTCAGGTTAAAAAACAAGTAACTTCGATTAATAGTATTTATTTACTAAAATACTAGTCGGAAAAAAGAGACAAACCAAAACCTTGAATTGCAGTCTCAAAGAAAAAAAAACTCGAACGTGGCAAAAATAAAAAAGGACGATTTACGCCGTTTTCCGTGGAATCAATCTTAAAAAAAAACCGTAAAAGTGATTTTTTGTAAAACGACAAACTGATTCGTATTACTAAATTACGAAGAACAGATTCGTATTACTAAATTACAAGGAAGTAACATACGAAAAAAAACAGTTCACAAGTGGATTTCTTAAATTGCTGTAAATGCCAACTAAAGACTTTATGGTAAACCAAAATTTTCTCTTAAGTATTTAAAAAAAAATACCACAGTTAAACTACAATCAAGGAAAGATTTTTTTTTAAACTAAAGTTGTCACTGGATAACGGATATAAGACAGTAAAACGGCACGCAAAAAATGTAGTCCATACATTTTATTTTTTGCAATTGTGACTCGAGTTGAAAAAGAATTCTGTGGAAAGAGTTGTACTTAAGTACGGTTGTTATTTATTAGGAAATGCCTAAAACGGAAAAGTAAATCGTATTTTGTGGTTTCAGCAAAAGCCTCAGTTCTTGGTTGGATGAGCTTGCCTCGCTAGCAAGTGAGAAAATATTATTCGAGCAGCGATATTACTATTGAATACAGGAACTATGAACAATTTTTTTTATAACACAAGCCATTTTCTATGGTACTGACATTGTGTTGCATGTGAAATTGTACAATTTTTCTTCGTAACTGCATTACTGCTACTGAGGGCTACAAAAAGAAATGGGAGATTTATCTAGAATGTTAATGCGATTTTTGCAGACGCAACAAAAGGCGCAATCCGAGCTAGCTACACGTAGAGAGGAGAAATTATTGAAATGGCAAATGGAACAAGAAGAAAGGCAGAAGAAATTACAACTTGAACAAGAAGAAAGGCAGAAGAAATTACAATTTGAATATGAAGAAAGGCAAAATGAACGTTTTGCTAAAACACTGGAACTATTAAAGACTAATCGAGAAAATATCGATGTCGACAGTACTAATTTCTCGGATACAATTATATTTAATAGCATGGACACATTTAATTATGTGCCGGAGGAAGAACATACTTTTGAAGCATACTATACAAAGTACGAGGATGTCTTTCAACTGGACTGCAAAAGTTGGCCAAATAGCCAGAAAGTGAGCCTTTTACTCAGGAAGTTAAGTGTAAGAGAACACAGCAAGTTCGTAGATTATATACTACCAAAAAAAAAAAAAACTACGTAATCAGATTTCATGGAAGCTGTAAAATTACTAAAAGAATTATTTAATCCGAATATATCTCTTTTTCATAAGAGATGGCTGTGTATGAATCTAAGGAAGATGGACAACCAATATTATTTGACATACGCATCAGTTGTCAATAAAAACTGTGATAATTTTAAGCTAGCGGAACTAACAGTAGAAAATGTCAAATGCCTAATCTTCCCACAAAGGTTAGTCTCCACAAACATGCAGAAATACCCAGACGAGTGTTGTCTAAGCTGGAATCTGAGCAAGATTTAACACTGCAGAAATTAGCGGAGGATTGTGAAAGGGCTATTACACTAAAAATGGATTAAAAAAAGATAGAAGAATCCGGAGCGTCATGTGTAAGAACGGTTAGAAAACCATACACACCAACCAAAAACTATACAAATAAAAGCAGTCAAAACGGAACGAGATATTCCAAATATAATAATTATAATTATAGTAAAGAATATAGCAAGTCTCTTCCCAGATATAACTGTAAGAGATGCGCGGAAAAACATTGGGAATCGAATTGCCCTTATACGAAGAAAAATGATACATTTGCAAGAAAGTCGGACACAAAAGCGATTGTTGCAAGTATAAACATTTCACCAGAAAGAGAGTACAGCAAACAAAATCAACTGAAAAATTAGACAAAAATCGGCGGAAATACATCAAAGTGGAAATATTTAAAACGCCAATAAAATTACTACTGGATTCAGGATCCGATATTTCTATAATAAACTTGAATACATGGAAAAAGTTGGGTAAACCAACCATGATGAAAACAAGTAAATAAGCTGGGACGGTAACTGGTGGTGAGCTAAAATTTGAAGGAGAAGTTATCCTCCAGATAAAATTAAAAGGGATTACGAAGAAATTAAACATGTTCGTATTGAAAAATAGCGAAACCCTGTTTGGAATAGATTTAATAGAGAAATTTGGACTCAGGGATAAGCCAATTATACCATTCTGTAAAATAATAAAATGTACTACTCCAACAATAGAAAATATAACAGAAGACTTAAAAAATATTCCCTGATGTATTTATGACTAAATTAGGTCGTCGCAATAAATTTAAGGCCTCGTTTGAACTTAAAGAAAACACCAGCCCAATTTTAAGAAAAAGGCGAAACGTTCCGTTCGCTGAGTTGAAAAAGATGAATAAAGAATTAGACAGGTTGGAACAGACAGGAATACTATCAAAAATAGAATAAACAATATATTCACAAATTTGAATTGTGGTAATATCTTCTCCAAGATATACTTGAGCGACGCGTATTTACAAATACCGGTTGAGGTGAATTGCTTAAAAAGACTATGCATCAACACGCATAAGGGAGTGTACAAATACAACCGATTGCCCTTTTGCATCAAAGTAGCGCCTGCCATTTTTTAACAAGCGATGGACACAATGCTAAGTGGTATTGAGTGCGCATGTGCATACCTGGACGACATAGTTATCAGGAGCAAATCCCTAGAACATAAGGAGCATTCACTCAAATACAAGAATTCTGTTATAAAGTAAAAGAAAATTAATGCGATTTTGTATGAGCGAAATTAAGTATCTTGGACTTATAATAAATAAACATGGACGACGTCCAGACCCAGAAAGATCTGCGACAATAAAAAACATGCCAGCACCTAATAACGTAACAACCTTGCAGAGTTTCTTAGGACTCCCAAATTATTACCAATCTTTTTATTGAATGGATGCATAATTTGCGAGCTCCCTTAAATGAGCTGCTAAAAAAGGACACACCTTGGAACTGGACGCAAGAATGTCAAACCGCTTTTGACAAAATAAAGAGCGCACTAACATCGTAATTATTTCTAACTCACTATGTCACAAAATTAAATATAGTCGTCGCTAGTGACGCTAGTTCCTACTGCATAGGAGCATACATTCAACATATCATGCCTAATGGATCTAGAAAGCCGATAGCTTACGCTTCAAGAACGCTGCTTCCAGCAGAGAAGGCGTACTCACAGATTGAAAAAGAAGCGTTGAGTATAATCTTTGCAGTGACTAAGTTCCACCGATATTTATATGGTAGACAATTCATGCTTGAGACCGACCATAAACCATTAGTCACAATCTACGGATCAAAAAAAGGATTGCCTGTATACACCACAAATAGATTGCTGCGCTGGGGTACGATCCTACTGAATTACGATTTCCAGCTACAATATCTAGCATCGAAAAAGATTTGCCATGCGAATGGACTTTCAAGACTGATACCACAGAAACATAATTTGGAAGAATCAGTGACTGCAGCAATTCGAACAAACGTCGAAGTGAAAAATGTGGTAGGAAACATCATTAAAGAACTACCGGTAACATTGTCGGACATTAAAAGAGAAGCCGATAAAGATGAATATATAAATGATATAAAAGAAAAAAATTATAAATGACAAAAAGGTTCAGGAAATGTTTTCCATATGTAACGATGTGTTATTATATAGCGAGAGAGTAGTAATACCTAAAACGTTGCAGAAGAGGATTTTGAGAGACTTCCACAAAGGACATCCGGGGATAAATCGGATGAAGTCCCTAATGAAAGCTACGTATACTGGCGTAACATGGACGTCGACATAGCTACAACAATAAATAGATGTGAAGAATGCCAGTTAGCGGCAAAATCCCCACCTATAGTACACAAACCTTGGCCGAAAACCGACCACCCTTGGCCGAGTATCCACATGGACATCGCTGGTCCAGTAGGAGAAAATTACTACTTAATCGTAGTAGATAGTTATACAAAATGGCCTGAGGTAATGTGTCGCAGGAATCCAACAACGAACAACACAATAGGAATCCTACAGGAGTTATTTGCACGATTTGGTGTACCAGACACACTGGTCACTGACAATGGAACTCAATTCACATCCACAGACTTTAAGGAATTTTGTGACACGTTCCAAGTAAAGCATATCATTACTCCGCCGTATCATCGAAGATCGAACGGCCTTGCGGAGAGGTTCGTGGACACGTTAAAACGAGCGTTGAAAACTCCATTGGGATACCAACGGAAAAAGGTTTTGCAACAATTTTTGCAAATATATAGGATAACACTGCACCCTAATACCCCGTCAAACATATCACCAGCTGATTTAATGTTTGCCAGGCAATTGTCCGAACCACTACACACATGATAAAAAAGAAATATAACTCGGGAGATCGAGTATATTTCAAGTGCTACAGGAATAACACTTCTTACTGGGTATGTGGGGTAGTGGATAAACGCATTGGTTATTGTACATACATGATTAAAGGTCCACAAAATATACATAAAAGGCACCTGAACCAAATAAAAAAACGCCACATTCAAGATGGTGATTATACAACAACAGTCGAACAGGAGGAAACCATGGACATTATATATAAAATCCTTTAATTTGGAACCGCCTCAATATACACCTGAACCCCGAAGATCAGGTATAAAAAGAAAGATTAATGAACCAACATTGTTAAATCCTAAGAGAAAAAGATATTGAAATCTATGCGACTTCAAATCTTGGGGGAAGGGTGTTGTGGTTGCACACATTTATTTGCATAGGTTGATAGTAATTACACATAAATAGGAAGACTCAGTTAGTCTGAGTGTGTGTTCACCAGAAGCCACCGAAGGCCGCCGAGAGCAGATATTGGGGACGTTGATACTAAAGCTAACATTCTTCTCAAATCAGTTTGCACTCTGGAGACGAATGCGTGTTCGAGATAAGTGTATTTTAATTTTGTGTTTAATTTCTAATATTAATAACTACATTCTATTTCAGTACTTAATTTAATTTTTTATCTCCTGATTGTTTTATTTAATGATAGCGTTTTCTCGTCATAAATGTTTATTATATCTACCAAGTTGATCTTAAGGATAGCATACTCAACCATTTTATATATCTTTCAGACCCCCCCTCAATTTCTGTTTTTTTTTCATTTTATGTTGAATTTACTTATAACGGCATAGTTGAATTTCAGGAGCCCCCTCACTGTTCTCTTATATCGCAATTTCTTAAACGTCACTCGCAAAAATTCAGAAAGCGATCACGTTTTTTTTAACAGTTAATTAAAAAACAAAGTCTTTTGGGACGCTGATATTAAAGCTAAAAGTCTTCTCCATTCAGTTTGCACTGGAGACGAATGCGTGTTCGAGATGAGTGTATTTTAATTTTTATGTTTAATTTTTAATATTTATGCATACATTCTATTTCAGTACTTAATTTATATTTTTATCTCCTGATTGTTTTACTTAATGATAGCGTTTTCTTGTCATAAATGTTTATTATATCTTCCATGTTGATTGCATGGACAGATTAGGAAATTGTATCCATTGTTAATCCGTGAGAGGTGCATATATCACTATACGTTCCCTTTAAAAAAACTCGCCAGTTGGACTTTTATAAAGTACAATACTTAATAGATTTTTTTTAAGGAGAGTAGAGAACGTTTTGTGGAAGCGTTGTCGGCAGCTCCCGTTACTCTCGCTTCTCTTTATTTGTCACTCAGTCCTCATTTTTTTTAATGAGTGATGTTTCTGACAAAGGTAGAAGAAATAGCTGTTTTCTAGGTTGGTAGTATTTTGCATGAACAGTCGACAGAGATGGCGGAAATTTTCTGTTCTATGTATATCCTTGTAGCTATGTCACTAGTCAGAGTGTTGGAGGTAAACGTTTTATCTGGGCTGACGTTATCCGCCCGATAGTCCGGGACCCGAACCTTGGATTAACCACTAAGGAGGCTGTCCTATCAACAGGCGTAAAGTACTGGGGCAGCTGTATTGCCATTTGGTGAATGGATTCTGGACCATGCAGTAGGCTCTGGTGGGGCCTCTCGATGCCATACTAGTGGGTAATTGTTATGGCTTTACCTTATCATGTGCTACAAAAAAATTCTTCGTTACTTTTCTCTCTTTGTTTCCCCTCTCTGTCCTACTCTAAGCAAGTCCGACGACCTAGTCCACAAACTTCAAAATTCCATCATGACAAGTTTCAATAAAAAATACACGATTAAACCCGGATCTGAAACTTCCAACGTAGACCCCCACTACCATGTCTCAAACATCAGGGGTATACGTTCTAACCTTCCAGAGGTTGAAGCCCAATTAGAGGAGACTAAACCAGACCTTTATTTTTAAGCGAAACTGGAATTGGACAGACTATTTCCCTACATGAGTTCGTAATTAAAGGATACTCTAACCAAACTTCCAAATCTGACCCCCCAAGATCGCCATGGGTATGGAATATGTGCCTATATAAAAGATGGCTTTGCATGTGGAAGAGACATCTCCAGAGAAGATGCTAACTTACCCTATATATGCTTCCGAGTAGCACTAGCTCACACTACAGCATTTATATTTACTCTCTATCGCCCCCATAACAGCGGAGTTACTATCTTTCAAATCATATCTGAGAAAATTGACCAAGTTCTATCAGCATATCATTCAGCTTATATTCACGTACGTGGAGACTTCAATGTTCACAATGTGGAATGGTTAACCCACTCAAACAAGGCCGATGATGAGGGGAGATTCTGTCATGATTTCTCCATTGCTTATGACTTCACTCAGATTGTTCACGAACCCCCCCCCCCGTGTGCCCGACAATAACGGCCAATATGCAAGTCTCCTAGAACTTTTTCGAACAACTTGCCCTGAACTATGTTCAGTTTCCCTTCTGTGTCCTCTTGGATGTTCCGACCACTCAGTTGTATCAATTAAGATAAACATCCCTCGTACAGTATATCGATACGCTATGGCTGACTGGAATAGTTTCCGTACATTTATATCGGATCTTCCTCTGCGTTCCATGTTTAAAAAGGATGTGTCGTCTATAGTATCAGACCTGTGTTATGTAATGGATGGCTTGAACCATCCGATACATAACTGAAAAGAAAAAACTTCTTTAATAAAAGATTTAAAAGAGTGGGCATCGAATAATCGAGTGTCCACCAGTTGAAAAGAGAAAGTGCTTACGTCGTAAACAGAGAAATCAGACGACGATTTTTTTGTTTACAAAACAAAGAAACGTGACATTCCTCGTAAGCTCTGGAAGTACAGATATTGGCATGAGTGATAAATTCACGTGTCGGTCAGCTGAAGATAAATCGGACGATCGTCCGAGGTCAGGAACCGGCAAGGAAATTGTCAAAACGTGACTAAAGAACGCGTGTTCTATTATCGATCAGCTGATTGACAGATCGCGTGGATAGGAAAAACTAAGCGACAAAAATGGCAATATAAACAGTGATGTTTGGAATCTAACGAGAAGAAGCAGAGAGCTAGCAGAGAGAGGAGAAGCAAAAGGCAGAACGTTGCTGAAGACCGGATCGTTGAAACGTCATTTCCCTCCTCAGAACACTGTGAGAACACTGTTACTATCGCGGTGAACTTCAAAACCAAAAGAAAAAAAGACGAACTGTTTAAATTGTAAATCTGTATAATATTGTAAAAATATAATTTTATACAAAAACAAACGCAATTGTGACTTACGTCTTTTAATGCATATTTTTAAGTTACGGCTTGTCGTTCTAAGTTGTCAACCGATTTGTTTTCAGGTTCAACGTTGTTATGACATTTTTGACAATTAACGAAAGGCAAGATAAGGAAAAAGTGGCAGTCTAAGGTGAGATAACTCACTAGTCTTAACTCGTTGTCATGACAACCGCTTAGTAAACAGGTTAAACCACGGACTATCGACGTAATTAAAACTGTTATGTGCCACAGCCAGGGGGTCCTACGCACTACTACGATTCCCAACCTGGGGGCCACACCACAATACAAGACCTGACAGAATGGGTTATTGTAGGTATAGACAATTTAATACCTTCGAAAAAGTTCCAGCAAAAACCTAACAGCTAGCCATGGTTCTATCCATAATGTGATTCTGCTATAGCGCACAGAAATCACTTTTTCCACGGTTTCCAACGTAATAGATGTATGAAAACTAAAGCCGCTTTCAGGACTGGAAGCAACCATTGTGAGAAAGTAATACAGAACTTAAGAGAGTTGTATGCTCAGTCCGTCACGTCCAAAGTAGCTGACCAGCGGCTTGGATCCCACCAGTTTTGGCATATTGCAAACAGAATCCTGAACAGAAGTGTGTGCTCTATCCCAACTATCATCAATGGACCTGACTTAATCTCGTCAGCATCAGACAAAACCATACTCTTTGCCAAGAACTTTGCAGCGAATTCTACCAGAAAACACACTATGTGATATACAAATATATGTATGTGATGTGGCTAAGCTAATCAAAAACCTTGATTCCAGTAAAGCAACCGGCCCTGATGGTATTCCAATTATAGTACTCAAAAAACTTCAACCAGAACTAACACCCATACTTGCAAAACTGGTTAAACGTTGTCTTAAGGAAAATTGCTTCCCATCACCCTGGAACATCTCATCAGTAGGCCCTGTATTTAAGAATTCAGGTTATCGTTCATCCCCCTCTCAGTACAGGCCAATAAGTCTCCTGTATGTCATGAGTAAGTTGCTGGAATCTGTGTTAAATAGAGAAGTAATTAACCGTCTCAGCAAAAATAACCTTCTTAGTGACACACACTATGGTTTCCGTTCTGCTTGATCTACAGCAGATATGCTTACAGTTATATCTCATAGGATTAGCGAATCTCTCGACAGAGGCAACCTTTCTAGGGCAATTGCTCTTGACATACTAAAGGCCTTTGATAGGGTATGGCATAAAGGTTTACTTCACAAGATCTCCAGCTATGGTATAGCTGGAAATGTCTTCACAGTTATTAAATAATTTCTCTCTGATAGGTTCATAACAGTATTAGTTGATGGGCAAAAACCAGAAGCTCACATTATAAATGATAGAGTCCCTCAGGGGTCCATCCTGGGCCCAACTCTTCGTAGAAATTTTTGCTGACGACACTGCCATCTAGGTCAGCACATCTAAGTCACTAAACGACCAAGTTCTCTCCCATTCTCTCTCCTGTGATCTTAAGTACGTTGTAAAATGGGGAAAGGAGTGGCTGGTTACTTTTAATGCATCTAAAACAAAGCTTCTATCTTTACATCATCAACGTTCTGATCCCCATCTGGCATCAATTAAAATAAATGGATCTCGTCTTGGGGAGGCCTCAAGTTTTGACAGGCTTCTGGGCTTGACCTTTACTCCTGATCCTAAATGGAATACGTACATCAAATCTGTAGCAAAGGCCGCTGGAAAAATGGTCGGATCCTTCTATCGATCCAGTAGATATCTCACTGCGGATGCAATTCTCTATCTTTATTAGAGCCAAATACCTCCAAGGATGGAACACTGTTGCCACATATGGGCAGGAGCTGCTAGAAAAGCCTTCCTGAATAGGGTTCAAAATAGTATTCGTGGCCTGGTAGGAGATGTCCTTCTCTTTTCGCTTAAAACTCTATCTCACAGAAGAAATGTTGCGAGTTTGTCTCTGCTTTATCGT
This sequence comes from Euprymna scolopes, assembly GCF_053919585.1. NCBI lineage: Eukaryota > Metazoa > Mollusca > Cephalopoda > Sepiida > Sepiolidae > Euprymna > Euprymna scolopes. The sequence continues at coordinate 35,693,187 of NC_136497.1, forward strand.
TATTTTCATGGAAAGTGTTCAACTGAGCTTCAATCTATGGTCCCCCCTCGCCAAACTTTCACAAGAAACACTAGACTAGGTGAAAACATTATCAATAATTTTTCCCACTCGTTATTAGTACCTAAATCTAAACATAGATTCCATGATCAAAGATTCTTTCTTAGAACTGCACGCCTGTGGAATTGTCTTCCGTTTTCCTGCTTTCCAGCTGTCTATAATATGGTTGTCTTCAAGTCCAACGTGAACACGTTTCTGATGAGCCGTTCCACTTAAGTTAACAAATTTACCGACATTCCCTTACTATCGATTACTATATTGTCCTTTTGACTACTGCACACTCTTAAACCCTTATCCTTGAGTGGCCTATCGGCCTTGATAAGTGGTGACGCCTATGTAAAAAAAAATGTTTTCCAGCAAAGACTCTCTTATTGACACCATTATGTAAATATCCTGTAAATATATCTCTTCCTAATACACTTCTTATTTGATCTACCTTTGTTTGTTGAGTCGTCATTTGTATTGCTTTCTACATTACTTGTTTCAACCTGCAAATTAATATATATATATATATATATATATATATATATATATATATATATATTCTGTTGTATCAGAACTCATCAGTGCGGCTACACTTGCACCTTTCCATAGCTAGGCATTAAACCTACGCTCATAGTGTTGATAGTTTTAAGTTCAGCCCACCGGCGCATAGGATCAGTGCTCGCAAATGACTTAAACAAAGGTTAATTAAAAAAAAACACCCGCCCACTGCTTTTACAGTGCTCGATCTGCTTGCTTATTTACAAACGAACGAACAACGAGCGTCGGTTTATAGCTAAATAAGTACCGTGTGAGATACATGTATAATAGTGCTACATCAAAGTAGGGGGTTATATATATATATATATATATATATATATATATATATATATATATATATATATATATATATATATTGTAACAGTTAAAAAGGGTACATTAGGACGTTTTCTGTAACCATGGTAAATAATGGACAAAGGAAACATATTTTATGTAGCTAAAACATGACTAAATAAGGGACTAGAGTCGGCTGACCGGGGTTCGCCCTCACTTTTCAAAGCCGAATCAAGTTTTATTTTTATATTGAAAATCAGATTCGAACGGAGGAATGATAAAAATTGAATCCAACTATCGGGGAAAAGGGTAGGGAACGACTAAAATAAATCTATGTGATGACAATTACGCAATAGAGAGGTATTAGCGACTAATCATGTCCAGACTCAAAAGACAACATCTTTGCTTACAGAGAGAAGGTCTCCTTAAACGGATATGAATCGTCACTAAGACATTCAGATGAAATAATAACAGAGCGTGACTTAGAGAAGAAAATGTGTCACTGCTTGAATTCATTGTACCTCGTGGGTTTCAAGCAAATGGTCCCTTATACCAGACCCATATGATTTACTCAAAAATCCGTTGGTCACGAGAATTACTATTCGACGAAATTTCTGTGTTTTGGAAGTAAAATCTTGCGGTGTTTTAGGGAGTCTAGTAAAGTCTAGCTGTGTGCCTGGAATGCTAGCATTAGGTGCTGTGTTTTTGAAGAACTTGTATAGTCTAACTTCATTTGTTGAAGGGTAAGCATTGTCTAGCGGGATTTTGTTGCTAGCATTGTCTAGCGGTGTTTTTGACAGGCTAGCATTGTCTCTAATCCTTGAACTTTTGAGTAAGAGAAAAGAAGAATGATTTAAGATCGCCAAGTTGAGTTTAAACATATCTAACAAAAATATTTCTTCAACTGACAAAGATTTCTAATCATGTACACTACAATTTCCCTACACCTCTCTGACCTCAGGATCAAAAACATGGGAAATAGGTTGTATCCGTTTTTGTCGAGTACATCTTAGCAGAAGTGGGACTACACGGCTAGACACAACCAGACACAATTAGACACGCTATGCGGCTGAACTACTATTTTTAAATAATGCAACTGAATATGATTTTCAGTTCTTCATTTAAAACCGAGAAGTTTTTCAGAAAAAGAAACAACCAAAGCTCATTTAAAATTTGTTGATTTGAATGAGTTTCATTTTAACTCCTTCATTAAAGGCAACGTTTTTTTGCTAGAAAATCCAACATTACTGAATTTTACCTTCTCCGTTAAGAGCGACAACTTTCTTTTCAGCAAATACACGCAAATTTCATTCATATTTTTCATTTAAAAAGGACAGTTATTTTTTTCATATAATTCGACCAACTCGTATTTTAAGTTCTTTTTTAAGTGAACACTTTAAAAAAGGACTCAACTTCTACTTTAATGTCCTCTAAAACTCAACGCCGCGATTTCTAAAAATATCTGATTCGAATCGTACTTTATATTATGTAGGTATTTCATGGCGAAGGTAACAGCAAACAATTCTTCAGGGTCTTTGTTGTAACCGGTCAACAGTTATTCCGCACTCTTTTCCATCCTGGAGGAAGCAGGTTATACGTGCCTGGTAGTCCGGAAACGGATGCGCACGCTTACCAAATTTCGTGCAACCCTTCTCCAATCAACCGGCTAGGCATCGCAGGTCAGCAAACTACTCGGCCACCATCTAATCAAGGCGAAGTTGTCGAATGCCAAACTGGTCATGCGCATTCAATGCATCAGTGGCATACGCAGTTATAAGGGTCTCATTGGCCTGTTCTGAATCTGATCCTTCTCAGAACTAAGTTGCCTTTATATAGCCAGAGCTCAAGCTCGCAATCTCAATCGCAGAACGCGCTGGACACCTCTCATAGTGCTAATTTCATACACAACTTCCACATTTTCTAATCCCTCGATAAGTGGCATATCAGCGCCAGTACATATAAATCCTTGAATCAACCGAACATAAAAAATATTGTCATTCATCGCCGAAAGTAATAAAACCCCAAAATAGATTCTAATCATTGAATGCTTGTGTAAAAGAAAAATAATAATGTGTTTAATATTGGAAAGTGCACCGCGTCGAGGCACACGTAACAAAAACCTGTCCTGTTCCCTTTTCGACGTTATCGCAAAAATATTTCTTCAATTAACACAAGACTGCAAAATACACCATGCCCACGCCGGGTGGACAAAAAAGAATGGACCAAACTGAAGAAATGTTCGCTTTTCATATTGCAAAACTTGACTGCGTCTCAATTAGTATAAGATTTTGTCTCGTGTCAGTCAGACTTCGAGTTCAAGACTTTTCCTCTTTCCTTCCTAAGGCAAATGACACCTGCGCTAATTATGTACACTACAATTTCCTTTACATTGTCTAACGGTGGTTGAAAAGGAAACATTGTCTGGCTGTGTTTTGACTGTGTTTCTTTAGTGACTAGCACTGTTTGGCTTTTTTTTTCTGAGAAGCTAGCATTGTCTGGCCTTGTTTTTGAGAGGCCAATGTTTTTCCGTGTTTTTCAGAGTCGATAATTAAGCGTTTTGGAGAGGCTAGTAATATCTGGCGGTATTTGAGAGGTTGTCTGGCGGTGTTTTGGAGTAGCTAGCATTTTTTTGGCAGTGTTTTTGAAAGTCTAGCATTGCCTAGTGTTTTTGAGAGGCTAGCATGCAGCGTTGTTATTGAGACTCTAATAATGTCTGGGGGTACTTTAAAATACTGCTGAGCAGTGTTTTTGAGAGGTTCTTTTTTTAGCGGTATTTTTGAGAGGCTAGCAATCTCCAGCGTTGTTTGAGATGCTAGCATTGTATAAAGTTGTTTGAGAGGCTAGCAGTGCTAAACGTTTTTTCACAGGCTGGCAGTGTCTAGCCTAGTTTAACTTGAGGTGTCGATATTAGCACGGGGTGATGAGGTGATTTTTAAGGATCAAGGCAATGGAGTTTCATATGCATTACTTTGTATGTCAATGAGTTCTGTCCACGAATAACATAATAAAAAAGCGGAAGTCGATATAGCAATGAGTCGAGTTCTGAGAACAAAACTGTAGAGGTCGGAATATACAATGTCGTTTGAATGCTAGCATTGTATTTGGAGTAAGATGCATTGCCCCATTATTTTAGACGGACGACGGTTAATGCAAGTAAAATTAGTCGGGCGCTTTTTTTGCATTGACATTACCGATAGGATTCAATTGAATATAAAAATGTTGGCGTCGTAAAATGAGTATATTAACATACAATTCGGTTGAATGTTAAATGCGCATTCAAAAGTCGAAGTGAAAATGTGTCATGATGTGTATAATTTCAAATACGTATTAAAAAGCTGAACTGTGCGATAATTAGCTATGCTATGGAGAAATACAAATACGAGTTCGAAGATCGATTTTATGATAATTTGTCGGTTTATGGAGGATTTTTTATGTGTCCAAGCAAGTCAAACTTTGAAAATTCGTCGTTCTACAGAAAAATCGTGTATGACAATTCAAGTGCCGAGCTTTGAAATTTGTTGTCGTCATGAAAAAAATAAATTATAAATCGATTCTTGCTTTTGAGGCATGCGTTGTAATTTGCAGAAAAGATGTAAGTTAGCCGAACTTTTATTTTTTTTTAAATTTTTATGTTTTTAGAATTAACGCTCTAGCGTGGATCAGTTGTGTCTGGCGGTGTAAAGTAGATGGGGTTGTGGTCAAAGAGGTTAATATACGACGACGATGAAACGAAGCCAGCCAGTTTACCCTAGGCAGAAGTGGAAGCAAATACTAGCAAAAAACCTTACTTTTGTTAAGGCGTACCCAGCGGGGCCTTGCTTGTGTGATCATGAGATCAGGGATGGGGGTAACAACAGTCATAGAATTAAGCAAGAAAACGTAGCGTTTATGTATAGTAAATATGTCACCCACGATCGAACTCGAAACCCAATCACTAGGAAACAATAAAGGTGACATATTATAATTTAGACTCGGTTGAATTTTAGCGTATAAATAGCCGGGATTTTCATTCATTAACGAGAAACTTTTTTAGGAGTTATTTAAACGTACGGTGAATTAGCGTGTCAGTAGGAATAAGGAAACACAGATATTTTACGAACGTGATAGAAGGTGCGGAAGAAGGATGTACGTTTTTGTGTGTCGAGAGAGGTGTAAGTTGAATAAGTTGTTTCCAGTTTTTGTGCACGAACCTTTAACAGCGTTCAGCAGTTGAGGGGCAAGATTTCATTTTAAACCAATATATTTTTAAATGATGTTCTTATCAAACAGTAAGGCTAACTTCTTGGAGAGTAGCAAACGTACGCTAATTATGTCCTTGTGAAATGCAGGATGTACTTCATGTCTTTCTGGCTCATGAAACAATCGACGAGACTTAATTACGAAGTCTAACTAAGTAGAGTTCATCACTAGCGATATAGATGCATACGAATAAATAAAATAAATAAATAAAGTTATTCAATATACAGGCATTAATATAGTTTATTACTATTGTCAATTTATCTTACGCTTCCCACTACACTGGTAATAGTTGTTAGTGAAGTTGCTCCTTACGTGTGTTTGTGTGCAACTGTTTCATCTCTGACAATGTTGAAACCAATAAAATACCGCAAAAACATAAAACTAACATGAATATTATTACAAGTAAAAAACGAACACACCGGTTAATCAAACAACATAATAAAACGAAGTCCGGTTAAAGAATTAATGCAAGATTCGAATCATATGCTAAAAAACGCAGTACGTTCACGGTTTCGTACGATAGAAGGGAATCGTTAAGGTCATCTGTAAGCCCCTGCATTCATGAGGTAAGGGCATAGAGGTGGATTGATTCCATAGCAATTAATTTGATTGGTTCGGGCTATCGTAGCGTTTACCGCATATTAAGTTTGTTCGTGTTTAGAAGCGTAAGAATGACATGTGTGTGTGTTTGTATTGTCTGTTTATTGGCAATGGATATTTTATAAGCTGTTTGTTTATTGGCAATGGGTATTTTATAAACTGTTTGTGTTTAGCAATTTAACGAATATGATGATATAGCAAAACAGATTGTGTTCATGCTAGTTGTATTCGAAGGCGGCCATTTTGGTGCAAGATGAAATGTTCATCTTTTCATCCTCCAAGATAGCGTATTGAAGCGTAATATGTATATTATGTTGGTTGATTCAGGAGTAAATATTATCATAATGAACGATAAATATTAAGAAGCATTCATTAAATTTATCTGTAATCATATTGTAATATGTATAAAATAGCAATTCAGTGAGAGGCAAATTCTAAATTGCTAACATGCAAAAAAGTCTCTACACCATATAAAGTTACGGTTACCTTAATGTACGGAAGAAGAGCTATTTGCATCGAAGAGATAGCCATGGCTATTAGCTCAATGGGATAACATATTAAAAAGAGTACGCACAACAAAACAATATAACCTGTAAAATGGGATAAAATGAATATATTATGGGCTAAATACACGCTTTATTAGTAACTGTAACGCACGAGCGTAACAGTATACGAAGGGTTTTCTCATATACTTATACTGTCGAAATTGAAAGCGTGGAAACCGCTACCATTTTATTATCTATAGAGATATGTTAGAAGTTCCTGAAGCGTATTACTTTGGATTATTTTATGGTATTCATCCAATTTTATTCTCTTCTAGCAAAGGAAAATGCTCAATATTTTTCCGAGAAACAAATAAAATGTCTACAATGTTTGGTGTTTTCACCACTTCAACGACATTCATGTAAGTACCAATGAAATATTAGGTAAGATTAAAGATATATTTGGTTTTAAAATGTGAACTACTAATATATGATAGTAAAGTGTAAATGCGTTTTTATCGAGCTTATTTAATTTGGTCAATTTGAAAAACATACACATACTATTTGTATATATTTTTTAATGAAAACATCACACAGACACCCACCCACCCACATCCACACACACACTCTCTCTCACACACACACACCCACACACACACACATATATATATATATATATACATATATATATATACTAGCAAAAGTACACGCCGTTGACTGGGTTCAAACACAGCCTACAGCAAATGGACTCTGATTTAGGAAAGTATAACAGGAAGGATTGTAAAGAGATAACTTCGAATTTGGGGGTATCCAAACCATTCCATGGAGGCCAGGCGCGAACAGAGGCCCCACAATTTTATTATACCATCCCTATTTTAGTTAAAACATACTCATCAAAGTAATATTATGTATATCTATATCAAAAACACTTGACTTGTACACGTGTTTTTTAATTTTTTTTTTATTTCTATCTTTTGTGGACCAGGCACGTATTCCGACCCCACAATTTTAATGAATCATCATTATGCCAGAATAAATATACCCATTTCTGTGTCTCGCTACATCTTCTAGCATTATATGTGATCAGGTTTCTATAATAGTCAGCAATATAGGCGCCTATTCGTGACCATACACACCCACAGATGTTCAGCTTTATATTACACAGATATGAGTTTAGTTGTAAAAGTTAAATTCTGACAATAAAAATATAAACACATATATTCGAAGTAAGAGTTTATTGTTTGACACAAGGAATATTTGAAGGGGGTCATGTTAGAATACTTAATCCCTGGATTTTCAATAATGACTCATTTATATATATATATATACATATATATATATGTATATATATGTGTGTGTGTCTGTATATATATATGCATATATATAATGTGAATTATTTTTATGTTAACTATGACCTCAATACGTATGTTTCGTTTTACTTTAACACTCGCACACACTGTGTGTGCTTAAATGTGTATTCGTGTGTGTGCATTTATTATCATGCGTGTGTGTGTGTGTATTGTTCTCAGCGTTTGACAATGTGGATTTTTTTTTACCACTTCAATCTATGTAGGAGAGTACCTTCGTCAAAACGTTATCTTTAAATTCTGGTTCCTGCTCGAATATTGTGTCAAATAAAGTTTGGTATTTTATAACATCCTTCAGCTCTGCATAGTTGTATTTGCGTAAATATATATTTTTCCTCAAACCATTGAGTGACCTACTATTTCTGCCAATATTTATTTTTCAATAATAAAATGTCTTGAATGTTTACACCTTTATTTGCCTTAACACTGGTGAAGAGATACTTCATCAGAGTAAAGTGAAAGGTGTTTGATGTCATCATTTTTTCCAAGTGTTTACGACCTTTTTTGTCCCTTCATACTATTTTTATGCTGTTTAGTGGTGATAATGCTCTGGCGAGTGAAACCTTGCATTTAATCACTGTAGGTAGAGGATACTGCCATATCCTCGCAGATGTTCGGACTTTCATATTCTCTGGTGAGTCATCCTTAATGGACCGCAGTAGAGCTTGTCCGATTAGTAGGTCGCAAGAAACTATGCGCAGCACTGATCAGTACGCCTTACATCGTTCCGGACATTCATAAATCTTTGGATCACTGACGGCATATCATGTTCGGTAATGATCGTTGACTGAATGTAAATGTCAACAGGCTTCACTGACTGCCCAGGAGCTTAAAAAATGAAACACAAAGATTCAGTATAAAGGTGCATCAGCTAGTATTTTGGACGGTCGGTCACGATAAGTCATCTATGTAATTCCTATCAACTGTTGGTAATTTAGCCATAAATACTGTACATTGCTTTATTGAATGTCAATTTTTTTTGTGATTTGGAAATTGCTATGAAACTCAGAGTAGTGTAATCTTGTATACTAAAGGGCTTAACAAGTTATTGTATTTCACTGATTTTTGTGCAATTTGAACAAACATTTTGAAAAGAATGCTCATTTTTATTTTTTCTCTGGTAATTTGCTGTGCGTATCACTGCAAAAATGCCTTAAAGGGTCGATTTACACCTAATGAAAAAGTGCGACACAATGTTAATTTTCTGTAGCGCCCACAAAATTCACAAATGTGAGGAAGCTCCCGAGCATCGGGATAACATCTCGAACCGCGTTTTCATTAAGCACTTCATGTTCGATTTTTGACGCACTCCAGTAGAATGACTGGTCGAATGTAACAACTTAAGCGGACCGGTGATTTTCACAAAGTGTGCACAGATACTGAAAAGTGAAGAAGATGAATGATTTGTTTCCGGAATACATGTCAATAATCGGTAGAAGTATTACTGAATACAACGTGGGATACTCACAGTTTTTTTTCTGTTGCATGGCCATTATTCCATTCCGGCTCGGTGCAGGTTGTCGAAAGCGCAAAGACGTCTTTCACAATTCATCAATTCGAGATATGCAAGGGCTGTAATTTTATGATTCGGCACGTGTCTTTTGTGAAAAGATCTTCCCTTACATAAAGTCTGAATTGTTCAAATATCTCAACGTCAGTGGTTTTTCATCTGATACCAATGTGACTGATATTACTCCTTTCAGTAGCTACTATCCTCATGCCGTGGAAAGTGGCCTTCTCACCCAACGTGATGATATTAGGATCGATGTTTTCTGCAGTGTGCAACAGTGCCATATTCAGACTGTCTGTTGTATCACCGAGTTCTCTATGGCCGACAGAAGCGTGAGCGTTGTCTTCGCTTTGCTGAACTCCCGATTATCATGAACAAGTCGGAACGGCATTACGTGAAAATGAGGGAAACCCCCTTGTGGCAGGTGAACGCAGTTTTTTTTTTCCTTATCGTTTATTCAATGTAATCTGCCAGTATCCTAACTCTAAATCGAACTTGAAGAAGTATTTTCCGACCCAGGAAAGGCTTAACAATCACCAATAACTGGAAACGGTCGGGCATACTTCTCCGTTATTTTATTTAACGCACCAAAATCTACACAGAACCGTTTAGTTCGGTCTTTCTTCTTTAATAAGACTATCGGAAAACTCAACGGGCTGTTTGATCTTTCGATTAGTCTAGTCTGCATCATTTCCCCTATTGATGACTCTAATTCTTTTCTATTCTTAAGCGGTGTCCGGTACCGGCATATCTGTATGAGCTCATGCGTGTCAGTATCAATACGCATGTCTACCGTATCGGTACTGCCCAAGTTTTTATATTCCATAACGAACAAATCCTGGTTCCGCTTTATCAACTTATTGATCTCTAACTTAAATTCCTCAGGCATATTTAACCCTTTCCAGTTTCCTTCAGAGTTCTCATCATTTTGGTTCTTTGGCATGGGAATCTCCATAATTTTGCTAGCCGCTCTACATCTAGCTATTTCACAATCTCTTCTTAAGGTAACCGTTTGATTTGTGCTATTCATAATTAAAAGCGCGTAACTTTTAGACCGTTTAATTTTTACTGCGGGTTTGCTACTGAAATACCACTAAGATTACTGAGAACTCCTTTATCTATTTGCTCTACCTCATACACGAGGCCCTGCCCGTTCTTAATACGCGCAAGAGCCTTGCATGTATGCAGGTGCTGAGGTGTTAATGTTATTTTTTCCTTACCTTACTATTGCTGAGATATGAGCATCTTCCTCTAACGTAATGCCTTCTTTGTGTATTTTTATGGTCCTTAAGTCGAATTTTCATTAAGCCAGTCTGGCCTAGTATTATATTCCTATTAAGATTTTTCGCAGAAAAGAAATCATGGTCGGTGAATTGATTTCCTATCCTTATCCTTAATCATCCGGCAATCAAATTATATGTGTGTTACATATACGAATGGTTAAGATCGTCTTGGTTGTACAAATGAGGCTTTATTTCGGTTAAAAACGGATGCGAGAGACTTTCTATATTTGTAATAAAAATTGTTTATTTACAATGCCCACTTCAAAATAACAGTGATACTTATCATCATAACGCGGTGAAGTTTAAGGGCGAGAGTGGGTCGCCGGAGTCTGTCTCAACCTGTATTTTCGCGTTGTGTGTTTCACCTCTGTTTTCCTTCTGCTCTTTTATTTATATCACTTTAACCTGTTGGCTTTTTCTCACCAGCTTGTTTATTGTTTTACAACTCTCTGAGTAACAGTTCCTGTTGATTGACCTGATATTCTAATTTTCGCTAGTTTTTGTTTATTGTACTTCTTGTTTTTTTTTTTGGTCTGACGCATTTAATATCGGTTAGATTTCCTGGCCGATTGACGTAATGGATATAGGTCGTTTTAAATCCCGGGATTTCCCATTGTGTTCTTTTGCTTGTCCGAATAAGCGCTGTGAGACAATTATAGGTAACTTTACCTGGGATTGACTTATTGTGTTCTTTTATCGCCCGGACCCTCTCCCTCACATTAGGATCCAATATACCGCCGTGAACTAGTATTGCTAATTGACAAACGGAAGTAGCTTTCGGATGCAAGTCTATCTACTCCGTTTTTTCGAAGTTCATACCATATTCATTTTGCATCATCGCCCAGCATCTACCACTGTGCTAACGACTCTATCAATACGAGATTTATTGATCTCTTTAGCTCCCAACAAATCACCACTCTGTCTCCGTCATCTACATAACTACACGAGGGAAAATTTGTTGATTTTCCATCACTGTCATCAGCTCATATATATATATATAATAAATATATAAACGTAATAACAATAGTATGATATGAAATAATATAATAACATACAAATAAATTTTAAAATGATTCTTCGAATACATTATATTATTACTTACAAAAATATAATAAACGCTGAAAGACGAGTCGCCATATATAGCAAAATATGACAAACACTGATAGTCGCATTTAATGTTTATTGCTTTTATGAGATAGTATGTAACGTCACTTTTGGGCATTTTATAGTAATTCTTTTTGGTAAACTTTTAGTATGATTTGTTGGCCGACATTTAATATTACATGAAAAAAAATACAGACAAAGTTACTTGGAATTTTTTTCAGGATTATTTTTTTTCATATTTTACATGCACTAAAATTCATATATTGCCCCACCTATGTTTTATCATCATACATTATGAATCATATATAAGTCGACCATATTTAGATACTTGATAAATAGCCGTGTTTGATATCGAAGATTCAATGTTGAATATTTCTTATTCTCAGCAAGTTAAACTCATAATCTTTTTGGAAGCCCTAGAAAACGTATATATTAAGCCCTTTAGGTTTTCTCTTTGTAAGAAAACACATTTTAGGATTACATATTTAATTTTTACTCGTTATTTTCCACTTTGATTTTCGTGTTCCCCGCTATATTTCATATTTTCTCTCTCTCTCACTCTCTCTCTCTCTTTATATATATATATATATATATATATATATATATATATATATATAATACAAATGGAAATTCTTTTAACTTTCTTGAAGTTTTACATTTGGATTTTACCGTCACTGGATTCTTTTATCTTCCACCAGAATATCCATTCATGTGTAATCGTCTTTTTCTTCACCATATTTCCTCTGCTTAACTTTTTTTGTTTTTAAGTAAGATCTTTGACTGACTTGTTGTTTCATCAAATACTTCTGCATGCAAAATCCGATCCCGCATTTTGCTAATTGCTACCCTCTGATGGGAAGGAAAGTATTTCTTTGAAACTCCGTGGATTAAGGACTATCCATTTATCTAGTGTTTCCTTTTCAAATTAATATGTTTTTAACTCATTTCAAAGTGTTTTTAACATATTTTATTAACTGTTTGCTCATATATATATATATATATATATATATATATATATATATATATATATATATATATATATATATATATATATATATATATATATATATATTATTTATGATTGTATCTTCTCCGGGAAGAACTGTTTGATACATTACTTATAAATTTACACTATTACTTATAAATTTGTTTATAGCTATTACATATGTATGCATATATATATATATATATTTATATGTGTGTGCATATGTATATATCTCACATTTTACGAGAGAGCTGTTTCAGCCGGATGTAACATCAGTGCGTAATTTAAATTAATTTACTTGGTGGAATAACTACTAAATATTTCGTCGAAAGCAATGATACCAATTCGTTTGTATTAGAACATCCAAATGAATGTTTGAAGTTGTTAATTACTTCTTTTGATGAAAATAATAAAAAGTGACCCATTAGACTTGGTTCGTTATTACTATTTTTATGGCTATCTTTCTGTGTGTATTTCATTTTCGAGTTCATTATGGGATACCTTTTCTAGTAAAGCGACAGGAAATATATTTAAGATATAAATCTGATTGATGTTTGAACGTAGTTGTTTTTACGGCTTGTTTTTATGGTGAAGTTCCATTATATTATTTATTATGCGAATAAATTATATCTTTCTGTTGTAATAGTTCAAGGCAGTGTTAACAGACTGTTATATCAATATATTTTTTTATATTTTAATGCATTTACTATGCACACCTAATACTATAAGCATCAGAAAACAGCAATCACTAAAAAAAGTTTATTTGGCATATTATATGACATAAAGTTATGGACAGGTTCTCATAGTTTATAATTCATGTTTGTTATTTAGATGAAAGAAAAAATATTCAACCTCATTGATCATATATTCAAAATAGTTGTTTCAGTAGTAGATATGTCACGGGATCCACTATTTACACGAATTTATAATCGATTTAGATCGCTATGATATGAAAACGTCTATAGAGCCAAATGATACTGTTCAACTTATACCAACACACCTACTTCTAACTATATGGGTTTAAGAGATATATTTATATTAATACGATTAATCACTCGTGGAAATTTTATTCTGATTTACATAAAATGCAATGAATAATCAAAATACCTCGGAGCATTATCATGCTGAGTAAACGTACAATAAAAATTGAATACTCAAAAATGAGCAATAAAATATTGTTTAAGTTCAACAAAAACGTATTTTATCAATCTTGCCTCGTTAAATAAAAAGACTGCACAAAACATAAATATACAACATATTGCTAAACAGAACCATACATTACTTTTCCACTTAGATAGATGCATCTTTATTATTTACTAGCTTTAACGTGAGTTTCTTACGTATATAATCAGTTGATCCTTCTCAAGTTTAATCGACTGATTTTACTGTAAGTACAGAACATCATAAGGACAAAATTACTTTATTTTTATTTTCAGGGATTTTACGCGTTGTAACTATTTTTTATATGTTTATCATATAAATAAATTAAGACACCACACTCGAGCAATTAGGATAGATATAACATAAATATACAACACATACCTATGAAGGAAGCCAATAATAACTAATTTTCCTGCTTCGATGGACCCGAGTTTGGATTTTAGTAGATATTTACGTATCTATCTGTCGGTTTATATATCTGATTATATATATATATATATATATATATATATATATATATATATATATATATAATCTCTCTAACTTTATGTATATATATATATATATATATATATATATATATATATAATGCATATATATTTATATATTTTGCGATATTTAAATAGGTCATGATCGTATTAATAGAAATAAATAAATTTAATGGTTAAAGTTCCGAGACACAAAGGAATTAAAATGACCAAGTCAACCGTTACCATGACTACAACGGCGAAATAAAACAAAAAAAATAGCGTTTCTTTCGGAGAAAGTCAACCGTTAAGTATTTGAAATGCAAGCTCGTTTAAGAAGGGATTCCAAGGAGAGAACACGTCTAACTAATCAATTCCCCTGATTACTTACACACCATGAGAAATATAAAAAGAAAAAAAACATAACTGGTGTCAGTCAGCATAAAATAAAGGTTAGTTTATCTTTTACTCTTTTCATTTGTCATTAATAAAGATATATATCGAATTACTTTAAGAGAACTATTACATAAGGAAAACTTAGTAATCTAGCCAGAGTTGTATAAAAAAATCGTCCAAAAGAAAGAAAAAAGTAAAATAAAACATCAACTGGGGTAGCCTTTTTGATCTATTTAAAAAAAATGAAAGGAAATAATGATGAAAGAGGCACAGCTCCGTAAATTATCTCTGTTGTAAACCTGTCTCCTCTGCTTTTACTGAGAGTTTAGTTTGAAAAACCTATATCTATATATTATAGAAATGTAAATGTTGGTTCGTTCGGAATTAATTGTCTAAAAAAACACTGGACGGATGGCTTCCACGTTTTGGTATAATATGTTTACTATATCCATGTGTGTTTTTATATATTTCTTTTTAATTATAACATTATACTTAATTTTTCTATGATAAATAGGTGGATTTCTTTGTACCGAGAGGTCATTCTTTTATTTAGGGACAATTATTTATTACCGCTTCCTGGCACGTGACCAGTGTTACAATTTAGCTATATCTGAAGATTTCGGTTACAATCTAGCGGGAAATTCTAGACAATCTGGAGGTATTTGGCACCCACACACCCGCATTAGATTATTAAAAAAAAAAGAAAAGCGCTTGAAAATATTCAATGTAAGTAAAAAAAAAGGTAGCATTTATTGCCTTTGGTAACAATTATTTATTGATTATTTGTTTTGTTTTTCACCTTTTTTTCGACTAACCATTTTTAAATCCCACTATAAAATCGATTTTTCCAAGTACATTTTAGGTGGGGGGGATTCCAACCTCCGAAGTTTGGATTTGTATTACTGTACACATAGATTCGAAAAAGTTGTCAAAAAACAAATATATAACAAATAAATGTTATCAAAAGCAAGATAAGTTACTTTTCTGCCAAACTGGATATTTAAATTGACCACACGTGGTCTCAAAATGAATGACGACGCTCAAAGTGTATACACATTTTGACTCCTCCCTTTACTTAAAAATTCACCAAAAATCAGGAAATTAACGAATTTTAATGAAAATTGCAGTATTTTTCAAATAATGATCGCAGAATATAATGAACTAATTATTTTTACTTAACTCTTAGTGAAAATGTTTTATTTTGTTAAAACAAAAAATACCTTTACTAACGTTATGGTTTTCAGTAGTAAATAAAAAACACAATAATTTATTTTTGCTTTTTTTAAAGCATCGTAATTTGTAACAATAAAAAAATAATTTTTACAGTAACATTACGAAAAAGGCCCCTAAAGTCCGTATTAATGTATGCGATACAACTCGAAGAAAAATGAATTATCGGATACTATTCAGGAAATTAAAGATTCAATTAGATTCCTATTTCAGTCACCTAAATTATTTAGGGTGAAAAAAGTTTAGGAATTCATAGCCACACCTACATATTTTTTTTTGGTAAATATCCAGATACGCTACTACAGGACACCGACAACTCTAATTTGTTTGGGGGGGGACAAATATATAACAAATAAATGTTATCAAAGGCAATATAAGTTACTTTTCTGCCAAACTGGATATATTTTTCGTGTTTTTATTCGGCTCGAAAAACATACAGTGTTTACCGATGTATTTGAAAATTCAAGATGGCGTCTCACACCCTCTTTAACACCGTAAGTTTGGAAAAAGGTGTTATAAATAAAAAACATACAAAATACGGGTTTGTATTACTGTACACATAGATTGGAAAAAGTTGTCAAAAAACAAATATATAACAAATAAATGTTATCAAAGGCAAGATAAGTTACTTTTCTGCCAAACTGGATATATTTTTCGTATTTTTATTCAATGTAACATATTTATTCAGCTCGAAAACCATACAGTGTTTACCGATGTATTCGAAAATCAAAGATGGCGTCTCACACCCTCTTTAACACCGTAAGTTTGGAAAAAGGTGTTATAAATAAAAAAACTATAAAAAATAATATTAAAAACCCGAGGAATATATGTCAGCATATGGCACAGTAACATGTATTGAGCGAGTTTTTAAGAGTATTGTATCCGATTTTTTTATTTATAACGTCTTTTCCCAAACTTACCGTGTTAAAGAGAGAATCAGACTCCATCTTGAATGTTCCAATACATCGGTAAACACTGTATGGCTTTCGAGCTGAATAAACATGTTACATTGAATAAAAACACGAAAAATATATCCAGTTAGGTAGAAAAGTAACTTATCTTGCCTTTCATAACATTTATTTGTTATATATTTGTTTTTTGACAATCTTTCGAATCTATGTGTGCAGTAATACAAACCCAACATATTTATTCAGCTCGAAAACCATACAGTGTTTACCGATGACTTGGAAAATTCAAGAATGCGTCTGATGCTCTGTTTAACACGGTAAGTTTGGGAAAAGGTGTTATAAATAAAAAAAAACTATACAAAATAGTATTAAAAACCCGCCGAATATATGTCAACCTATGTCACGGTAACATATATTGAGCGAGTTTTCAACAGTATTATATCTGGGTTTTTATATATAACACCTTTTCCCAAACTTACCGTGTTAAAGAGAGAATCAGATGCAATCTTGAATTTTCCAATACATCTGTAAACACTGCATTTTTTTCGAGCTGAATAAACCTGTTACATTGAATAAAAACACGAAAAATATACCCAGTTTGGTAGAAAAGTAACTTATCTTGCCTTTGATAACATTTATTTGTTATATATTTGTTTTTGACAACTTTTTCGAATCTATGTGTACAGTAATACAAACCCCACCGACCACTCTAATTTGTTTTTTTTTGGGGGGGGGATGTCATGTGTGGGCGCGCGCGCTCCTCAACATCACATCCGCCCCCCCCCCAATGTACAAAGTAAAATCTTCGGAAAATGTTAAATGGTGTTCTAATTGGTAAATGTCGGTGCGTTACTTACGGAAAATTTGAAAATTCGATGTTCCAGGTAAAAAAAAAAACAGATAAATTAACCCCCCTACTTCAACTTGACGTGCTTTCCTTTTCTTATTTTATTTCTTTTTCAGCTAATTTTAAATTTTCCACCCAAAAAGCGCTATAATGTATTTTTGAAAATTAGAAAATTCTATGTCCTGGAAAAAAAAATTCCCTCCCCCAACGTAGTTTGTTTTGTGAAGACGTCGTTTATGCTACAGCGTGCTTGCGCGTAGCATAAACGGAAGCTGCAAAATAGTGGAAAGAAGTTCGTGGGTTCAGGGGTAAATACCATGCAAACGGTAAATTTGCCCCAAGTTTGACTATCAGATTCGTTGTCAGCGACCTCAATTACCTGTACAAAAAACAAATTAGAGTGGTCGGTGTTCTGTAGTAGCGTATCTGGATATCTACCTTTTTTTCTTGCTTAAAAACATAGCATTAATACAGTAAGTTAGGTAAACTGACTTTTCGTTTAAAAAATGGAATTATTTCCCTTTCGTTATTAACTTTTTTTTTTCAATTTTTTTTTTTTAATAAATATTTTGTGTTTTATATACATAAAGTACAATTGTTGAATGTAACTGTTTTGATTATATTCGTTGGGGGGCACGATAAAAAAATTAAGAAAGATTAAAATGAAGCGAAATTTAAGTTTCCGTTTCATTTTTACAACAACCGTAAAACAGTGCGTACTCAGCAAGTCTAACGCAATTTATAAGCATATTGACACACTAAATCAACATTTGTTTATTTTTTTTGCATAATTAATGATGGAAGTATTTTTCTGTTTATTTTCTTAACATCTGTTAAAAAATAAATAATTTTTACATTCTCTTGAAAAAAAGAATCAAACTTTTCTCTACTTTCACATGTGTTCCATTTTAACAAACTGAGCCACAGCAACGCGTGGCCGGGTACAGCTAGTATATATATATATATATATATATATATATATATATATATATATATATATATATATATACTTATACAAAAAAAGACAGGAAAAAGAGGAGAAATACTTATGGACTTATATATATATATATATATATATATATATATATATATATATATATATATTATCGTCTTTTGAAATTTGTATATATAACCGAATTGTCCTTTAATTCTGTTCATTAAAATAAAAAGGAATATATGTATATATATATATATATATAGTTATATATATATATATATATATATATATATATACATGTTGAATCGATTATCTTTACATGTTAAAAATGCATGCTTAATCTTCTATGACCTACCCTTTCTTACAGGGACAGAAAGCTGATTGCTAAACAAATCTATTTATCTAATATCTATTTCATAAAACACACACAGCTATAGATTGTGTTTAAGTCGAGAATGGCAGGTAATTGTTATCCCCCATTTAAAATTGTCTTTCTGATAGGGGAAGTCAATTAAATACGGACTGCCCCGTAGCATCCCCGCGTTCTTCCACGCAAACTAAGGAGGTTATTTTGTTAATTATCATGATCGGATGGTAAAGCTAACCTTAGAGGGGACCTCATGTATATATATACAGTGATGATCATATTTATTGGCACGGTAAAATAAAAGTTAAATTTTGTCTAATAAATTCTAAAAAAGGGATTAAATTAAAGAAAATAACAAACTATATTATGTATTTTTAACTGGCCTTTCCGATGCAGCAATCGGATTTTAGAAAAAATAAATAACAAAGGAACAACAAAAATAATTGCAAAAAACCCTTGTTCAAAATTATTGGCACGATTTATTTAATAATCAATTGTATAGCCATTGGCCTTGAGTACCTTCCTCAGTCGCTTTTCATAGTTTACAACCAAGTTGTTGCACTCTTCAGTAGTAATTTTAGCCCACTCTTCCTGACAATAATCCTCCAATTGAATAAGATTCTTAGGCTTCCTTTGCATTACCCTCAATTTTAATGTTCTCCATAAATTTTCAATTGGATTAAGGTCTGGGCTTTGTGATGGCCACTCCAAAACATTAATATGATTGTCCTCAAGCCATTTCTTAGTCAGTTTAGCCGAATGCTTTGGGTCATTATCTTGCATGAACCACCAACGACGACCAAGTGAGAGCTCTTTAGCAGAGTCTTTCAGGTTTTCATCCAATATTTTAACATAATCTTCCTTTTTTATGCTACCTGTGACCTTAACAAGTCGCCCTGGTCCAGAGGCAGCAAAGGATCCCCAAAACATCAAACTGCCTCCACCGTGCTTCACTGTGGGTATGGTGTTCTTAGGCAGGAAAGCTTCGCCAGATTTTCTGTTAATATAAGACACTTAATTATGGCCAAATAACTCTATTTTCGTTTCGTCAGTCCATAGAACACGTTTCCAGAATGCAACATCTTTATCAATATGACGTTTTGCAAAGGCTAGCCTTGCTTTCAGGTGCATATGCTTCAATAAGGGAGTCTTTCTCGGACGACATGCTTTTAAACCAGCTCTCTTCAAAACTCAACCAATAAATCGCTATCTAAAAATTATCTGAAAAAAATTATTCACTGAATTAGCGTTAAACAAGCATAATATAGCTATAAAAAAGTTCAGAAAGCACGTAAACCGGAAATTGATTGATATTATACTGATACTAAAAGAAAAACAAAGCCGTGCTGCATCGGAAAGGCCAGTTAAAAATACATAATATTTTTGTTATTTTCTTTAATTTAATCCTTTTTTTTAGAATTTATTAGACAAAATTTAACTTTTATTTTACCGTGCCAATAAATATGATCATCACTGTACATATATATATACATATATAAATATATATATATATATGTATATATATATATATATATATATATATATATATATATATATATATATATATATATGTATATGGCATGATACCGTTGACAGAAGGATTTTTGTCACATTGCCGGAGTAAGCAACGTGGAGACGGGCTTTTACAAGATGGGTTATAATTTGGGAATTCTAGGCGTTGTATGTCTAATACGATGGTGCCAACATTAAATTCAGTCTTCCTAAACATCGACTTACTGCTGGCATTTAAAAACGCCGTCTCAGGAGACGTTTGCCTGGATGTAGCGCCAGTCAAAATTTCTAGCAACAGCATTCTTACAGTGAGTATCCACAGTCTGTGAGGACTGAAAGAAGCCACCATATGTATATACCTATACATATATATATATATATATATATATATATATATATATATATATATATATATATCCCACACACACATATATATATATTTCACACACACATTTATATAACACACACGCATGCATATATATGTGTATATTAGACACACACACGTATATATTACACCCACATACACGTATATTACACACACAAACACATAAACACACACACACACACACACACACATATATATATATATATATATATATATATATATATATATATATATATATATATATATATATATATACAATTTCCAAAGAAAGAGGGCAAATATCACTGTATTTCAGTAGTTCATGAACTAGGAATGTTTTAGATACATGTAATCTACTTTGTAATGCTAACTATTCATGAGGGCTGTCGTATGTATAATTGTATTAATAAATTTTGTATTATTCCCGGGATTCAGCTTACGCGAAGTTATATAGTGAGGATTACGTGTGTTGAATGGTTTCGGATGACCGGGCCGTATTCCATCCAAAGTTGGGAACTGCAATATTTAGCATGCACACACAACCATATGGTAAGAAATATTCAAGAAAAACTATTTATTGGTGCAAGAGCTACATTGCGGTTTTTGAACTTTTTATCTAATCAATTTTTGCCATCTCATGCAGAAAAAAAAACTCATCTTAATTATATGTGGTATTTTGATGTCTGAAACAAGTTTAGTTTATAAACAAAATTGACAATCATTGATCCTTTCCTAGACCTATTTTTACTGTTTTGTCCCACATTTTCAAAAGCCTCAGTAAAACGTTTTGGAAATAAATATCCTGCAAATGACGTTTTTCTCCTCACACGAGAGGGAAATTTCTTCTACATCTGCAAGCTTGTACGATTCAGATTTATTTAGACGACACTTAAATCTTGTTGAATAAAACATTTCTTTTATTTTTTCTAAAATTAAATGGCTAAGTTCAAAAAGGCGCTCTTTTACATATTTCGAGCATATCGCCGAAGTATATTTTTTCTGAAAGAAGCTTTTTCGCCTCATATTTAGTGTTGATTGTAGTTGACTGAAATTGAGAGCAATCTAGTTCTTGCCAATGAAATAAATTTTCTGTTAAAATTTTCGCATAGATGCTTGAGTTTAAGTAAAAAAAAAGTCAGATGTATAATTTGCCAAAGCCTTGAGAATATATTTAAGATGATTATGATTGTCCGTGAAAGCCAAACAATACATGCACTGTGTGAAGTCTGTTTTCATGCATTTCTTTCTTACAATCAACCTGTCTGTTTCCATATGTGACAGGTTTTTCTCGTTTCCTAGGGTATAAATATCCTATATTTTATTTATGCTTGTTGAAAATGTTATATTGCGTAATCTTATCATAGACACCTCGCTTACTTCTTGTTCATATAAAGTATTTATCCTGTTATTTACGAGAATGTTTTTCATATTAATTGCAAACTAATTAATTAAGTACTTTACATTGTGTATTTTATTGAACTATCTGTCGTAGGTTTATATGATTATTTCTTTATGTTTTACCTATGTGTGTACATTTGAAACTTTAAATTTTTATGGGCACAGAATCATGTATTTTAGATTTAGATGGGTATGCAATTACATTGTCAGTTGTAAACTCAATTTCTGTAATCGACTAATTTTAAGATAGCACGCAACAATCTCAGGCTTTAAAGATACATGTTCTAATAAAATATATTTACATGATTTTAAAGTACTAACTGTCAAATAATGTGTTTAAATTTGAAAGATCTGGTTACGTTAATCTCAATGATAAAATATTTTGCGCCTCGAGACATATGTTTAAGTAAAAAAATATAGCTCGTTTAATGTTAGTTTTAAAGAGATAACCGTTAAGAGATGAGATGCTGAGAAGATGGCATCAGTGACAAAAAATGATGCTGACTACTCAGACTTTATATTCGACAACTGTATTGGAATATGTTAGAGGAATTCACGTACGCTTTATTGGTAACTATAAATTAACGTTGAAATAGCAAATAAATTGAAGATGAATGATATTGTTTTCAAGATGTAGAAATACATTATTTCACTGTCAATAAAAAGATAACGCTTAAAACATTTGCTTTTTTTTTGCAAATGTTAGAAAAATAGTAATTTATGCACATTTGCAATTCTGCATTTCACTGAGAAATCATAATGACAGAAATTTAGGGTCACGGGGGCGAAGTTAAGCGCCACATTAATCTACACATGCAAACATATCAGGGTAGTTTTGCCGTCTGACTATTATAATGTGGAAGTTAGTTTGCTATTTTATAAATAAATCCCCTAGTCAAAGGGAGGACAGTCTGCAGAGAAAATTATATAGTAATCTCAGTGTATTTAAAAATGAAAATCGGTCAAAAGCAACGAAAAATCGGAACAAATGTTTTTCACCAAAGCTACTTACCGTTTCACAAGTCAAGTATCATGATTGTTAAACCCACGAGATTTACACCGGAAATTGCTTCGGACTAAGCCAATTCTTCAAGTTTGATTCTTGGAGATTAATGGCGTTTTTAGGAGATAGAAAAATACTTTATGCGTGAAGGAACTTGAGCTTAAATGTAAAAACAATATTGGAAATAAATTGACGTTCAACGGGAAAACATACTATAGTACAGAAATGCAAACTTATTCGAAGAAAATCGTTGAAATCAATATTCTGCATTATATATATATATATATATATATATATATATATATATATATATTTAACTGTCAAATAATATGAGTTGACATTTGGAATATCTGGTGACTTTGAACTCAATGACAAAGTGGTTTGCGCTTAGAGACATAGGTAAAAATATAGCTCGCATAGTGTTAGTTTTAAAGAGATAACCGTTAGGAGATGAGATGCTGAGAAGATGGCTTAAGTTACAACATGATGCTGAATACTCAGATTTAAAAATTCGACAACTGTATTGGAATATGTTATATATATATATATATATATATATATATATATATATATATATATATATATATATATACTAGCAGGGGTGCCCGGCGTTGCTCGGGTGTTTGGAGGTGTATGCTGTGCAAAAAAAGCAAAAAAAAAACAAAAAAATGGTTAATTTTTTAAAACTTTGACCCCTATTATGACCCCTTAAAATTTATTGTTTCGGGCTCAAATCACTTTATTAAGTTAGATCCAGGTTCAAGGAACCTATATCTAAAATTTCAAGTGTTTAAACCCAAAATTAGGAGTTTGGTAGAGTTCTTAAAGGTCAAATCGTTGAAATTTGACCCCTTCACAGCCATATTTCTGGCTGATACCCGTCACATCGATTTTCCCACATCTCAGTACCCGGTATTTCAAATTTCGAGTCTATAGACAAAAAATTGACAGATTTATTGCGTAGGGAAATGTACGCAGAAAAACAGACACACAGACACACAGACAGAAAGACAGACACGTTCACTTTTATAGATATATAGATATATATATATCCAGTTGAGCACTATACCCTATAAACTTGGATTTGTACCAACTATAATGGAAAAGTTGAACTTCAACTTGCCCCTCAAGAACATACCAATGACAAGTAAAAAAAAACTACCTGTAAAACCTCACCCTTAGAATTGAAGAATAAATTAGGAGAATGTGATGGAAGGCATATTTCTTTTTGAAAGGAAAAATACAAAACACAATCAAACAGATTACCACGGATTCACCAATCAAGATACAACCCCAATAGTCGACCAACTCGACAATTTTCAGACGGACCTTATCGAACTTACCAACAAAGTATCCTTTCACGGCCGAAAAAAACTCATTCCAACATCACCTAGACAAACATACTAAAAATATTAACACTTCCAAATTAGTGTAATGTCAAAGCAGAAAAAAACGCAAAACTTCTACACAATCCACACACAAAAGAACCTAAAACTACTTAAAGAAAACATTATTACACACTTAAACATCAGATACAGATCTAGTCAAAGGCATCGACTTAGACAGCAAAAATATCACTGACACACTGGAAATTAGTGGCAGAGTAGGAAAACTATCAAGTAAGGCGGTATACATTATGCTTAAGGACCATAAACCCAAATTTGAAATAAGGCCTCAAACGAGACTTATAAACCCCACGAAGCCAAAAAAAGGATTAATTAGTATCAGAATACTAGAAAGAATCAATTTACAAATAAAAACCAAATATAAACTAAACCAATGGATTAGCACCAATGACACAATTACATGGTTTAATAATATCAAAAACACAAGGAAAAAGGTCGCATTCATCCAGTTCGACATTGAAAACTATTATCCTTCAATATCAAAAGAACTGTTTGACGAGGTCTTAGACTTTGCCTGTCTACTCATACCGATAACCATCAGAAATGGAGATTATCAAAAAATCTAGGAAAACAGTACAAATCAGCCAAAACACCCAATGCACTAAGAAGAACCACCCCGGATCATTTTACCTCTGAATGGGATCCCTGAATTCAGCTGAGGCAACCGACCTAGTAGGTCAATTTATTCTATATAATCTCACAAAAACTATAGATAACAAAACATACGACTATATAGAGACCATGGCCTTATCGTAGTTGAAAATTCAAATGCCCCTAAATGCGAAAAATTTAAAAACCTTAAATAAAGAAATAAACAGAATACGTCTAAAACTAGACATTAAATCTAACGTAAAAAATGTATACTTTCTCGATATAAGTCTCAACCTCTAAAATAACTCATATGACCCTTACACTAAATACAATACTTACCCACTCTGCATAAACCCCCTATACAACCACCCAAAACATATTAAACATATCGCTACATCTATCGAAAAAAGGTTTAGTAATAATTCCTCTAAACTTGAAATATTCAACAAACATGAAACATTTTGGAGCATGCCCTCACAGAAAGCGGTCACCCAAACACAACCTTTAAGTACATTGAACCTAATCCATCCAATAACGCAAACAAAAAATACAGCCAAGAAAATGAGTTGGTTTTACCCCACTTCAATATAATGGTTAAAAGGAAACTAGGCAAAAAATTATTTCAACTAACAACAACCACTTTCCACCCAATCACCCACTACACAAACTATTTTATAAAACCACACTTTAACTTAGCTACAGCGGCACTGATAACCTAGAACAAATAATCAAGAAACAAAATAGAAAAATATTTAAGAAAGATGAGAACACAAATAACACCAGCAGAAATAATTGTAACTGCGCAAACAAATCTTAATGCCTACTAAATCAAAAATGCCTACAAACGGAACTAGTTTATTAAGCTACAATTACACCTGAAGAAAACCCAAACGACAAAAAATACTATATTGACCTGGAAAGCACTTTCTTTAAAGATAGGTTTAGAGTACATAAATGCTCCTTTACAAATTCCAACTGCCCTAACAAAACCTCAGTAACCTCCCAATATCTAGATCTAATCCAAAATGACCTTACACCAACCATCACGTGGGAAATCCTCAAAAAATCTAACGTATGTAAATATTTCGACTCCCCATGCCTCCTCTGCTTGAATGAAAAACTTTTTTTTATATTCAGTTGTAAAAATAGAGACAAATTACTAAATAAAAACATGAAACCACCATAAATTGCCGGCATTATAAATCCCACCTCCATATCAATTATTCACCGTTCTGAAACATACCCTAGACAACATCCTGTTAAGAACCGCTGAATAATACACACAATACACCCATCTACCGCAGTTACCGTAACTGTAACATCAACACAACCAACCCCCTTTACTCAACTCTCCGCATATCCTATATTACCCTACCCATTTACACATTCATCTACCCATGAATCCTACTACCCCAACCCACTTACAAAGTACGACTAAAACTCTCCACATTTATATGAATGCACATACGTGGAACGTGTATAGATATCTGTATATATATATATATATATATATATATATATATATATATATATATATATATACATATATATATATATATATATATGTATTGTTTGTAGATAGTCCAGAAACACTATTATATTTACTTACTTGTCTATTTACGTGAATGTATCTTCACATGTATGTGTATGTGAGAACATGTACGTATCCCTGTGTTTATTTCTCTATATACGCTGGCATGATTATGTGTAATTTTGAGTCGTATGCATGCATAGATATATATTTGTATGTTTATGTCTGCGTGCACATGTATATGTATTCATGCATCTGATGTCCTAGTGACTATATGCATATATGTATCTATGTATTTGAGCATGAGTGGGCGTATATGTACAGATGTAGCTATGCCTGGATGTATATATATATATATATATATATACATATATATATATATATATATATATATATATATATATATATATATGTATCTGTATGTATGTATATGCGTATATCCACAATACACTTCACACTGGAAATAAAGTTAAGCATAGCTACTGCCCAAAGCAACATGTTAGGAGCCCCCTCTATGTATATGAACCTGATAGGTAATTTTTAAATTTTATATCCCATTTTAATCCCCTTTCACCTAGAAACTATGAAATAACCCCATCTAATAAGCAAATCAAATCAATACAGACCCCTAAAAGTTTAATCAAGAACATGCATTTCGAACATAACTTCAACATGTCTACCTAACCTTGCATTATCAACACCCGCGTACCTATTTATCCTTTATCTATTCATTCATTTATCTATGCTAACATTACAGTACTAACTCAGCATCAATATAAGCATCTCTGTGCATATATGTATATACGTCTGTATGTGTATTTATGTTTATATTTTATGAATATATATTTGTATAATTGTATATGCTTATATATATATATAATATATAACCCCCGCAGTATTAACTAAATTAACTAAATTAAATTATTTACTCACTTATATATATTTTTATTATTATTAATTTGAATAAAATAAAATATGAATGAACGCTTCTATAAAAGAACTCATATCCCTGACGTAAATTTCATGTAGCCAAGGCATTTCGAAATACAACCGCTGAGAAACAACGCGTGGATCTCTATAACTGAATTTTCTGTCCTAAAGTTTACACAATGGCAAGAAGGGACAAGAAAAATAAGGTACCAACAAAATACTGATTAATGTGCACCTAAGGCGTATTTTATTGCATACATGCATGTATATATATATATATATATATATATATATATATATATATATATATATATATATATATATGTATGTTTATATATATATATGAAAGCGAGAAAGAGTGATTAAATTGTTCATATTTCATAGATAGTTAAATTTTATATAACTAGAAATGTATTTAAGTTTAAATTTGCCCTCACAGATATGCATATATATGCATATGAAATGGTTATATAACGTATGTCTATACATACATACAATGGAATTCCAAAGTCTAGCGTTTCTGGGGAAGAAACTACTGGTGTAGAAATATTTTTTACATCTAGGGATCTCTACAGTGTGGGGGTGGGATTTTGCAGCTTGTCGGGTCTGTCAAGTGTTTCACGTCGTGGTGGCACAAGTGCTTTCAGTTCGTTAGAGCATTCATCATTAAAATACTTGTAGAACAGGCAGAAGGATGCAAGTTTTCGTCGATGGGGCAGAGGTTGAAGCTTAGATGCCAGTTCAGGGCCTATCATATTGGCGATTCTCTTTTGAACCTTGTCAAGATGCACCAGCCCTAATATGACATGAATACTCCATACATTGGCGAATGGTTGCCTCATAGAAGTAGAGGATACTTTCGGGTGTTAATAATTTTCTAGCACGGTAGGGAGAGCCCACCTTTCTTGCAGCGGCCCTGGCAATGCCCTCGATGTATTTGTCCCAACTCATGTTTCATGTGAACGTTAGACCAAGGAGATATAAAGACGTACTCTCAAAGAGTTGTTGGCCATTGCCATAGGTGGTATAGAAGGTTTCTTGTTATTATTGAATGAAACTAGTTTAGTATTGGCGGCATTGAACGTGACCATCCATTTTGTCCCCATTACACTACAGATTGGAGATTATCCTCTAGTGTTTCTGCCATTTCTTTAAATATGTGTTCATTTGTTTTCCTGTCGTGCCTGTTATAGAGTGTGGTGTCATCAGCATATATACCCACCTTAGAGGAAATTTTGTCGGGGAGGTCATTTATGTTGGTTTGTTGGTTGTTTTTGTTTTACGGCATACCAACCATTTTCGGGTTATTTAATGCCGAATCCCCAGATTTTGAAAAAAAAAATTAATAGAATATGTTTGTTGTTTTCACGTCGGTTTATATTCAACCACTAGTTATGACCCTAACTGGTACTACAACTCCGGGTCAGAGTCGACCTGGGAGCAATGGTAATTAAAGGGTGGCTCCACACTCCCCAAAGGCCACAAGCTAGGCCCCTCACCACTGGATATAGTTTAAGGTCATATCCAGGACCCCCATTGTCAAAAGCCTTAGATATATCTAGAGTTACGGCTCTGCCCTCCCCCGCTTTGTCCACTGAATGGTATATACGTTCAGAGATTACAGTAAGGATGTCTGCTGTGGAACGGGCTTGTCTAAATCCACATTGTTGGTCAGTCAGAAGCTTAGCATCTGTAAGGTGATAGACTAGAGCATGGTTTATTAAGGTCGCAAATATTTTGGCAAAAAGTGGGATGAGGCTAATGGGGCGATAATTTAATGGGTCAGTCCTTTCGCCAGAATTCTTGAATACTGGTACGACAGAAGCAGTTTTCCAACAGCCCGGAAAGCAAGATTCATTAAGTCATATGTTGTAGAATTTGGAGAGAACTGGAGTTACTTCGGCTGAACATTTTTTAATAGCACAGCTGGGATGAGATCGAGTACACATGCTATTGAAGTGTCAAGGTTTTTTTTATGATAGCATGCACCTGAGCAAGGGTGATTTTCAGATCGTCTAGCGTGGCGTCTGTTCGCATAGGAAAGTCAGGTAGGGGGTGGTTGGAAGGGTTCAGTGTGGAGTTCGACACAAACCAACTGGCAAGCACGTAAGCCTTTTCGGTTGTTGAGCAAACAACCTCGTGATTGTTAGTTGGGGGGTTGTTGCTTGCCCATTATTTACTACACTGTTATAGATTTTCCAGAAGTCACGAGTTCCTAGTTTTTGTGCTTCGATGCGTTGTTTAGTGGTTTCCATAAATTCTCTCTTAGCTGTCGCTATTTCTTTCTTAACGTTACTTCCAGCTTCTATGTACTTCTGACTGTTTGAACTGGACTTATGTCGGTAAAATCTGCAGTATGCATGCTGCCTTTGAGCAATGACAGTTGCGCAAGTCGAAGTAAACCATTGGGGAGAGTGGGGATTTCTATAGAATTTCCGCATGGGGACATGTGCTTCGATATCAGTTTTGAACAATTCAGTGGTCTCGTTTGCACAATGTTCAGCAGGAAGAGAAAAAATATCTCCCCATGGGGCATCTCTGATAAGATCTCTGAATGCTTTCCAGTCAGCCTTTTTATAATATCTTGTTTTTAGCACTGACTCTTCCGGTTTGGCTCTAAAGTTAAGAGCGATTGCAATTATTATTACTGCATGATCAGCGTTCCCAAATGGGCTTTCGGCATTCGTGATACAATCATCAGGAACTGTGGTCAAAAACAGATCTAAACGTGATGCGTGTTGTTGTTCCTGATTAGGGAAACGGGTTAGAAAAGTAACAATTTGTGATAAGGAGTGAGATATACAGAAGCTATGAGTTCTGCTGCCCGCTGCATCTGTGTGAGTAGAGAATCCAAGCAAGTTTTTGTGATGGACATTAAAGCCACCAAATACATGTACTTGTGCGCTAGTGTCGGGTGAGAGTGCTGTGTCTATGCTGTCAGAGACTTTGTTTATTATGGTACAGTCTTTGGTCGAGGGAGAGCGGTAGAGAAAGTAAAAGTAGCTAATGTTGTGTGGCATGATTATGCTAAAGCACATAAAGTTTTGATCATCCGAATTTAGGTTTGTTTCTCTAGTCAAGGGAAGGGTATTAGGAATGGTAACTCCAAGTCCGTGCATATGTTTGTCAGAGTCCTTGCAGCAGGGTGGGAGATATCCATGCATGTTAAAGTAGTTAGAGGGGATGAGGAATGTAGGTTAGTCTCAATTAGTGCTAAGATATCTGGGGTATTTGTTAGGAGAAATGCTTCAACATTAGCTAAAGTAGTTTTAAGCCCACGGATATTTGTGAATGCAAGCCTCAAGATAGGAGGAAAGTTTGATTGATTTGACCCTAAGCCTAGTTTAAGCTTATTTTTTAGATTGTATTGCCATCATATATTTTAACGAGATTCAGTTAGGTACGGGGGAGCTGAACAGGAGGTTATGCAGAGTACCACACATGCATCACAACTAGACCATTAGCTGACCCTCCTTCAACTAGGACTGTGGGCTGAGGAAAACCCACCGGGGATGAGTGCAGAACCCCTTTCCATGGGCGACCTGGCACTACAAACATCCAGATATTATACAACTGCGTATGCAGCAGCCATCCAAGTGCTACCAAAGAGTTAGGGTCCCTGTACTACCAGTCGGAAACAGCAGCCAGTAACTCTCAATCCGGTATCCTCAACAAATCAGAGGAAGGTCAACCCAATGTAATTGCTCAGGCATATATGGTACTCAAGCACCCTCAAGTGCCCAGTTTTAGGGGTGGGGTGAATCGTGAGTGGGGAAACAGCGTTCATGGCCCTAGACAAGAAACAAGATCTACCATTGGGTGTTTCTCTCGAATCACTTTATTAGTGTCTCTGCGACTGACTAATATGTAAAGAAGGAGTATGGAAGCCGGGCGATAGACAGAACCTATCTACTCCTCAAGCAATTTAGGTTTGCAAACCGGTAATTTGTTTTAGTCACCAGCGTTAGGAAGGTTTCTATCCAAGACTGAAGAGGCCGCCCTCCACTTTCCTTTAGTTTCAGAGTTTTCCTTCTCCTAAACGGATGATCTGGAAAGATCTACTGGGTCCGTTAGCACTGAGAGGCTTTGCTGGGTTCTAATCCAGGTATTTCTGTGACCCCGCGTGTTTATTTAATGTTACCGGGTTAGGTTGTAGAGGTTATATATCTGCTGAATAGTTACACTCCTCAAAGTTTATTAAGGACATTGCTATTTTATTGTTAGTGGATAAAGGGGGTGAGTAGAGTACTATGATTGTAAGAAGTTTTGTTAGAAAGGAGATAATGTTGTTTGCGGCTTTCCATTTATATACATTTTTTTATTCATGTTAGCTTGCGTCTAGGACAACATTAATATGTGAGTAGGTGTAAAGAATTGAACTACGAGTTGTGCCCAAACTATATTTTAGATGTCAGGAGGGCTTGAGATGCGAGTGCAATATAGTACGGATAAAAAAGTAAGTTTGGAGTCATGTGTAATCAGGTAAATAGATATATGGGCAAGTTTTTAGTAGATGCGAATAAAGTTGAAGGTACAGAGTGTGTTTCTATTATTGAGGGTAGATAATTTCAGCTTTCAAGTAAGAGTCATGACATTAACATAACAGCGAGCATTGGTTAAGTTACGTATTAATCGTTGAAAAGTTATCTACGAGGAGACATAGTTATGTAATGCAGTCCGCTTTGCTTCCGAGTACATACTTTGGCTGTTAAGTACCTAACTGGAATAGGAATGAACTCCAATGCATGTCGAAGAGGTAGAATTGTATAGATGTTTAGTGATGACTAAGCAGTTAGCATGTGAGGGTTAGAGGCTGGAAGTTAAAGATTCCACTACAAACGCTGTGCAATATAGGAGTTCAGTGGCGGTTTAGTTGGAATGAGCAGATTGTTAGCGTTCAAGATACAGGGGTTAACTTACAAATAACAGATCTCCATTAGGATTTAGAGTTTCAGGTAAGTTTTTTTGGCGCATGCAGGTTAGACACACATAGTCTTCTTGGAGGTAACATGTATATTGGGATTTCGTAGCTAACCGGTTACAAGAACTAGTGCATGGCGATTCGGAATTGGTATTCTGTATTTATAGGCAGAGATTCAGGTCAGTCACAGAGCATAGCATCCAGTTAGGAAAAATAGCCCTAGTATCACAGCTAAGATACCGTATATTTCAGTTACGAATATAGTGAAA
Source organism: Euprymna scolopes (assembly GCF_053919585.1). Taxonomy (NCBI): domain Eukaryota; kingdom Metazoa; phylum Mollusca; class Cephalopoda; order Sepiida; family Sepiolidae; genus Euprymna; species Euprymna scolopes. The sequence continues at coordinate 35,725,868 of NC_136497.1, forward strand.
GTTAAATTGGGGGCACTTATTTTTTTTAATTTTTTAATTTTTAAATTTAGAATTTTTTATTTATTTTTCTTTTTTTGCATCTAACCATGGCTGTTAATATAAAGTTAATACAGTTCTTCTGTCATCTAAATAAGCTAATAGGGATTTCCCCTCCCCACTACTACCCCAATGTAACATGGTAAAAAGACAGAAAAAATTAGTCAGGAAATTGTCTTAAAATAAGTGAATTAAGAATGGTTAAGATGTGTGAGAAATAAAAAATATTATAAAACTACATAGAATGATATGAGCCCAACCGGAAAAAGAGGGTTAGATTTGATTGACTTTAAAAAAGTGAGCGTAAAAATGTACTTAGCTTAAAGTTACATCTTCGAAGTGTGGATTATCTCTCTCTCTCTCTCTCTCTCTCTCTATATATATATATATATATATATATATATATATATATAATTTACACCTCGAAGATGTAACCTTAAGCTAAGTACATTTTTATGCTCAATTTTTTAAATTCAATCAAATCCAACCCTCATTATATATATATATATATATATATATATATATATATATATATATATATATATATATATATATCCTATGTTCGTCTGTGCGTGTACGTAGTAATGTACTGCAATTGGTAAATATGAAAACATTAAATCTCTATCGAAGCGATTTGGCATTTTTCCCGCTTTTCTTAAGTGCTCTTTCATGTTCTGTACATGCAAAATATATATTTTAAATGCCATTCTGCTGAATAATGAAAAGGACATATTACGAAAGAGAATTTTCAATAGACCAGCACTAATTGCGTCATTGAACAACAAAAAGATAATTTGAGTGGCAATGCAATAAAAATGGGATAGCCGCGTAACATTTTCAAATGTGTCTCTTTTTTTAACGAACTAACCAATTACTGTTGAAGAACTACCTCATTTATAAATAAATGCGCATGCCGTTATTTACTAGTTTGAATACCTTTCAATGATTGCTACATAATATATACGAATTTGAGATGTCAATTTCTTATCTCTAAAATCAGCAAGGATATCCAAATATGATCTAGATAGCCTACGATTGCATGAACTTATGCAAACGGATACAAAATACTTAGCAATATTTACTATTTTTAAATAATGGTAATTTGAAACTTGCAGTCAAAATGTACTTCAAAAGTTATAAAACGCTCTGTATATAGTGTAGTTAAAAGTTCAAAATTGGTTCAATACTTATAATTATTGGATTTCTGGCTACATATTTTATAATTATTTTTGAAAATTTTAAATTCATACAGCCATGCAAATACTAATCGTCAGATGTTTTAATATTCGAAAGACATATGCATGAACTTGAGTTTATATTCGAACATCCTCCCGTGCACGAGGGAAACAAAACTAGAATCAGAAGTCCAGGCAACTATGTGCTTCAGATATAACATACAACATAATATTAGCTATTTGTAGTTGTTCCTCTGCTCTCCCTCATCCCAGGACTTTATCCTAATATAGAAAGTATTTGACAGCATAGATATAGCACCCTCTCTCGATACTAACGAACATTTATATGAATTTTATAAATGGAAAATTATTGTACATGTATTTGGTGACTTCAATGTCCACTACAGTAATTGGCTTTGTTTTTTTTTCTTACGGAGACGCAGCTGGTAGCAGAACACATACCTTCTCTATATCTCCTTCTCTATCATAGACCGTTACATTTCAAACACGTTTTCCAGACGGGCAAGATCAACATGCCTCTATTCTAGACCTATTTCTGACAACAGTTCCCGATGATTGTATAACGAAAGCCGACATCCCACACGGGAATAATGATCATGCTGTGATAATTGAAAAAATCGCCCTAAATTCTCGACGCAAAACTGAGGAGCGGCTGCTCATAACAACGAGGTATTACAAAATAGCTTAGTTGGACCCATCAGACGCCGAATGGGGAAATATCTTTTCTCCTCCAGCTGAACAATGCGCAAGTCAGACCGCCGAATAGTTCAAACCTACAATTGGAGCACGTTTCCACACGCAAGCCCCACTCTCCCCAATGGTTTACTTCTACTTGTGCAGCTGCCATTACTCCAAGGGAGCATGCATACAGAAACTTTACCCGACATGAATCCATCAAGCACAGAAAGAATGAACCCGAGATTTTTGGAAAAGGTACGCCATTGTAGTAAATAATGGGCAGTCGATAATTCTCCTACTCTCACAAAATGATGAGGTAGTTTGTACGGTACCGAGGATGCTAACCTGCTTGCCAGTCGGTTTGCCTCAAACTCCACATTGGACACAGCAAAGCACTTCCTCTTTGACTTTCCTTTTCGGACGCACACCACACTAGATGATCTGAAAATCACCATTTCGCAAGTGCATGGTATCATAAAAAACGTACACCGCGAAACCATGGAGACTCGATCTCATCCCTTCTATTCTATTAATAAAAATGCACCGCTGAGGATTCTGTAGTTCTGCCTTAACAAATCTTGCTTTCCTGATTGCTGGAAACCTGCTTCAGTGGTACCAATGTTCGAGATTTGGGTGAAAGTACTGACCCATTCAATTGTTGCCCATTTTCCTCTTCCCGCTTTTCGCCAAAATATTTGAGTCCTTTATTAATCACGTTCTTGTCTATCACCTTACAGCTTCTAAACTTCTGACTGACAATCTATATAAATTAAAACGAACCCGTTTCACAGCAGATATCCTTACAGTAATCTCTGGACGTATATACAGTTTACTGAGAACAGCAGAAGGAAATAGAGCGGTGGCTCTTTATATATCTAAGTTTTTGACGAGGTATGGCACGATGGTCTTCTATGGAAAATCAGATTATCCGGAACCACTGGAAGAATACATCATTTAATTAAATCCCTTTAAATTAAGAGAAGAATACAGATTGCCCTCGACGGTCAAACATCTAAACAATATGATATAAATGCAGGAACGCCTCAGGGGGTCTATCAAGGACATTTATTAGTCCTAATATTTATAAATGACCTACCTTTAGCTGCTTCCACTGCACGAATTTTTACCTATACCCTCTCCCAGTAACAATGGAAATGGAAGCATAGTAATGCCCTTTTTTAACCAGGTTACCTACTAAAACCAACATGACTCAAAACTTACTGTTTTACCCGTACTATATTGCACTCGAATCTCATGCCCTGCTATCATCTAAAATATAGTTTGGGCACAACTCGTAGTAAAATTCTTAACACCTACTCACACTCTAATATTATACTAGACCCAAGCTCACATGAATAAAAAAAATAAAAGGAAAAAATAAAAAATATATATATACAAAAGAGAAAGCCTCAAACCACATTATCTCCTCCTAACAAGCTTCCTTACAATCATAGTTGCTTACACTGCATGAGCTCTACTCAACCCCTTTATCCAGTAACAATGAAATAACAACGCCCCTAATCCACTTTGAGGAGTGTAACTATTCAGCAGATATAACCTCTACAAACTAACCCAATAACATTAACTAACCACGCGGGGTCGCAGAAATACCTGGATTAGAACCAGGCACGGAGCAAAAATGGATGGTAACGTTCAATGCCACCAAGACAAAACTGGTTTCATTCAATAATTACAAGAAACCTTCTCTACCACCTATAGCAATGGCCAACGACTCTTTATCGGAGAGTACGTCTCTCAAGCTCCTTGGCTTAACGTTCACAGGAAACATGGGTTGGAACAATTACATCGAGGGCCGCTGCAAGGAAGGTGGGCTCTCTCTCCCGTGCTAGAAAACTTCTAACACCCGAAAGTATCCTGTACGTCTATAAGGCCACTATTCGCCCCTGTATGGAGTATTGCTGTCATATTTGGGCCGGTGCATCGGCTACTAGTCTCTCGCCCCTTGACAGGGTTCAAAAGAGAGTCGCAAATCTGATAGGCCCTAAACTGGCATCTAAACTGCAGCCTCTGTCCCATCGTTGAAACGTTGCATCCCTCTGCCTGTTCTACAAGTATTATAATGGTGAAAGCTCTGAAGAACTGCAAGCACTTGTGCCCCCACGACGTGAACACCCTTGACAGACCCGACAAGCTGCAAAATCCCACCCCCACACTGTAGAGATCCCTAGATGTAAAAGATCTTTCTACTCCAGTAGTTTCTTCTCCAGAACTGTTAGACTTTGGAATTCCATTCCAGGTCACTGCTTCCCCAACTGTACTGACATGCATAAGTTCAAGTGCAACGTGAACCAAGATATCGCTGCCCTAATCCCTACATAGTACCCCAGTAGATGTTTCCCCTGATTGTAGCCCCCTACACCAAAGTGGCAATGTGCCTTGTTTGGGGTGAAAACGTAAAAAAACAACAAAAAAAATTGTCTCTGAGTTTAATATATTTGCTCATGAAACCACGCTCTATAACAGGCATGACGGGAAAACGAATAAATATGTATCCAAGGAAATGGCAGAAAAACTAATGAAATATCTCCAATCCGTAGTGGAATTGGGCAAGAATGGATGGGCACATTCATTGCTTCCAAGACTAAGCTTGTTTCTGTCAATAATGACAAGAAACTTTCTCTAACACCAAGAGCAATTTCCAAAAACACATTCCCTTAAATTACTTCCTTTAAACTCCTTGGCCTAAGGTTTTCCGACAACATGAATTAGAACATATACAGGTGGAGCATTGCAACGGCTGTTGCGAAGAAGGTGAGCTCTCTATATAGTGCTAGAAACAATTACGCCTGAAAGTATCGTTTACCTCTCTAAGACCAACATTCGTTCATGTATGGAGTACTATTGTCACATTTGGGCTGTTTCATCTGCTTCTTGTCTCCCATTTCTGGACAGGGTTCAAAAGAGTGTAACCAACCTAATAGGTCCTGAAAGCTTCAGCCGCTGTCCCATCGATGAAGTGTTACAGCCCTCTGCCTGTTCCACAAGTATTTTTTGGTGAATGGGCTGCCGAACTATATACACGTGTATCACCTCGACATAAATACCTCCGACAAACCCGAAAAGCAGCTAAATCTCACCCTACACTACAGAGTTCCCGAGGTGTAAGAAAACCTCCTCCAATAATTCCTATTTCTGTACAATCTTGTTGCGGCTCCCGACATCAAAAATTGAATGCTTGTTGATTCTTAACCCGTTTTGATGAATGAATTACTTTATGTAGTCGTGACTAGCTTTCTTGGCCTTCAGGACAAGATCAAAGTGTAGTATTTGTTCCGGCAGATGCTGCACTTAAGATAATTTGTACCAGTCAATGGGGGGGAAACCCTCTATACTGGGACAATTATTATTTTTGGTAACCAGAGTGCCCCCTTTTTGCCTACTTTAAGGGGAGCTGGTTTTTACCTCACATTAAAAACGGCCTTGTGCCTAATTTGCTCAGTGGGGGAGCAAATAAATACCATCTGTTCCGGCAGATGCTGCACTTGGGATGGTTTGTGCCAGTCAATGGAGGGGAAACCCTCTATACTAGGACAATTATTATTTTTGGTAACCAGAGTGCCCCCTTTTGGGGAAGCTGGTTTTTTCCTCACATTAAAAACGGCCTTGTGCCTAATTTGCTCAGTGGGGGAGCAAATAAATACCATCTGTTCCGGCAGATACTGCAAGCTATGACTAGCTATGACTAGCAAAGACCAGATGTGGGGGCAACCCCACATGCCTGACCTTTAACCAGCTCCCATTTCCCACCTCTCGGAGGCTGGTCCCCTTTTTCCCTTCCCCCTCCCTTCACTCCTCACATTAAAAATTGGCCTTGTGCCTAATTTGCTCGGTGAGGGAGCAAATAAATACCATCTGTTCCGGCAGATACTGCACTTAAGATAATTTGTACCAGTCAATGGAGGGGAAACCCTCTATACTGGGACAATTATTATTTTTGGTAACCAGAGTGACCCCTTTTAGGGGAGCTGGTTTTTACCTCACATTAAACACGGCCTTGTGCCTAATTTGCTCAGTGGGGAAGCAAATAAATACCATCTGTTCCGGCAGATGCTGCACTTAAGATGATTTGTACCTGTCAATGGAGGGGAAACCCTCTATACTGGGACAATTATTATTTTTGGTAACCAGAGTGCCCCCTTTTTGCCTACTTTTAGGGGAGCTGCTTTTTACCTCACATTAAAAACGGCCTTGTGCCTAATTTGCTCAGTGGAGGAGCAAATAAATACCATCTGTTCCGGCAGATGCTGCAAGCTATAACTAGCTATGACTAGCAAAGACTGGATGTGGGGGCGGCCCCACATGCCTGACCTTTAACCAGCTCCCATTTCCCACCTCTCGGGAGCTGGTCCCCTTTTTCCCTTCCCCCTCCCTTCACTCCTCACATTAAAAATCGGCCTTGTGCCTAATTTGCTCGGTGGGGGAGCAAATAAATACCATCTGTTCCGGCAGATGCTGCACTTAAGATAATTTGTACCAGTCAATGGAGGGGACACCCTCTATACTGGGACAATTATTATTTTTGGTAACCAGAGTGCCCCCTTTTTGCCTACTTTAAGGGGAGCTGGTTTTTACCTCACATTAAAAACGGCCTTGTGCCTAATTTGCTCGGTGGGGGAGCAAATGAATACCATCTGTTCTTCAGATGCTGCACTTCTATTTCTTGTTCTCTTTCGGTGGAGGAGAAGTCCTTCACGACTGAGACAATTTTTATTTTTGTACCTTTTCTCCACGTTAAAAAACGACCCTGGTGTCTAACTCTGCCCGTGGGCAGGCATAGTAAATAGGTACTTTATGTAGTCGTTGCTGATTGAAAGCTGGAATAAGTGTGCTTATATCTATCCTATTTATGTACTGTTGTGTCGCCACTGCTGCATCATCTTTGTGTCCCATGTGCAATGCAAGCTTAGCTTTTTCATAGTTATTTTGCTGGTTTAGCCAATCTTTGGAGTGTACTGACGTAAACATCTAAACGGCCATTTGCCAACTTGAATAGTTTAAACTGCTTATACGCTTCGCAGAGGTATTTTGTGAATGGCGTCAAAAGTCGTGTTAGTTCAGACTTTCATCTAATTGAAGTTTATTGCGTATTTCACGTTAAATACCATGCATTTTAAGTGAAATAAATCTAGCAAGTATTGCACTGTGTATGCATTAGATATCCATTATACCTTCTTCATCCTCCGGATTTTACCTCATTCTAATTTAGAAGGTCGTATAACATTTTGCTCTAATCTAAATATGATTTATTCTATTATCTACATATCGTTTGATGAACGTTTTCCCCAAATGTCTGTACCAGCGCCTCTTAACTCAATTCACACCACTAATACTATACTGATGCGCCCTTTTTCAGCTGTCAAACACTGAAGTCACTGTCCTCTTTAATTTGTTTTTCTTATAGCTGTCAATCCCCTGATACGAAAAGTAATATAAACCTATCGAAAATATCGTGGTTTACTTGCTTTTTTTTTTCAATCACGTAATCTACGATCGACGCAGATGAGTATGTTCTCTTATCAGAAGAGTTATCTGTGTTTTTACATTTCAAATCATTTTCTTCATTGAATCTAATGGTAATTTATTTCCTTTCGTATTGTATTCCGTCGAAACTAAATTTGCACCAATTACACGAAAGGCTAATCCTAAAGAAGCAAAAGCCACACATCATCATTATATTATTACGCTTATCGCTCCGTCCGTTATCATGCTGTGCATCCCTAAAAAAGGAAAGTGGAATATTCCAAATAATTCCAAGTGGAATATTATTCCAAATCTCTTGAAAAGAAAATGAAAAAAAAAAAAAAAAAAAAATTGGTGTCGCTGTTGAGGCAAAGCTAATAAAAATCAGTTGTGTTTCTTGGCATTTTGGCTAAGATCAAAGTGTAGTATCTGTTCTTCAGGTGCTTCCTTTCAATTTCTTCTTTCTCATTGGAAGAGAAATCTTTTACGACTAAGACCATTTTCTTCACGTTAAAAAAAACGACCCTGGTTTCTAAATCTGGCCCGTGGGGAAGCATTGTGAATAGGTACTATGTTTAATGTAACAAATGTAATAAAAAAAGTAACTGGAAAAAGTTATTTCTGATTTAATTGCAAAATGCCCTGGAAATGTCACTTCTGATTAATTACAAAATGCCCTGGAAAATGTCGGTTCTGATTATTTTCTTGTTTACTTGCCTCCCCACAAGAGCGGAATTGGACATGAGGTCGGTTAAAATGTAGGGGGAAACCAGCTCCCCAAAAGGGGCACTCTGGGCAATAACAACAATAAAAATTGTATCAGTAATGAAGGTGTTCTCCCCCATTAACCAAGGCCAAACAAGCGTGGATTTAAGTCACTGGAATACTGAAACTGATACCACACTCAGAAATTCATGCTGAAGGAATGGTTGCCTAATCCCTAACCGTGTTAATGTTTTTATGTATTACTTTCGAAAAGCTGCTGAAACAGTTTATGATTTAAACATTACTTTCTTTCAAGTATATTTTAAGCAGTGGGTTACGGGATATGAAGTCAGTCCTGGAAATTACTGAAGCCTTTTACGATTTTAAAATTACTTTATTTCATGTATATTTTTTAACAGTGGGGTGGGGGATATTAAAGCAATTCCGAAAATGGGTAAACCGTTTACGGATTACACATTACTTTATTTAATGTATATTTTTAACATTGGGGTGGGAAATATGAAGTCAGTTCTGGAAATTGCTGCAACCATTTACGTTTTGGGTATTACTTTATTTAATGTATATTTTTTACAGTAGGATGGGAGATAAGAAGTCGGTCCCGGAAATGTCTGAAAAATACGATTTATACATTACTTTATTTCATGCATAGTTTCAACAGTGGGTGGGGATTATGAGTCAGTTGCAGAAAAAGCTGAAACAGTTTACTATTTAGACTTTAAATTATTTCATATATATTTTAACAGTGGGCTGGGGATATAAAGTCAATCACGGAAATGGCTGAAACAGTTTACGATTAAACCATTACTTTATTTAATGTATATTTTCAACAGTGAGGTTGTGGACATGAAGTTAACCCCGGGATTGAAGGTGATGTGCAAATATATACTATCAGATAGCGTCGCCCAGTATTGACAGAGGTAGGTGGAAAACATATAGGAGCAAAATACCCAGCGTCGCCCGTGATCGAATGAGATAGGTGAACGATATATATTAGCAGAAATTGCGGCCTCACCCGGGATTGGATGAAATATGTGAAACATATATACTATGAGAATACCAAGAATTGATTCATTTCTTTTGTAAGGAAATAATCAGCCCTGGCAAAATATCAAATATATTATTTAAGTAAGGGGGAGCGACATAGTCAGTTAAAGTTATGAAAATTATTGTCGAAATTAGTAACATATCCAATAGTTATGAAAAATGATGAAATGTGAGTTACTTTGCTTGGTGTGTTTCTAATGATGTAAATTGTCCAGACAATATATCAAATATATAAGTAGGATGGGGAGACATAATGTGGGGTTTTAATTATAAAAATTATTGTCGAAATTAATAACGCATCCAGGATTACGAACAAAGATTAAATGTGAGTTAATTGATTGTGTGTTTAAAATAAAATAATCAGCCCAGGAAATATATCAAAGTAATTATGTTAGTAAGAGAGGGCCATAAGGATTGTTTAAATTATGAAAAATAATTGTCGAAATTAGTAACATATCCAATAATTATGAAAAATGATAATATGTTATTTAATGCATTAGTGTGTTTGCAATTAAATAATCAGACCAAACAATATATCAACGTTATTATTTTAGTAAGTGGGGCGATCATGTGGGTTAAAATGATGAAAAATGATTCTCGACATAAGTAACATATCCAAGAATTATGAAAAATTACGAATTGTGAGTTAAGTAATTGGTGTGTTTGAAATGAAATAATTATCCCAGATAATATATCAAACTCATTATTTTCGTAATGGGGGAAAATATTAAAAATAATTGTCGACATGAGTAACATATCCAAGAATTAAGAACAGTGATGAAGTGTGAATTAATGTATAGTTTTGTTTTTTATGAAATACTCAGCCCAGACAATATATCAAAGTAATTTTTAGTAATGAAGGGCGACGAGGATGGGTTAGATTATGACAGAGTATTGTCGAAATTAGTAGCACATCCAGATATTACGAAAAATGACTAAATGTTATTTAATTGATTGGCGTGTTTATAATTAAATAATCAGCCCAGCCACTCTATCAAAGTTATTATATAAGTAAAGGGGAAAGGGGTAAGGAGGGCTTACATTATGAAAAATTATTGTCGAAATTTGTAACATATCCAAGAATTACGAAAAAATGATGAAATATTAGTTAATTGATTAGTGTGTTTGCAAAGAAATAATCAGCATAGACAATATATCAAAGTTATTATTTTATAAAAAGAGAAGGAGTAAACTGTGGGTTAAAATTATGAAAAATGATTCTCGAAGTAAGTAACATATCCAAGAATTATGAAAAATGATTAAATGTGATTCCATGCATTAGTGTGTTTGTAATGAAATAACAATCCCAGACAATATTTCAAAGTTACCATTTTATTAAGAAGGGAGCGATAATGTGGGTATAAATTATGAAAAATGATTGTCGAAATTAGAACCATACCCAAGAATTATGAAAAATGATGAAATGGGGGTTGATTAGTGTGCTTGTAATGAAATAATCAGCCAAGCAAATGTATCAAAGTTATAATTTTTGTAAGGTAGGGCGACAACATTGGCTTAAATTATAAAAAAAATATTGTCGAATTAGTAACATATCCAAGAGTTACGAAAAATGATGAAATGTGAGTTGGTTGATGTGTGTGTTTGTAATTAAATAATCAGCTTAGACAATATATCCAAGTTATTATTTTAGTAAGCTGTGCGATATGGTGAGTTTAAAGGAGGAAGAATTATTGTCAAAATTAGTACCATATCCAATAATTATTTAAAATGATGAACTGTGAATTAATTGATAGTAGTGTTTTTTATAAAATAATCAGCCGATAAAATATATCAACTTTAATATTTTAGTAAAGGGTTGGGCGATAATGCGGGTTTAAATCATGAAAAATTATTGTAGAACATAGTAACATATTCAATAATTATGAAAAATGATAAAATGTGAGTTAATTAACCGGTGTGTTTGTAATGAAATAATCAGCCCGGGAAATATATCAAAGTTATTATTTTGTAAGGGGGCAGTACAGTTTTAATAAAAAAAACTAGAATGATATGATTGCCCCTTCATTCATGCTGAACGCTCGCGGCATGCCTAGCAACAATATATTATATATGAAAAATTATGCTGTGGAATTTCCACTGGTAATATAAATGAATACGTTATAACTTGCTCTGATAAAATATATTAAAGCAAACATCTAAATTTTTCAAAATCATTTAAACCAAAATGTAAATAAAAATTCACAAATATATATCCTTATGTTTACTTGTGAACTGACTGAAACATTTAAAATGTTGAGATACTTGCGCATGATAATAAAATGTAAATAAGTACAGGTTTTTAAGCCGCTAAATTTTTAGGGCACATTCTTCCTCTAGCTTTATCATCTATTATTTAAATAAGAGATATAATGCCATACGCATTCCCTCTGAATCGTTAGAAAGGGAGATCTCCTGGACAAATAATATGTAAAAATAATCACTTTCTTCGTATGGAAATTGCGCTATAGGTTTTCTCATAATCATTAGTTTTAAGATCCGCGCATGCTGAAAAATGGTCGTTTCATTTTCATTTTGTTTTATAATTTAGGCGGCATATTATATAAACACACAAAACACTATCTTTATTTTCTTTTCTTTTAGTAAAAATATACAAACATTTCGAACCAATTATATTTTTTTTAAAATTAAAACAAAGAAAACATTCTTTCATTTTCATGGGTTTAACAGTTTACAACTTCTTAATGCACATAACATGTTTGGACATTAAACAACAACACAAGAAACATTAATGACACAAAGAATCTGGAGAATTGCAGTGTAAAATGTTTCGACTTTTTTAATGAAATGAAGTTTATAAAATAAACCCCGAATATGCTAATTGTTAATACCTTCTTTCGTTTAAAAAACCTATTATTTGCAGTTTCGTAGCATTACGTAATTGTGGCTACATAGGTAAAATAGTGTGTTTACTAACTTAAGTCGTGTGAGTATGCTTCATGTTTTTCTTAAATTTATCTTGCTTGCTAAATTTTGTTTTAAATTTCACGTCTGGCTTATAGCACCCTATATTTTTTGCACTCCTCTCTCACAATTTTTCTTTATGACTGGGCCACATCGGACGCGCACAACACCCATTGTTACATTTGCACTCTCTCTGTTGACAGAATATACAATATTTAACAAATTCCGTGTTAGGCAACTCTCCTCCCATACTGTCACAATTTTTTTTACTAGCTAAGCATCCCTTAAAATGTTGTTCCCCTCCCCTTTTCATTTATAACTTATCATATTAAAGCGGCTTTCACGCACACTTGTCTTCCCTTCTTGTCACATTTTCTTACAACAGGGCCAAGCCGAGCGTGGTCACGGGAGTTAATCCTAAATCCTAATGGACAGGCCATAGAAATCTACGTAATTGTTTTACTTTCTGATTTTCACTTAGATGTGTTCAAGAATTTTGACTTTAACGCAGGTTTTAATTTCCGTTAATAGCATAACATGAAAGTTCCTTCTCAAACACTAGAACGATTGATATTGTAACAAACACAAGATCACTTATGTAAACTTTATTTTACAATAAATAATTTTACATTTTACATCAAAGCAAAGCTGATTTCGCCTGAAAACATAGAATCGCAGTATTCTTCTTAGACGAATGAGCAAAGGTTTTTGTTTGCAAATTGGCAGGAAAATGCAAAGAAAGCAATGGTAATTTAATATGAGAACTATATTTCCAAAGACATTAATTAAAACATATATGTCCAGAATGAAACTAACAAACATTATTTATGATTTTAAAATATTAAAATGTTATTTTTTATTTTATAAATATGAGTAGCTTTGTCGATTTCTAAGATTTGAATATTCATGAATTAAAACTTGTATTGAATTATTTTAGTGGGGGTTTCTCCAAGCAACACGCTATTTAGTTATGAAATTTGGATTTAAAGCAATTAATTTAATTATGACATTGGGATTTAAAGCAATTTTTATGTTGCTCTGAGAGATAAAGCCTTTGCATTTCTTATGAGGGTACCTTTCATATCATTACGCATTACTAAAGGATCTTGTTATTTAAAACATTTTTGTGAACATCTTTTAAACTGAGAATGGCACGGAAATAATAATAATCTCATGTTAAATGTATTTACAGAATTGATATCTTACTGTAAATTCTAAATATTTATTTTTACTTCATGCCAACTTATTCTTGGCATTCTTTCCTACCTACATTTATCGTAGTGTTGCCTAATGAATTGTGGGTGATGATGTACAGATTTTCAGATGTTATTATAAGTAGGTGCATTTATATTACGTCGGAAATGAAAGGTTGCAAACATAAAAATGGCAAATACTCCTAAACAATGGTGCACAAACCTCGAAAATGGTGTTTGTAGAATGTTTAGTAATTGCCTGGTAACATAGCTTTAATAAGTCTTGAGAATTGATTAAAAATTAATTTTATTTTTGCATCTACGTTTTTGTAGCTGTATGTGTAAATTAAAATCTAGTGATGCATTTTCGGCTGTGTATGGTGTGGTTAAAATGTTAATATTCATAACTATATATGCATTTTAGTATGAATATAATGCATGATAATGCCAATATAAAGCAGGATAATTCTAATATAATGCACGATAAGACTAATATAATGTAGGATAGTGACAATATAAAGAACTATATTATTCTGAGTATGAAGTATAAACGGTCTTGTGGGATATAGACGCACTGATGATTAAAAACGTGATAACTGTAGGAATATTTATATATATATATATATTTACATACATATATATATACATATATGATTACTTAATTTAATCACATAAATTAATAAACGAAAATATAATTATATGAGTAAATTTTCAGTATTTACTTATAGAGTCCTCAATGTATAGGAGGAACTAGGTAGTAAGTTAGGGAAATATATATGCCAATTAAGCTACACAGAATATTCCGCATTTCATTGTTGAAAGAATTAATATTTGCCGAAGTTCCTGTGTAGCTTAATTGCCATATATATTATCATTACTATTTATATATATATATATATATATATATATATACACCCATCTCTCCCTGTCTCTGTCTCTCTCTCTCTCTCTATGTATGTGTGTCTTGAACAACCTATCACTGGTTAGGATGTTCGTCGTGTTCTGGGTTTTGGTGTATGCGCAAGTGGCCGACTAGGTCAATCCTGCGTTGCTTTTTAAATAAATTCAGATAGTTTCATTTTCGATTTGGAGGATTGACTAGTATACGTTCTTTAATCTGCTATATTGTCTTATTCTACTCTTTACGGCCCGCTCTTTATTTGGCATATAGAGTAGCTCGATCTATATATTCCTGGATGACTTGTGACCATGGAAACTAGATGAACTATTTCATAGATATTTAATTCTTAGATATCATTTAGGAAATTTGTTTTGCCTTGAAGTCATTTAATCTTCTATAATCTCTGATTAAGCTTGCTCTCTCGAACTCCTTATAGCCATAATGTTTTAGTTATTATAAACTGTTCATGCCAGTAGGTGGGAAAAACAGAGTTCGAAGAAATAGAAGGAGTGAAAATCACATTCTGAGAAGAAAGATTATATGCGAGATAAAACACACATACACCATGATTATACTGAACTAGTTTGCAAAGTAATTGGAAGCTTTTACTACATTATATATAATCTTAGACATTGGTTGATAAGAGGAAACGCTAGAGTTTAATAAATCAATTGGTGTAATATGTAAGTTATCTGTACTTTAGTGCAGTTAAGAACACATTGACTTGACGTCTGCGTCAAGGATGTCTATTTGGAATGATTCCCAGTTGGATGAATAAATGTTTGGGGGGGGGAATTAAAACGAGGGTGGAAGCAAATGAAAGAATAAAATATAAATAAGTAATAGAACTGTGGACATTCATAATACTGCTTGTGTGCCATTCCACGAATAATAACCAACAGTTTCATGACACTTTGTTGGCATCTGTTCATGTATAAAACTATGAAACAACTCACAGTTAACCTACATGTGTAGTTGTGGGTCATAGTAACGATTCACTGCAGTCTCTTAAAAAATAGAACAATTAAGTATACAAAACAAAGAATTCCCCATCTAAACTTTTAAATGTACAACCGGTAAGATTTGCAATAAACATAGCAACTGATTTATACGATAAGTAAAAAGAGTATATGATTGGGAGGTAGATGTGATGTATTCAAAAACTGATTATTTAACACATTTTTATTATTAGAACGACTTAGTTATTATACTCAAATAATTATTACGACGTAATCACACGCCTTATTTAGAGGATTCTTCTAAACGTGGTAATGTTTACGTTTACGCATGAACTAGATCGTAATAAATTTATTAACCATTGTTCTAGAAATAATAATTACATGATTAAAATTATATTCACCCAGAATTGTAATATTACAATTTAGATGAGTATATTATCTTGATTATTCCAAAAAGAACATTATCATGCTATTGTTTCAAGAAGAATTTCGTTATGAGACATTTTCTTAATGTATATTTTAACTTTACTAATAAGCGATCTATTTTAAATTTAATTCTAATATATTGGACCTCCGTAATGGGAGGGTCACCTCAAACATACAAAAAAGGATTATAAATTCAGAAAGTATCTCCACTCCAGTTGAGCCTACTCTCCTGTCCGATCTGGAATCGCTCAGCACCGAGAAATGAAGCTCGTGTTGTAGTTTCCCGCTTCACGTGCACACGAGATTATGCGAGACCGCACGTAATAAAATGTTGGCCGCCATCTTTGTTTTTCCTGTTCTCGGCCTGACCTCACTCGCTGAGCACCCACGGTAAGACTTGTTTTTTTTCGTAGCTTCTAACCACATTCCTCCCTGATCTCAAGATCATATTTCCTAGTCTCTTATCGACTGTGGCGGTCGCCTCTCTCTACTTGGCCTCTGAGGTGTCTCGTCCTACTTCTGTTGCTGCACATTCTCCTCCATTGTTTCGCCTTTCACTGGTCTGATGTCGAGAATATGCCTTGGTACTCCGTCCTCCACAATGTTTTTCTAGTCTTCCTCCCAGTCACGCGACTTCTACCCCATTGTGTGGTGCAGCGCACCCCCGGTGGCTTCATCCATACCTCATCCCCAAGTTTAATAGTCCCTGTGGCCTCTACCTCTCTGCTTGCCGGCTCAAACCTGGGATGTCTCCAGGAATATGCGAACGTTGACAATTGCGGAACCGTCACTGGCACTTGCCCCAAACTCGGCGACATATTATACCGGTAGACGGCTTGCTCAGGTGAGGTGCCCCCTCTTTCCGCAACGGTCTTTATGGTGCGGTGGTTTCTCTCCGCGATACCGTTGCCCCTGGGGCTGTAGGACGCTCTGAAAAATTGTTGGATATTCCACCTCCTCATCACTTTCGTCACTGCTACTGACTTGAATTGCCTGTTCCTTGAGGTAGCTTCTTTAAGAGGGCAAATCGCCCGGGCCTGCAGTCAACCATGGTCAGGTAAAGTCCACTCCTGTAATGGGTGACATCGCATGCCAGTCTCTCCCAGGTCCCAGTTACCACCAATTGACCAGCTTCATGCGTGCTTGGAGCAGGATCAATCGACTGACATCTGTTGCAAGTCGTGACCACTTGCCTCACTTGCTCCTTGGTGACACTTGGGTCGTTATTCTTCACCAGGTACCACGTCCTCTCTTTCTCCACCAAGTACCACGTCCGCTCTACCCCCATATGGTGCAGATTGTGAAGCTCTCGCACGCCAACATCATCTAGATCCGATGCAGCAACAACATATTTCTTTGGCAAAAGCCAACTTTTCTTCACTTTCGTGAGAGCATCTGCTCTGTTCTTCTCAGAAGCCACCATGTCTACGCGAAGCTTCAAACAAAACTCCTGCATCATCTCAGCTAGACTCCCAAGGCTGCGCTTCACCAACATCTCTGCTGCTCCTTTCGTGCTTATCCTTTTTTCGCTTTAAATGAGGGATTTTAGCCAGATAAACACCATGGCAGAGTCTGTCAGGCAGTCCCCATTTCAAGGCCAGATTGACCCCTTTGATTACCGCATCTAATTCCGCTACATTGCTGTGGCTGACATCATTTTTCTTCCTTAACCAGGCTGCATCTTCTGCAACTACTCTTCCAATTTCCAAAACGACCCTGTTGCAATGCTGCTTGCATCACACCACGCAACTCCATCCGATGTTTGCGGTACGTTCCAGGTTCCCCGAACTGGGTCTGCCGTTCTGCTTCTTTCAGGAGCCCTTCCATCATGGGGACCGTTCTTCCTCCCACTTTATAATTCCATCCTCTTCCTTCGGCATGCCTCCTTATGTAGCTGCACGCTGGTCTAAGCGAGCTAGCAACGGGGTAATGTCTGATCAATTCCCGCATAGGGAAAAAAAGTACCCGTCTGTTGAGCTCTTGCTTCAGTTGCGGGATCTCGTTCCCCCTGCGAAACTCTAGGCTGCCCGACGCACCTCGTTTCTGCCTTAGTCCCACAGCAGCCCCTCCGTCTAATTTTTCAGGTGCGTTGGCGACCAACCTAAACCTCTTCAAATGAGTCACCATCTTCTTAACAGAGTCTCGTTCACAAGAATGTTGTCTATGTATGAGCTCACTGCCCCATCTCCTGTTCCCATTGTCTCCAGAATCTTTCTGAGTATAGTTGACATGATCTTCGGTGCCGAATTCAAGCCGAACCGCACTCGCGTAAGACAGTAGGTTTGGCCTTTGTAACTGATTAACTGGCATTTCCAGAGCTTCTTGGCGATGTGGAGTTGCAAATAGGCAGATTTTAGATCTACCAACGTAGACGCGCCAGTCATCTGCCTCCATTCTCTAATGGTCTCACTGCACACATCTACAGTGTCGCCTCCAGTGTGGCACTTGACATGTTGGTTCAGCTCTCGGAAATCTAGGACCGGTCTTACTTTCCCGTTAGTTGGTTGCAGAACGGCCATCAACAGGAAAATGCCCGACTCATCGTAACCCGTTCAAGGCAGAAGTATACCCTCCTCAATCCATCGGTCCACTTCTTGTTAAAACTCCTTTTTCACCCCTCCTCTAAGCGAATTAGTGTAGCACGCCACCCTGTTTGTCAGCGATGGCGCTTGATGTGTCCATGTCCACTACACAGTCCACAGCTCTCCGTCGAATTCGGCTCGGAAGTCCTGATCTTTGATCGACATTTTTCTTTCCTCCCCGGCCTTGTTTGTCCCTCCGGGAGCTTGCTCTGTCACTGCGCACGCAAATAGTCTGAACCTCACGTTGTTGCATGTGACGGTACCGCCTCCAAGTCGGCATATAACATCCATTCCAATGATGTCTTGGACGCCAGGCACACGATGATCGGTGACAATGTCATGGACCCTCATCCGGTATTCGGCAATATAAATAGTGACGGTCTTCCTCCCTCGACACTTCACTCGCGACCCATCGAATGCCACAACTTCACCCGTCCCTTTCCATCTTCCGACCAGGGTGGTGTGCACCATGGTACTGGTACAGCCAGTGTCGAGCAGGGCCATAACTCCCCGTCCTTCCACCAGTATCTTCTCCTTGAGCATCTACTGGGAGTGCACAACTATTCCCGAATCCGGGGAGGCCGCTTGCGCGTCGGCTTCCCCTTGCCAGTTTCCCGAATTCGTGCATTTCACCGCTAAATGGCCTCTCCCATTGCATCTGGTAGCGGATACAATTTTGACTATGTGACGTGTCCTCTGATGCCCGACAACTCAACCAATCTCCTTATCTCGTTCGCGTAAACATCAACAGATTCACCAGTCCACCTCTTCTCCATCAACTTATTAAAGGTCTCGAAAGGCCCCTCTACAAAGGCTTCGATCACTCGATCCAGGATGGCGTCCGCGTCACCCTGTTCTCGCCCGCTGAGCTTCAAATAGAGGGAGAGCGCGTCCCTTTCTAGAAACAATGGTATTACTGCGGCCACATCGTCTAACTTTTGAATCCTTGCCACAATGCCCACTTTTTTAAGCCACGCTACCACATAACCTACGCCATTAAAAAGCTTGATAACGTTACTTAAGCCAACGTTGGCCATCGCCGAAATAGCTTGAATCTCCGTAATGGGGCAGGGGATCACCTGAAACATACAAAAAATGATTATAATTTTAGAAAGTACATCCACTCTAGTTGCGCCTACTCTCCTGCCCGATCTGGAATCGGTCAGCACCGAGAAATGAAGCTCGTTTTGTAGTTTCCAGCTTCATGCGCACACGAGATTATGTCAGAACGCACGTAATAAAATGCTGGCCGCCGTCTTTGTTTTTCCTTTTCTCGGCCTGAACTCACTCGCTGAGCACCCACGGTAAGACTTGCTTTTTCTTAGCTTCTAACTACCTATATATTTTGTCGATATCAAAGATAATCCGTAACAAATATTATTAATAATATGCATAGCATTATAAATGAATGCTTTTAAAGTATTTTTAATTGGTTGTACAAGACAATTCATATATATCATCAATATATCGATTTCTAATCTCGTGTTTTTATGCTCATTATGAAAGGTAGCTTCAAAATACATCCTTATACACTGTTTGTATTACCAGTGACTTTCAACAAATTAATACAATATTGTTTTGTAAGACAACCATCTTTTTTTTTAACACAATAGACAAAAATATGGATTGTAATAATGTATTGCACCCATTCAAGACCAAACATCCTACTGATTCGTAAATTATAAATGTGTCACCGCAACTATTCAAAACGTTCACTGAATTGTGAATAGCTGTCATATTCTTTTATATCATGGTTTATCATTCGCAAACGCTTTTTATCTGCTGAAGGCTTCTTCACCTAAACGAAATCTACATAGCACAGAATATTAATATACGCAGACAGATATTCAGCCATACCCTTTATCATGTAATAAACGAAATATTTCGCCATTAATACCGAAATATTTTGGATATTTCTATTAGTAAAAATAATAAATATTTGCAAGGCAAACACGGAACTCATATGTAAGTTTGACAGATGAAGCAAAAATTATTAAAGACAAATATTATGAATAAAACAAACAAAAATAAATCATGGAATGCGTTTTTTGTAGTATAAATATAACTATATTAACATATTACATTAATAATACTATATAAGAGAACTTTAAAATAAAGGATTATTAAGATTATACAAACCGTTACATTAGCTAATGATGAATTGCAGCAATTGTTTACTTTTATATAAATATGTACACATCCTATGATTAAATCGTGAGAGATTATTCATCAAATAACAGTGATGAATAGCAATGTTGGAAAATATTAGAAAAATGAATATGAAAAATAGTAAAAACTTTAATAATAATTACGGCATTTAATTATTGTAAACCAATATAAAAAATCACTAGTAATGAATGGAGAATCAAAAATTGCTGTAATGTCATTAATAATAGACATAATACATAATTATGAGTACAACAAACAATAGTATTACTTCAGAAACCGGAATAGTGTATCTATAAATACATCTAGGTTCTTTTTATTACGAATTCTTACATGATAACTAGATGATAAAATAATCGATGAAATAAAAATAGGTTATAGGCAAAGAGTAAGAGAATTAAGAAGCATGTTTATTTTCATCACAGGTATATGTAACATTAATGCTAATGTTTCCATAATAATAATAATAATAATGATAATAATAATAATAATAATAATAATAATCATTATTATTATTATTATTATTATTATTATTATTATAATTATATTTTTGTACTCACAAGGAATAGTCACATCGGCCATCATAAAATATTTCTATTTGAGAACAACTTGTGGTGTTCTCCAGAGCCTTGCTGACAACAGGTCTACCTAAATTTCCAATACTCTCAACATCTTTTCATAACCTATGCAGAGGAATATGCGTTATTGAACAGCCGCTTACCATTGATTCCTTATTGCGAGGGGTCATTGGTAGTCACTCGAATTTAGACAGCACTAAGCTGCCCCATGGTCCAAGTCCTCTTAGCCCTCAACAGGGAAGGTCTTGTTAATGCTCTCCCTCCATTGTCTTTCCATCCATCCTGACCGTTACTTATTCGCCTTTTTATAGTGACAAGTGACACATTTCAAGGAAAAGCAAGAGTGCAGGAGGATTAACAATTCTAACGTTTCGGTTCTCATGATTCCATGTGACATCCATTTGTGTTTTACATCTGTAGGAGCTTCTGTATATCCAGTTTTGTCCTGTAGCTCATACGCGTTAGTCTGCCCATTCATTTCATTTTTGTTATCGTTGCATCTTATCAGCCATCTCTCAGACTCGCATCTCACTTATTCTTAGGTGTTTTTCTAGGCATTGTACCAAACTCTGCTATTATAATTGATGTTATATTACTTTCTTCATCTTAGTGTAAGGGTTTTGATTATTTGCATTCCTCTTGGTAGCAACGTCCAGGTTGTTTTGTTAGCCTCATCTTTTGCCACTCATATGAATCGTCCGTGTAGGTGTTATTCCTATTTTTCATCCTTGATTTTATTTCCCATTTCTTCATGTTTTGTCTTATTTGTTTTTGAATTGTCTTTTATGTGGAAAAACTTCTTACGTTGTTCTGCATTAAGTATTTTTACTCATTCGTTTTTGTGTTATTGGCACTGTTTTCCACACAAACCAGACTTCTTCCTCCGTCTTTCATCTTTACACAGAGTCGGATAATACCATTATTTGAGTGTAGTGCATTGTACATAGTTTCTTTTTCAACTGAACAAGATGGCTCACTTCTTACTTGGTCTAACCTATAAATGGCGCAGATTATTTTACTAGTATGAGGTATTCCTTTCCAATTTTCTTCTTTTATTTATTTTACTTTTATTGTGTCTGCTTCCAGAACTTGCAATTATTTGCGAGTTGAATATCTTTGTCTTCGTTTTATTTGGTTGGACTTCTTTTGCTTCCAATTTTTCTCTTTTCATATCCAGTCGTGTACATACAGAATTGTAATCGAATAACATAACTGAAGAGTCTGGGTGTTTAAATCCTTGGTCTACTTTGTTCTTGATTTTGTCAAACAGTTTATAATTATCCATGAATATTAGATGGCTCATTTGTCAATCTCTACTAGTGAGCCTGTATCCGACTTCGCATTTTTCCCATATTGTTCTGGGGAATCATGGTTATGACGAACAGTAATGGTGATAGGGAATAAACTTGGAAGATACCTCTTTGTATTTTAATTTCTGTTATGCATTTCCCATAAACTGCCAGTTCAAGTCTCCATGTTTCCGTTGAATTTTCTAATAAATTAATAATCTTGCCTGATATTTTTGTATATTTTCAAATATTCTATTACCCATGGTTGTGAGCTCTTGCCATGAGCTTTCGATTACAACAACGGATATGTTTTTCTAATTTTATTTCCTTCAGAATATTTGATCCATGTTTACTTGGTCAAGTGTTCGAGTCCTTCCATTCTGGCATATTTTCTGTTCATCCAAGAGTAATCAGTGATTATGAAGAGAATGATGAATTTGTTTTCCTAGTTGTGTCGTTAGGAGTTCCACATTGTAGATAATAATGTGATAAGTCTGTAGTTACAAGGTACTTTTTTATTTTATTTTATTTTTTTGTTAGTGTAATTCTAAATTTGCTTGGTCATTCATTGAAGAGGTACATTACAATGACGAAACCATGAACCCGGAAATTTACTGTCAAATACTGTAATAAAGCATGATCCTTTCTCTCAAGAAACTGGGTCGCAGAGTACTGTTTCAGCATGACAATGACCCAAAAGCATACATACAAGACAACCACTGCTTTATTGAAGAAGGCGAGAGTAACGATGATGAATTGGCTCAGCATGTCTTTTTTTTACAGGGTGGTCATCACTTATCAAGGCCTGGAAGCCACTCATGGATAAAGGTTATTGTGAGTACAGTACGTTAGTGTGGAGATATAATATTGTGTCTACTTAAGGGGCGGTTCATCAGAGTGGGGAAAGATTTCGACAGTGGATTCAGCTAGACGAGTGTCTTTCGTAAAAGATTGGCGAGGGGGGACAGGAGATTGGAGCTCAGACGAGAACCTGCCATGGAAATAACGATAAAACAAAGATACGCTTACAACGTATCTTCTGTGGGAGAGAGGTGGACGGGAAGAGAAAAGGGCATCCCCCACTAAGCCACGAAGTCTATTTTGTACTCTGTCAAGGCAGGATAGGCTGTTTTAGCAGCTCCTGCCACGATATGGCAGCAGTGTTCTATCCTTGGGCGTACTTGGCTTTTATATAGAGAGACTTGCTTCAGTAGTGAGATATCTTCTGGATTGGTAGAAGGATCCCACCATCTTTCCAGTGACCTTGGCAACAGACTTGATGTACGTGTTCCATTTCAGATCAGGATTAAAGGTCAAGCCCAGAAGCTTGTCAAAACATGGGGCTTCTCCTAGAAGAAGAGGGTTGGGCCCAGGATGGACTCCAGCATTAATAGTGCAGCCCTCTGATGTTTGCCCATCAACCACCATCTTATGAGCCTATCAGAGAAATGACTTAAATGATAGAGATAGCATTTCCAGTTATACCATAGCTGGAAATCTTGTGAACAAGCCCTTTGTGGCATACCTTGTCGAAGACCTTTGATATGTCACGAGCAATAGCCCTAGAAAGGAAGCCTTTGTCAAGAGATTCACTAATCCTATGAGATATAACAGTTTAGCCCCTCTGCGGTAGATCTTGCAGAGCGGAAACCATATTGCGTGTTACTAAGAAAGTTATTTCTGTTGAGGTGGTAAACTATTTCTCTATTTAATATGGATTCCAGCAACTTACTCATAACACACAGGAGACTTATTTGTCTGTAATTAGAGGGAGATGAGTTATCACCTGAGTTCTTTAATACAGGGCATAATGATGAGGTTTTATAGGGTGCTGGAAAGCACGTCTCCTTAATGCAACGCTTAAACAGTTTCATAAGTATGGGGGCAAGTTCTTGTTGAAGCTTTTTTAACACTATAATTGGGATGCCGCCAGGGGCAGTTGCTTTACTGGAATCAAGGGTCTTGATTAGCTTGGCGACCTCATGCACATATATTTGTATGTTACCTTGCGTGTTCTGTGTTATATGAGGAAATATGGCGAATTGATGGCCTTCGTTGCATGGGGTAGAATTTGCTGCAAAGTACTTGTCGAATAGTTTGGTCTTGTCTGAAACTGACGAGATGATTTCTGGTCCATTGATAATGGTTGGGATAGAACGCACACTTCGGTTCATGGTCCTATTTGTTATTTGCCAAAACTGGTAGGAACCAAGCCGCTGATCAGCTACTTTGGATTTAACAGACTGGGCATATAGCTATCTTGCATTTTTATTAATCTTTTACAGTGGTTACTGGCGTTCCTGAAAGCAGCTTTAGTCTCAGTGCATCTATACGTTGGTAGCTATGGAAAAAGTGATTTTTGTGCGCGATGGCAGCAGCACATTATGGGGGAGAACCATGGCTGGTTCTGAAAGCAGCTTTAGTCTCAGTGCATCTATTACGTTAGTAGCTATGGAAAAAGTGATTTTTCTGCGCGATGGCAGCAACATATTCTGGGAAGAACCATGGCTTGCCTTAAGCTTTTGATTGGAATTATTTGGATAATATGAATCGGTCTATGACTACAATTAACCATTCGGTCAGGTCTAATACTATGGACGACACATCCTTTTTAAACATGGAATGCAGAGGTAGATCAGATATAAATGTACGGAAGCTTTCCCAATCAGCCATAGGGTATCGGTAGACAGTATGGTGGAGAGGTACGTCTGGGGACTTATTACATTTAATTTTTATCTTAACTGATACGACGAAGTGGTCGGAGGATCCTAGATGAGAAAGAATGGAACATGAACATAGCTCAGAGGATGTTGAGAGAAAAAAGGTCTAGGAGGCTTGCATATTGACCTGTAGTATCGGGCACACATGTGGGTTCGCGAACAATCTGAATGAGGCCATAAGCAATGGAAACATAATGACAGAACCTCCCCTCATCGTCCGTCTTTTTGAGTGGGTTAGCCATTCCACGTTATGGACGTTGAAATCACCACATATGTGGATGTAAGCCGAGGGATGTGCAGATAGGATGTGGTCTATTTTCTCAGATATATTTTTAAAGATAGTAACTCCGCTGTTATGGGGCCAACAGAGGGCAAATATAAATGCAGTGGTGTAAGCAAGTGCAACCCGGAAGCACATATAAGGTAATTTAAGATCTTTTCTAGAGATATCCCTGCCACATGGGAAGCCATCTTTAATGTACGCACATATTCTATGACCATGGCGATCTTGGGGGTCAGATTTAGATGTTAAGTTAGAGTATCCGTTAATTAGAAACTCAAAGACTCAAATATCCGCTAGCTCCTCAACGTCGTAATTAAAGAGTGGAACAGTATTCTCCTGGTTAGATTTTAAGCAATAGCAAACTCCTGCCCAGGAAAGTCAGGTCAGTTTTTGATAAAGAGCTGACCACACAAAATATTGAGAGTTGACATGCTCCATGTTAATATTGATAACTTTTAGTTAGAGGTTTACTCACTTTTGTTGCCAGGGATTTAGCCTTTAATGGCTATATTTTTATATATTTTTAGGGGATAATAAATTACCTTTGTTATATATGGTCTATAGAGACTACCATTTGTTTTTTTTATGTTTGTCCAATGAACATATATATATATATATATATATATATATATATATATATATATATATATATATATATATATACTACCAAACGTACCCGTCGTTGACTGGTTTCATAAACAACCTACTGAAGATGGACTCTTATTTATGATAGTATGATAGTTTATGAAAATAAAGGGTTGTAAATTTGGGTTGAAATTGGGGGTATCATAACCAAAGAACCATATGATTAAAGTAAAAATAATATAGATAAATCCCATAATTTATTATACCATACCTGTTCACACTGACACACTTATCACAATATCCTGTGGATCTATATTAATAAAAAAACCTTGATAAACTTTGTGACATATTTCCTCTTCTATGGAGGTAAGACGCGAATGAACTCCCCATAATTTTATTATACCATATTTCTTCATACTGAAACATAATAATCAAAGTATACTTAAACAGACAGTCATGAAAAGTGCTTATTAAAGTGGGTGCCTGTTTCCATTCTCTGGAGGCCAGGTGCGCACGCAGACCCCACAAATTTATTATACCATCCTTATTTAAGTTAACACATACTCATCAAAATATTCTTATGTACATCTATATCAAAAGCAGTTGTAAACGTTTTTTTATTTTTTTTATTTCCATACTTTGTGGGCCAGCCGCGAACGCAGACGCCACAATTTTAATGAACCACCGTTCTGCCAGATCAAAATACCCATTCCTGTGTCTTGATACATCTTCTAACATTATATGTAATCAGTTTTTAAAATAGTCAACCATATAGGAGCCTATTCGTGACCAGACAGACAGACACACCCACACACACACATACATTCAGTTTTATATTATAGATATGTATATATATATATATATATTTATATATATATATATAAATATATATATATATATATATATATATATATATATAGAGAGAGAGAGAGAGAGAGAGAGAGAGGGAGAGAGAGAGAAAAGAGGAATATGTTTCGGTCTGCGAGTTCGTTTACGTTAGCTACAGAACTGCTGGGCTGTTTTTTTGGGTTTTTTTACATTTCAAGCAAATGTACTCTCTGCTTAAGCCTTTCAGTTCGTTTTTTGCTATCAAAATCACTGAAATCTACTATTTTTAATTTAAAGCTAATGATTGTCTACTCTATATCAGACGCATATCTCCCGGCTGTGATCACTCAAAAATACTTTGTAATTTATATTTTATTTTAAAGAACATACTTTTTTTTTAATAAAATTATTTAAATTCACTGATTTTAAATATAGTTTTAAACTAAAAGGCCATGTACCATGATCTGATATTGCTCTAATGAAATCTAATCTAAAGAACACCTGCCTTATAAAAGAAGCTACTGTTTTATATGTTATCTCTATTCATTATGTGATTATGTGATGAGTAGGTTTCTCAAATGCACTTTTGATATTAGACTGTATATCGGCGTTATTTTGTCGAAATCAGATTGTCTATTTCTTTATCGATTTGTAATGATTATCTGCTTTTAACATTTAGCCGAATTCAAAAAAAAAACAAAACACAAAAAAAAAAAAACATGTGAAATCACTCCGGTGCCCCAGAACGAAAAGTCCACCCAGCCGTTTTGGAGTTCGTAATCTACGAACTCAGTTATATACAGACACGCATAAATACATGCACGTAGACACACGCACACACTAACATACACACACACACGCACACACACGCACACGCGCGCACACACACACACATATATATATATATATATATATATATATATATGAACAAATAATTAATAAAACATGTTAAAAGACATCTTGAAAACGAGTTAAAAACATATTTAATTTTAAAAAAGGAAGCACAAGATAAGTGGATAGTCCTATTATATTGTAAGCTCTATTTCCTTTTCGGTTTTATTGGGATTTTACATCTGGTTGAGATTACTTTACTTGTAAATATTAACTCTTTAATATTTATAATATATTTTAAGTTTACCATTTTGATTACCTTGGTAAACTTATTGTAATTTTTATTTCTTTATATATATATATATATATATATATATATATATATATATATATATATATATATATATATATATGAGAGGGCGTGCTTCTTTTGTTATGAATGTGGTTGTATTCATAAATCGCTTGTATACTATATATATATATATATATACATATATACATATATATATATGTATATGTATATAAATATATATATATATATATATAGATGTTGTATTCGCTTCCTATATTTTCTGAGTTACGTTTTGTGCCTAATATTTTAAGGTGTACATATATATATATATATATATATATATATATATATATATATATATATATATATATATATATATCACCTATTGTAGTTTATGTCCTATGGCCGCGCTATTTATCCCCATTCAAATTTCTTCAGAATTTATCTTCTTTACTAACTGCTGCCATAACACACTATCATACTCGACAACTGCACCGTTATGCATGTACGCACAATTTCTCTTCGTTTCTCCCGCCTATAATTACGCATGGTCCAACAGTAACTGGTGGAACAGACGCTATATTGCCCGTTCTTTACGTTTGATTATTTCGAGGCAATGGTTATTCTTATGCAAATGTCTTAATAACACATTAGAAAATAGTAAAAAGAAAAAAATATTGAGGCATAAACAAAACTACCATCGAAATTTATTGTTTCGTATATATTTTTTGCCTTGCTTCATGATTACGAAACATAAAACAGATAAATCTTATCTTTCACATCATTTTTTTTTCATTTTACCATATTTTCTTGTTTTTTAGCATATAAAGTCTTGACTTTCTTTAATATGTGTAGGGAATCTAGTAATAGACTACTTCCACGGTTTATAGTAGATAAGGAACGACAAGTTTTTACTTTACTGATTATAGAACAACTTTTTACATGTAAAATTCTTCATACAACCAAAATTTATGCTGTCGTATTTTATCAAACATATCTAAATATAACTATTCATGCACTGACAATTTTATATATATATATATATGTATATATATATATATATATAAATATAAATATATATATATATATATATTCTCTCCCTCAAAATATATTTAATCGAACCGTTTAATATACGTATTCATGGATATACGAGACAATTCATCACGTTTTACTAATTCACATATTTATTTGAAAACAAATATAGTGTACTTTATATGATTCGTATTGGATGCTTCGATTCAATTTGTTATTTCGTTGTATCTAGGAAAACATTTGACAGTGTACTTAAAAGCGTAATATTTTGCATCAAATGTTGTTTCTAGCAAATGTTCACACATAGCTCATGTATTTATATATATATATATATATATATATATATATATATATATATATATATATATGGGGTTGTGGATGTGTGTATGCATGTGTGTGTGCATGTGTGTGTGAATATGATGTTTCCGATTGTGCTTTGAACAGTGTATATTAATATTCTACATCTCTGTAGATCGGGTGTTATTCATAAAGAACACATTGAATTTGGATTTTAACCGATAAAAATAGCTGCTTTAAAATCAAAAGAATATAAAATTGACTTCAAAGTTAACAGAACATGTACTTACGTCGAATATACCTGTTTATTCTACGCTAGCACAAATATATATTTATGAGTCCAGTCGTATTATTTTTAAGTTTTTCTGACCCATATGCTGGTTTCTCTTCTGTCTGTCAAAATATATCACGATTACTTGATAATTCCCTTTTACCTTAGTTCCTGATCGGCCTTTGTCATCATAATATCTTAATACATGATTTTAATATATAGACAATCCTTCTACTTTTTTATAACCACGCCCGTGTCCTTCTGTGTATGTGTCTCACTCTATTTTTATGCTGTATTAGAGGGTTTTCTCTATTAATATAACAGATAAGATTTAATCAGAATTCTTTCTTTTAACATTTTTCAATGCTGCTTTCTATCAATTCTGTTCAGGTATATTTTTCGTTCAACCCTGGATTCGTAACCACAGAATGTATAATTTCTTCTTTGACTTTTTAAACATTTTCTTACATTCGAGATTGTAACTTTGGATATGGTGCAGCATAACCAGCTGCTTACATTGCCCTGCTTTTTTTTATTGTAACCAGTCGAATGCTCTTTTTAGTGTCCTCGTTGTTCCCTTAAGCATATATTTTATTCGCTTTTGCACGTGGTTCACCATGAATATTAGTTACGTAGAACTTCAGGTTCTTCTTTCTAAGATCTGTAGCACCTATAATAACGTGTATGACAGATATCTCCCTAAGATTCCAACTTCATTTGATATCATACATGAGACCATGATATTCGGCCTGTTTATTTATTTAATGGAATATTATATCCCGTTTGAAATTTCTTTTTTTAAGTAATGTAGTTAAAGTGTGTTCTACTATCACGTTCAAAGTAATTACAACTATCACCTGAAGACTTATTCATGAAACACATATTATTGCAGAGACGATAATGTTTCATATTTTGTATTTGCTATTTTATAATATCTAATCGTCTAATCTACACATAAAAATGATATAATCATTAAGAAAGTAGAATATTTTCATAGAACGCCCCTTAAATCATCGTTCAGAATGAGAGTTTAAAGTCTTCTTTCACAAACTATCATACAATTCACTTGTACTTATTTCTGATATATTCCATAACACAAAGTAGATTTATGAGGTAATGCATTAATAACACGATAAAATAAGATTTAATTAATATAAAATAAAGGGACGACTACATATTATTTTCTTTGTATCTCTCCCCCATCTCTCTTATTTCTCTCTCTCTCCCTCTCTCTGGATGTAGACAGGCATGTTATTGTGAATGATAAATGAGGTAACTGTCATGAATTGAAATCAGGTAGCCTTTGTCCTTGACAAAATTTGCCCTAAAATAATTAGGTTTTTTCTCTACAAATAATGAGAATACCT
Source organism: Euprymna scolopes (assembly GCF_053919585.1). Lineage (NCBI taxonomy): Eukaryota > Metazoa > Mollusca > Cephalopoda > Sepiida > Sepiolidae > Euprymna > Euprymna scolopes. The sequence continues at coordinate 35,756,551 of NC_136497.1, forward strand.
CTTTTTAGTTTAAAAATCGTCAGTTATTTATACTTCAAAGTCGATGCCTATATCTCCTTTGCACTATAGAAATTATGATAATTTGTCTAAACCATTAATGTTTGACTCTACCATTGCATCTTAATATACTTGTACACGTCATGTATAGTATAGATAAACCACGTTTCCTTATCCAAATTAATACAAAATAAAAATAATGAATTTACTCCTATATTTTGCCAAATAATAAACTTCCAGTATGCTATTTTTAGAAGACATATCATTTTTAAACCTTTTATTTAATAATGTGAAAGAAACTGGAGTGTGTGTGTGTGAGAGAGAGAGAGGGAGAGAGAGAAAGTAACCATGTGAGGAATAGATACAAATACAACATTATGGTAAGAGATTACCGCCTCTCTACGCTATCGCCAGGTTTGTAAGTCAAAACTGGCACGGAACAAGCATTTATTCATATTTTATTGCAATAATAAAGAGGCAGAGTGCACGTAATTAATAGACATTTTATTGCAATAATACAGAGGAAAAGTTCACGTAAATTTATATACATTTTTCATCTAGTTTTTAATTATTTTATTTTCTGGAATCTATTATATATAAAGGGGAGATGTTTATATACTCAACCCGGTATTATTATACAAACACCGTGACAGCGAATTAACCCTAACCCTAACCCTAACCCTAACGCTGTCACGGTGTTTGTATAATAATACCCTCAACCCCAACTTGGAAGGACAGATAATTCTTTCTCGGACGCTTTTGGTAAAAAAACATACGTCCTAATAGATGCGCGTTCATTAGTCCACCCACTATCATTGGCTTAAATAAGTTCTTAAATACGAGGAAAAATAATTCTTCCACAAGAACTTAGGACCAAACACAAACCTGTGTGATATGGGCCACTTACTTTTCACTGGCATCTTCAAATAGAAACTAATCCGAGCGACAAGTTGTCCGTATTGGTGGTTATCTTTTCAAAATAATTAATGTCACAAAGCAGCATAACCTAATAATATTCAGGCTGTATACTCTTAGATTATATGTATGAAATAGCTCCTGTCCTTGCAAACTGGTAACTTTTACCTCGATGAAAATAGTTTCTTGCAACATGGAAAACCTCGCCAGTGTGCACCGTATTTAAAAAAATGTAAATACTACACATACGCAGATCTTACTTAGTCTTCTGTGTCAAACACATAAAGTAAATATGTGTTTTATAAAATAAGTCATCAACAATCATTTCCTCAATAAGTTCTGCTTAGTCTACAGCTGATTTACTACATCTCATTTCATATATGATCCAAACGTTTGCAGTGCAAACATAAAAGCATATATCTTCGCACTACTTTTTTTATCAACACTTGACTTAAATTGATATTAATGGGTTGTGTTTTTAGGCAGCACTGTTACCCGACTTTTGAGATTAAATTTAATTTTTGGCCTTAAATATCAGGTCTTAATCAAATGTGCTGTCAAATTCGCAGGAAAAAAGGATGTATTTTTCTTCCCATTCTAGATCTCACGACGGAATAACTAATCTGCATGAAAGTCAAATACGTCACAAAGTTAAGTAAGGTAACCACTACTGAGGAGAAGCTTCTCGGAGCACCAGAGTAAAAAATGACTTCAAATGATAGTAGATATTTTTCTAATATCAAATACTTGCAAATCTCTCACGACTTAATCAGCTGGATTTCAATCTATCTCTAATTATCCTGCAATACTTCTCTCACATTATTCGTCTAGCTGCCATCACTTTCAACAATTTCGCAACATTTCGATCAGGCTTTAACCTAACACAAATTCAAAGACCAAAACTTCTTTACTACACTTGCATAGCTCTGAAAATATGTACCACTGTTTTACTTTTTAGCTTACTATAATATTGCCATCTTCAAGTATAGTGAAGAATATTTTTGCAAAGTCAGTGCCTTACATAATCAAATTTCATCAAATTTTTACCCAAACCAATGTTTTGGACTACTATATATAATTAAACTTTTATTTTCACAGGGCTTCGGCCTAATAGTAAGAAATGAAACGTAGAAAAATTAAAACTAAAAATAATGAGGCAAAAATTACGAAATTGAAGTAACTTGAGAACTACAGCCATAGATGTTTACTCATGCTATAAATAATAAAACTGGTATACTAAAAAAAGTAAAATATTTTAAAAAAGGATATTTTTTTTTAATTCAATTTTCACCCTAAACAAGGCACAGTGCGGGTTTTAAGCATGGGAGTACTATCTGGGGCATAAATTGCAAGGATATTATGGAGGGAGATATCTGTTCTCATAACACTTGATCTTCTGCATGACAATAGTGGGGAGACAGAATCTCGGAAGGGAGTTCAATGTCTTGCAGTTCTGTGGAAAAAAATATTGGAGTCGAGTTTTTTTCTTACACCTAGGGGTCTCTTCTGTGAAGGGGTGGGATTTAACTGCTTGTCGGGTTTATCGGATGAATTCACGTAGGGGGGTACAAGTGCTAATAGTTTGTCAGCACATTCAACATTAAACTACTTGTAGAACAGGCAGAGGGATGCAAAAGTTCGTCGATGAGACAAAGGCTGAAGCCTATATGATAGTTCAGAACTTATCAGGTTGGCGACTCCCCTTTGAACCCTGTTCAGGAGTGAGAGATAAGTAGCAGATGACTCAGTCCAAATGTGACAACAGTACTTCATACATGGGCGCATGCTGACCTTATAGACGTACAGGATACGTTCAGGCGTAAGTAGTTTTCTAGCACGGAAGGGAGAGGCAACCTTTTTCGCAGCAGCCTTGGCAATGCTCACAATGTATCTATTCTAGTTTATGTACCCTGTAAACGTTAGGCTGAGGAGTGTACAGGAAGTACGTTCGAGTAATATGTTCTTGATAATCAGAGAATTATCTGTGGAAATATGAGAACAAAAAAAGAGGAATATTGAGACTTATTTATATGAGAGGTAAAGTTGGAATTAACAAAATTGAAAAGTACAAACAATAATAAGTGTGATTTTAAGTACAGTGTCAAAAGGATATAATATTAACAGGATGAATGTATCAAGAAAAGACATTCCATAAAATGTTTATTAAATGTAGTTACAATAAAAAAGGAAACGGAAAAATATGTCGCAATACACGATAAAAAAAAACAGAAAAATAAACGAAATGTAAAAAAGACAACAAATACAAATATAATAAATATAACTATAAGAGATACGTAACACAGTAGCAGGAGGAAAGCAGTAATAGAATGCCAATAAAGTAAGAGATGAGCATGAAAAAGATTAATAAAAAACGCTATTAATAATTCAAAAGAAAAGACAAGTTCATAACGATTCACAAAGTATATAATGTTACGTAATCATATTCAAGAATGATCAGCTTCTGAAGATATTTGTACTGAGTACGTTGTGAACAACGATTAACATACAATCTATGACTATAAAATTTCACCCTGTAGGATATTAACATGCCGATCTCATATAATTATGCAAACATGAGAAAAGTGTCTCGTCATTATGTCAGTTTCAATATCGGATAAGTATTTCTCCTTTAGAGAAAACTCGAAAATATAAACATAATTGCCAGTGTAGTGATCAAGTTCTTAAAAACCACTTCATCGCTACACTGGCAATTATGCTTTATATTTTGGATGAAATGTTGCATTAGGATAATAACCAAATTATATTATGTGCATTCTAAATGAGAAAAACATTTTTCCACGACAGAGAACATTTTGATTTTATCCAAAATCAAGCGTAATATTAGAGGTCATGATATGAATATTTCATGAATATAATAGTCATAGATACAAAGCTCGTGTAATATAAAAACAACAGTAATGTATTTAAATTCTGAATGACTGAAACCGACAATAGACCCAAGCATGCACCCCCACCCCCCATATATATATATATATATATATATATATATATATATATATATATATATATATATATATATACATATATATATGTGTGTGTGTGTGTGTGTGTGTGTGTGTGCGCGCGCGCGTGTGTGTGTTCCTATTTACAATGCCTCCCCACGGGACAGAGTTAGAACCAGGGTCGTTTTTTTAACGTGGAGAAAAGGAACAAAAATAAAAATTTTCTCAGTCGTAAAGGATTTCTCCTCCACTGACAGAGAACAAGAAATTGAAGTGTTGTGTGTGTGTGTGTGTGTGTGTGCGTGTATGTGTTTATAATGAACATCGGGACGTGTTGAACAGAAACCAAGAAAGTGCCCAATCGCATGTGTGAGAGCTAAAGGACATATCATTTATATAGATCCTATATTTTATATATTAAAAATATATACAACGCCGCTAAAATACGTAAGGTAAAGGTTTTATAGACATGTTTTCATATATATATATATATATATATATATATATATATATACTAGTAAAAGTACCCGTCGTTGACTGGGCTCAAAAAAAAGCCTACAGAACATCGACTCTGATTTATGAAAATATGATAGGTTATGAAAAGGAAGGGTTTTAAAGAGATAGCTTCCAGTTGGGGGGGGTATCAAAACCAAAGCTAAATATGACGAAAGTAAACATAAAATAGATAACACCCATAATTTATTATACCATACCCGTTCAAACTGAAACACTTCTCACAATATTCTGTTGATCTATATTAAAAAAACTTGTTAAACTTTGTGATATATTTCCATTTTATGGAGGTTAGGCGCGAACCATATAATTTTATTATACCATATTTCTTCAAACTGAAACAATTATCAAAGTATACTTACTTAGATAGATATGAAAAGTATTTAATAAAGTGTGTGCCTGTTTCCAGTCTATGGAGGCCAGGCGCGAACGCAGACCGCACAATTTTATTATACTATCCCTATTTAAGTTAAAACATACTCATCAAAGCATTATTATATGTATCTATATCAAAAACAATTGGAAACGTTTTTTTTTAAATTTAAAAATGATTTATTTCCATACTTTCTGGACCAGGCGCATACGCAGCCCCCCCCCCGACAATTTTAATGGATCATCATATGCCAGATCAAACATACCCATTCCTGTGTCTCGATACATCTTCTATTATTATATGTAATCAGTTGTGTTTTTTAAATAGTCAACCATATAGGATCCTATTCGTGACTAGACACACACAGTCAGACGTTCAGCTTTATATTATAGATATGGAAACAGAAAGAGAGAGATAAAGAGAGATTAGCGAGACAAAAAGATAAACAAGGGGAGAAAGAAATATTGTGGGCGTTTTAAAGGCGGCGAATTTAAAATTGATAACCCAATTATAAATTGTAATTGTATAAGAACTGGTAAAACTATTGCGGTAGGTCTGAATAACGTTTATGTAAAGTTATAAATATTTAGACGTAAAAGTAGCTGAATAGTTTGCTAGAGACCGCAAAGGTAACATATTTTGTACATTGAACACTTGGAAGAAAATTTTGGGCAGAAATCACATTCAAATTTGCTTTTCGGCTAAACTTTCAAATGTGTAGCCGAAAAATTGGCTTAGACGGTATTATTTTTTAAATTTGACCCCATTTTAACTCTAAGACTTATAGTTTTGGGTTCAAATTGAATTTAAATATTTGATCCACGACGAAGCAACCTAAATTAAAAATTCCAAGTGTTTACACCCAAAATTTGTGACGAGCTTAAGGTAGATTTTTCAAAGATCCCATCGTTGAATTTGCTGTTACAACAACCGCCAAACCGGAACTGACTTATATATTAATTAAGGCTAGACAATTAGAAGTAAAGGATGACTTTCAAAAATATCGGCGAAAAAGCGACATCCCCTGTAGAAAAGTGCGCAGTTGAATGTGAAGATATTATTTTTTTAGCCAATTCTTCGATAGTTTTCGTCTGTAAGGTCGAACTTCAAAACGACTATGATCTTGACAAAATACGTCGCTTCTGTCGAAAGTTTTAGGCACACATGCAAACATACATACATACAGACATTTATATATTGGTAATTAAACATTTTCGACCAAACCTTTTAAAAAGATCCCCCTATCTCTGAGTATCCTTTATGCAAAATTTCACATGAAATTTCACAAGAAATTGTCTATGTAATTTGGTAGAGACCGCAGAGGTCATTTCTGGTAAATTTTAACCCCTATTATGACCCCTTAAGATTTATTATTTTGGGCTCAAATCAAGTTATTAAATCATATCAATTTCCAAGTAACCAATATCTAAAATTTCAGACCCAAAATTGCCGGAGGAGTTTGGTAGAGTTTTACGAAGGACAAATCGTTGACCATTGGCCTTTTAACAGCCAAATGTCTGGCCTAAAACAGACCACACATATTTTCCAAATCACAGTATCTTGTATATCAAATTGCGAGTCTATACGCTAAAAATTAACAGAGTTGTTGCGTAAAAAAATGTACACACATGGACACATACGCAGACACGTTCACTTTTATAGATATAATAGCATGGGTGACCGGCGTTGCTCGGGTATTTGCAGGTGTATGTTGAGGAAAAAAAAGCTGCCATCTTTTTTAAACTTTTACCCCTCCGAATTAAGTGTTTTGGGCTCAAATGAAGTTATTAATTTAGATCCATGTCCAGAGAACCTATATAAAAAATTTCAACTGTTACGACCAAAAATTGTCGGAGGAGTTTGGTAAATTTCTCAAAGGCCAAATCGTAAACTGTGTCCCCTTAATCGTCAAAGTTCTGGCCGAAAACCGATCGCACATATTTTCCCAAATCTCAGTACCCGGTATTTCGAGTTTGTAGACTTAAATTGAGTTATTACGTGGGAGAATGTACACACACAGGCACACGGACAGATACACAGACGGACAGATACACAGCCACGTTCACTTTTATAGATATACTACTATGGGTGTCCAGCATTCCCGGGTATTTGGAGGTGTATGCTGAGCAAAAAAAAAAAAAAAAAGAAAAGAAAAGGCGGCCAATTTTTTAAAACTTTGTCCCCTATTATGACCCCTTAAGATTTTTTTGGGGGGCTCAATTCAAATTATTAAGTTAAAGCAATATCCAAGTAACGTATATCTAAAATGGCAAGTGTTTAGACCTAAAATTATCGGAGGAGTTCAGTAGAGTTCTCAAAGGTCAAATCTTTTACCTTTGATCATTTTAAAGCCAAATTTCTGGCCGAAAACGGATCATAAAGATGTTCTCAAATCTCAGTATCCTGTGTATCAAATGTCGAATCTGTAGACTTGAAATTGACAGAGTTATCCCATAGGGAAATGTAGACACACATACACACAGACAGATATAGACACAGACAGACAGATACACAGATAACTTCACTTTTATCGATATATAGATATACTAGCATTTCAGCCCGGCGTTGTCCGAGTGTTTGGAGGGGTATTTGGAGAAAAAAAAACAACAAGAAAAAAATATTAACAAAGTTTAACTGAGATTTTGGAAAATCTTTGTGATTGGTTTTCAGTCAGAAATGTAGCTGTAAATGGGTCGAAGTTCAACGAGGTGCCCCTTGAAAACTCTACCAAACTCCTCCGGTGATGTTGGGGCTAAACACTTGGAATTTTAGATATGAGTTGCTTGGACATGGATTAAAATTAATAACTAGATGAGAACAAAAAAGAAATATATGTTAACGGGTCATAATAGGGGTAACATTGTATCCAAAAAAAGCGGTCAAATGTTAACAAATTTACCCGCTTTTTTTCTCAACATATACCTCCAAAACCCCAGGCAACGCCGAGCTTAAATGCTAGAAAACCGATCACATAGATTTTCCCAAATCTATATATCCAATTTCGAGTCTGTAGACTAAAAATTTACAGTTATTGCGTAGGGAAATGTACACACACAGACACGCAGACAGATACACAGACAGACACACAGACACACATACACACAGATACATTCACTTTTATAGATATACTAGCATTTTATCCCGGCGTTGCCCGGATGTTTGGAAGTGTGTGTTGATCAAAAAAACAGCGGTCAATTTTTTTTTAAATTTGACCCCTATTATGACCCCTTAACATTTATTGTTTTGGGCGCAAATCAAGTTATTAAGTTCAAAGAATCTCTATCTAAAATTTCAAGTGTTTAGACCCAAAATTGTCAAAGGGGTTAGGTAGAGATCTCAAAGTTCAAATCGTTGAACTTTGACCTCTTAACAGTCAAATTTCTGGCCGAAAATCGATCATATTAGATTTTTCCAAATCTCAGTACCCTGTATATAAATTTGGAGTCTGTAGTCTAAAAATTAATAGAGTTATTGCGTAGAGAGATGTACACAGACAGGCACACAGACACATTCACTTGTATAGATAGACAGATAGATAGATAGGTAGATAGATAAATAGATAGATAGATAGATGGATAGATTAAACAAAAATATATACATGGAAGTTTTGAAAGCCCAAAACAATGCGAAGAAAGAGCGGAATCATTAAAGTAAAGTTGTTTGTTTTTTTTCTTTTTTTTACTTTCATGATTCCGGTCTTTCTTCGCATTGTTTTTGCTTTTAAAACTATTATATATTCCTTTACCAACAATGATCCAATCAAACTACTATCTACTCTTAAAATATATATACGTATACATAAGTATATATAGAAACAATTTTATGTTTCCTGTAAACATTTTACGCGAATATTATGCAAGCATAAATCATGTAGAATATCTGCATGAATATAATTACACATAGTAGTAAAGAAAATATTATTATCCCATCAGAAAACCGAAAAAAACTATTAGGGAATTAATTAAAATGAAGGTTTAATAGAAGAGGGGTTTTAATATGAATATCAATACACACAAAGGAAAAAAACGAAATTATAGGAAAATAGATAGATATAGATTGGACGCCATATATAGTAATGATTTAAAAAGTAACAAAAAAAGACGACTCCCACGTCACCACCGAGAATCAAAACCAAAACGTTTAGCTTACAATTTATTTTTGCCTCTGCCGCCACTGACTGGGCAACGAAGACATATTTACTGCAAGGCTAAACATTAAAACATGAACCAATAGCTACTATATTATAAGTTCTAATTCTGGCGTTCGACTTTCACTTGACACACACTTTTGCACCGATTTTTCCGAGCTAAAAACCAAATATGAAGTTTCGTATGGATTCAAATACCTTACATAGGAAGCTTCATGTCAGTAGACCAAAAATTTTAGGATGGGTTTTGTAGGCAAAAATTTTTAAACAAAACTATATACGTATACATAAATATATATGGAAACAATTTTGCGTTTACTGTAAACTTTTTAGCAGATATTATTCAAGTATAACTTATCTAGAATGTCTGCATGGATATAATTACACGTATAATTACATAAAGATAATTATCCCATGAGAAAACCGAAGAAACTAATAGGGAATTGATTAAAATAAATGTTTAAAAGAATATGCAAATTAGCTAGATATTTGTTAGTGAATGCAATCCCACGACCCATATATCAGAAAATTGTATTTTCTTTGTAAGTAAATAGAGAAGGACATTTTAACTATATATATATATATATATATATATATATATATATATATATATATATATATATATATATATATATATATATTGCTCAACAACCGACAAGACTAATATGCTTGCCAGCCCGTTTGCCTCGAATTCCACACTGGACCCTTCCAACCACCCCCTGCCTGACTTTCCTTTGCGGACCGACGCAAATCACCCCTGCTCAGGTACACGCTATTATAAAAAACCTTGACACTTCAAAATCATATGTATCTGATATCATCCCAGCTGTGCTATTAAAAAGGTGCTCCGCCAAAGTAGCCCCAGTTCTCTTTAAACTCTACAACAGATGCCTTAATGAATCATGCTTTCCGGGCTGTTGGAAAACTGCTTCTATGGTACCAATATTCATTAATTCTGGCGAAAGAACTGACCCATCAAATTATCGCCCCATTAGCTTCCTCCCCCTTTTCGCCAAAATATTTGAGACCATAATAAACCATGCTCTAGTTCGGCACCTTACAGATGCTAAACTTCTGACTGACAAACAATATGGATTTAGACATGCCCGTTCCACAGTTGACATCCTCACTGTAATCTCTGAACGTATATACCATTCATTGGACAAAGCGGGGGAGGGCAGAGCGATAGCTCTAGATATATCTAAGGCTTTTGACAGGGTATGGCACAAGGATAAGATAACAAAAACCGTGTTTAAACATGGTTCTAAACTAAATCAATATTTTTAAAGATATGAGAACAAAATAGACAACCTTTATTACCAGACCAACTGTCCAATCAAAACCATGTAAGACCATACTCAAAACTGTAAATATATTCGAATATTATTAATAGAGAAATAACTAATATATATATATATATATATATATATATATATATATATATATATATATATGATTAGTTTTTTTGGAAAAAGAAATCCAGCAGAATGCTCAATTAAAAGGAAAATCCGAAATGTAAGAACGTATTTATATTTTGTGTACAGAAAGTTGTGAGATGAGACAAACCATTGGTACCGTCGGTTTCAAGCCCGATAATAAGGAATGTTTAAGGTATCCTTATCAAGCTCTCTTTTGCTATATATATATATATATATATATATATATATATATATATATATATATATATATATATATATATATATTTAGCAAAAATGGTAATTAATAAAAACCTAAAGAGAGTGCTCCATACTACTGCAGAGCAGATATGTGTTTAATTTTTTTTCATTACGGTTGTATCGTATTATTAAGCATGTATAACGTTGTGTTTAAATATAATGCACTATTCGTTCTCTTATTTGTGCACTTTATATATACTATTAAAATAGATTATCTTTTTTCTGGAAAGGCTGATAAAATTCGATGGAGCCTTGTTTTAAGCCATTAACAAAGCGGCATGCTTGCATACTCGTTGACAAGTGATATGCATAGCTATAATGATATTCACCAAGTAATATTCTCAATTCTTTTATATTGTAATTTAATACGCATATGATGGTCCTGGTTGACTGGGTTTAAATATGATTTTATCTGTTTGCACTTAAAGTCTACTATCATTTTGAATTAAGATCATAGACGAAATTCATTGAATTTTGTTTTCCTTTTATTTTTTCTCGATATTCCTCTCTATCATTTAATCTCTATGTGTGCTTTATATTCGCTATTTCGCTTTAAGGCTGGCCATTTTATGGCATTTTCACATACCTATTTACTCAAGCAGGGACATCAAATAGACCTTTACTGCCGCGCCTCTTCTTGCAAATCATACCCGATCATTTTTTTATAGTTTCGATATTTTTACTTTTTACTTTCAATTCTTTTAATACTCTTACTTATTTTTACATATATTGTCCCTAGGGGGTACATTAATCTGGTAATGTGTTTATCTATTTCGTGTTGCGATATATATTATACTTTTTCTTATTTATTAGTTGTATTTTTGCGCAGATAATTTCTCAGAATGTCAATTCAAAGATAGTATCGGTTGTGTTTATATATATATATATATATATATATATATATATATATATATATATATATATATATATATATATTCCTATAGTAGGCAAGACCCATTTTGGAATGGTATTAAAGTCAAAGTGAGAGAATGTAATAACCATTTCGTTTATAAGAAATATTTATATCATTCAAAGTAATACTTAGACGGTTATTTCTGATCGGTATATTCTGTGCGTCTCTTTAAAGTTCGAGTACATGTTAAAAAAGATATAGGTTCGTTTATTAATCTTTACACCAAAGTTTGTCATTTGACAACCTTTGGATCTGTTTTCTCTAGTTAAAATAATTGTGTTTTTTTTTATAATACAATCAGCTTAGATCATTATTCTGCTGATAAAACCTTTAACGATAATCGGAGGTATTTAATTGAGTAAGTTTCTGAACAAATAGTTATACATTATTGACGCTTGGAAAAACAATCTCAATCCAGACGAAATCATCTATGTGGATCAAATCCAAATACGTCCTAATACAAATCTGCCATATATGAAAACATGTGTTTCGAAAATCTCTTCTTTTAACTATATAAATTTTCTACCACGCAATCATCTGTACAGAATTTACCCATAATATACTCTTCTCTCTTATTGTATCTCTTGTCTCTCTCTTTCTTTCTCTTTATCTCTCTCTCTATCTCTTGTTCTCCTTTATTCAACTTTATAATAATACGCGGAGACGGTAGTCAAGTTACCATGGACTTCTAGTTTCTCTGTGAAATGCATTCGTAGCAATACACTATTTTAGCTACGATCACTACAACGATTGCCCTTTTTTCTCCTCTGTATTTAAAAAAAAATCGTAATTATAATTCTTACAATTACAGTCTGATTGTACACAATAGCAGGGAGAAACCTTCAAGCTGACGAATAAAATGCATATTACTCCGACCTAATTATTAAATGTGATCCAGTTCGCCATAGTTTAAAATCCTTGCATCGTGTTTCCTGTCTTACCAAATCGTTTGTCCAAAGATGCATTCGGTTCAAGTGACGTTAAGAATTGGTGAATGATTGACAAAAAACTTGGATACAAAAGTAGGTGATATTTATAATGAGTTAAATATTGGGGATCATTTTATAGATTTTAGAAAACAAAATTAATTTATATGCACGTTTATTGTTTTAATATATATATATTAAATATTTATACAGAAAACTATTATATAGTCGTTACACTGAACATGCTAATATTTCGGACAATTGGTTCGCTGGAACCAAAATTGCTCGTCCGGCCATGTAATAAAGCTTATTGGTCAAGGAAGTTGTTGGGTTCTAAAACCAGATGCCTTCCTTGGTACAAAACGCGTCATACATCCCCTAATGATTACTTTTCATTCATGCATGAAACATTAGCACGCTCACTCTTGCGATTATGAAATATTTGTCGACATCAATAAAAAAAATTATATGTCGCTTTTTTATTGAGCATTCTAAATAGCCCCGCTTAAATTCATGTGTTTTCCTACTTGAATATCTTAAATATTATATATATATATATATACATATATAAATATATACATATATATATTTATATATATATAGATATATACATATATATATAAATATATATATATATGTATATATATATATATAAGTATGTCCACATGTATGTATATGCATACACACATGTATGTATATACATGTATCCGTATTGTTAAAATGTTTCGTGAAATTTAAGCGCGCGAAAAGAACAGGAATGAAAAATTGAATTCTCTCTCGCAATATTTATTCAATGAAAGTAGTTAGTAAGTCTGCTTAATGTAAGTTCAACTCAGCTAGGTGTAAAATTTTGAATTTATACATTTTTAACTCGGAACACCCATCTTAAATATTGTAGATTCTTCACTGCAAGTGCCACGTTACAAATAAAAGATTCGTTGGTTATATACGAATCATTTAAAAATATCAAGTTTTAAGAGCAAATTCTTCACATCCTATTATCCAAAAGAATAGTGGAGAAAGAACAGAACAAAAAAAAAGCAACACTAAACAATTTGCCCTAATCTTGATGAAAACACTATGCGAAAAAATTGATTTTTAAATACATAAATATTAATTTATTTAAAAAGTATGTTAGATACTTTTGTTTGCTACGTGAAATGTAACGTACTTCCGTTTGGATTTTAAACCAAACTTACATCACAGAGACAACAACCTCGACAAATATATATATATATATATATATATATATATATATGTGTGTGTATATATATATATATATATATATATATATATACTCCAAGAAATTGAATTTTTGTTTCTTTATATTCATATTTAAAACTTTTTTAGTTCTATTTAATTATAAAGAAAATACAACTTTCTATATATATGGGCTCTAATATTACATTCATCTGCAAAAGATTTAGTTCATTTGCATAGTTTTCGATATATAATTTTAATGTATCCTTCATTAATCTTTTCGGTTATCTCATGAAATGATCATATTTAGTTAAGTGTTACGTGTAATTATATTTGTGCAGATATTCTGCATAATTTATATTTTGGTAATATTTGCGTAAAAAGCTTAAAGTCATCCTACAGTTGTTGCGAAAATTTATAGATTATAATTAAAGCCCGTAATAAGAAAATATTAAATAAAAACAATGTAAACAAGAACAGAATAAACAATAAAAAGTAGACACCATGACATAATTAAAACTAACACTAGCAGAAAAAAAAAAATAATAATCAGAAAAACAACCGGGGACAAGCGGACCAACAACACATGGATGGGAAATAAGACTAGAAACCCAAATACACACACATAAAAAGAAGCCAAAGTGATCAACAGGAATAAAGCAATGTGGAGAAAACGGAATATTGGAAATGGAACTGACAGGGAGAGGCTAAACAAGAAACCTGAAGAACTGGACCAAAAATAAAAGCAAAGGAAGTGAGATTGAGACGATATAGATATAAATATGAACAATGCAAGCAAAAGAGAACATTTGAAACTAATGAACGCCAATTCTTCCAAAATGTGAACGGAGGAAAAACAAAAACAGAACAACCAAATCCGACCGAAACAAAACTCTACTGGAGTAAAATATGGGAAAAGCGACGAGACCACAATAGAAATGCCGAGTGGCTGAAAGACATGAAAGAAGAGTTACAACAAACAGAAGAAGGAACAGTGAATGAAATCAGCAAGGAAACCCTAAAGAAAACCATAGGAAAAATGGCAAACTGGAGAGCACCAGGGCACGACGGGATACATGCATAATGGTTCAAAAAATTCACAACCTTACACGAAAGGCTAGCCCAACACCTGAGAAGATATATACAGGAAGCAAGCGTACCAGACTGGATGGCAAAAGGTAGAACAACACTGCTACAGAAAGACACGGAGAAGGAACCGTCCCTAGCAACTATAGGCAAATCACATGCTTACCAACTATGTGGAAGATACTGACAGCACAACTGAGGGAACCAATCTACCACTCCCTGAATAACCGTGGGCTCATCCCCGAGGAGCAGAAAGGATGTCAAAAAGGAAAAAGGGGAACACATGACTTGTTATATATAGATCAAAAGATCCTAAAGGAGGTAAAAAGGGGGAGAAAAAATTTAGCCATGGCATGGATCGACTACAAAAAAGCGTACGACAGGATCCCCCAAGCATGGATAATAGAATAAAATACCAAGCAGGATCACCAACGTAATAGAAAATGCAATGAAAACATGGAGACTGGAATTGTCAGCTGATGGACAACACATAACAGAAATTAACATACAAAGAGGCATCTTCCAAGGAGACTTGCTATCACCACTGCTGTTCATCATAGCCATGATGCCCTTGAACAGTATTCTGAGAAAGTGCCAAGCCGGATACAAGTTCTCCAATACAGAGGAAAAAATGAACCACCTGATGTACATGGACGATCTGAAACTTTTTGCAAGGACCGAAAACAATCTAGAGACACTAATTAACACTACCAGGATCTTCAGCCAAGATATCCAAATGGAATTTGGAATAGAAAAGTGCTCACAACTAGCTATAAGAAAGGGAAAACTGGAAACGACAGAAGGCATGGAATTACCCAACCAAAGAGAAATTAGGGCACTAGGGAAACAAGACGACTATACATGCTTGGGAATTCTGGAAGCGGACACCATCAGAGCAACAGAAATGAAAGAGAACGTTGGAAAGGAATACCTCAGGAGAACAAGAAAACTCCTGGACATTAAATTATATAGTAGAAACCTAATAAAAGGTATTAATACATGGGCAGTATCACTAGTAAGATACTCTGGGCCGTTTATAGGGTGGACAAAATAAGAACTGAGAAAACTCGACCAAAACCAGAAAACCAGGAAACTCATGGTCATGCATAATGCACTACACCCAAAGGACGATATTGACAGACTCTACGTGAAAAGGAAAGACGGTGGGAAGGGGCTGATCTATATAGAAGACTGTGTGATAGACACGACAAAAGAACTAGAAAAATACATAATGCAAAACACTGAAAGAATAATTATAGCAGCGAGAGACACTGAAAAAAAAAAGAAAACAGAGAGGCAAACGACATAAAGAGAAAAGAGAAGTGGGAAGAGTAACAGCTCCATGGAAGATTCATAAGAATGACAAAAGATGAGAATAACGAAAACACCTGGACATTGATTCGAAAAGGACATATAAATCGAGAAACTGAATCTCTAATAACAGCAGCACAAGATAACTCGATAAGAAGCAACCATATCAAAGCAAGAATCGATAAAACACAAGAAAACAGCATATGCAGACTCTGTGGACAAAGAGACGAAACGATAAACCATATAGTAAGCGAATGCAGCAAACTTGCCCAAAAGGAATACAAAAAAGAAATTGGAATCAGAGGAATAACTACAAAGGTACAACGACTAACTATAATGAAAACGACTGAAATATTAAGGAAAACCCTTGAATGCGGAGAATAATACAAGACAATATAAAGAATAAGCGTTACAGGGAATGAAGAATACCGAAACTGCATATTTACAAGTTCTACACCCCCCATCATGCACTACCCCCATTGTTTCATCACCGATCCCCCAAAAAAAAAATTATATCAAAGGGCCGAGAAGGGTAAATAAGGACTGAAAGACCGAGGAGCGAACGCCAACCAGACCTCGGCTGGACAAGCGCAAAGAGAACTGGGACCTTGGGGAGGCAGAGTGCCACTCAAATTCCAGCATAAACCAATGCCCACAACCAGCGAGAAATCAATGGTAAGCGGCTGTTGCGATGATGCAAATTCATTTGAAAATGCTATCGAAGGAGGTGGAGAGGTCTGGAGGTCTGGGTTGACTTGTTGTCAGCCAGCTTCCAAAGAATACAACAGGTCTCCAATCAGATCGTTTGTTGACTTGTCTGAAAGCTCCATGTGAGCCAATAATAATAATAAACCAACCCAAGACAAGAACAACCATACTATAAATAAAAATAATAATAACGAACAAGATAAATGCACATGTAGACACCGCACACTTTCCCCACTTCAAAATAAATGTATATTCAAAAGCGTAGTTTACCAGGCCACAATATTTGCGAAAGAAAAAACGAATAACAAGAAATATTACGTAGGTATGACTTCCTTAGATTTCAAAACCCGTATACTGTGACCACAAAAGTACATTCAACAATAAAAACATCGTATGAAAACAACACTAGCGAATAAATACTGGGAACTCAAAGAAAGCGGACATTCGCCGGTAGTCGAATGGAAAATAATAAGACAAACTACCACGTGTAGGGACCTGGACGACCCATGCAGATTATGCCTTCATGAAAATATTGCAATCCTGTACTTTAAAGGACCCCAACATCTATTAAAACGTAGAAGAGAAATAGGAAACAACTGTGTTCTCAAGATAAAATTTAATCTAGGATAGCGAGAAAAATAGTTTTAAAACTAACAAAAACAATAGAAAATAAACAAATAAATAAATTAAATAAACATGAATATGCATAGACCAAAACACATATATGTATATATATATATGTGCATATTTGTATGTACATATATATATATATATATATATATATATATTTATATATAAACTAGCATTTAAAAAAAAAAAAAAATAACCTAGTTTTAAAACAGATCCAGAAACTAAATAGAGCAAACACAAAGGAACAGGTAAACCAGAGACCAAATAGGCCTTTGCCCGATAAATGCATGCTTGGCTGATAGGAAGGGCACGGTGGATACTGGAAAGCTGATTGGCTAACTAAAATCTCAATAGAACAGGAACATATAAAAACGATAAACAGCCACGGAATTCGCGCATAAACCTGAAGAGTCCTAGAGTGGATGAAACGCGAAATATTCAGCGTAACTTAATCGCCATATATATTTGATAAATTACTATATATATATATATATATATATATATATATATATATATATATATATATATATATATACATACATATATATGTATGTATGAAATTGAATGTATTTAAATAGAAAACCAAAGGTGTGTCACTATATTCATCCGTTCTATTCTAGTTTAAAGAAGATAATCTGAAATATGACTGAAAATATATTCATAAGGGAGATCAACATAATGACGATATAAAGTAGCGTTATTCTGATTCTAATTAAGTTTTCTTTCCATAATACTCTTCGTTCAAATAGGCCCAGTTCTAACCCTCATAACATATGACAATTAGAACGGGACGTTAAGCGACACCTATTTGGTTGCTTTACGTGTGCAGTAAGATTATTCTCGAAAAGAATAAAATGGCAATTTTCGTAGTTTAAAAATCTCTACAATGCAAATTGTTACTCTTATTCAAAACATCTATAAAATGTAAACAGATACTACTTATGCTGCAATGTTGTTTAGGTAATGGTTTTCCAATGTTTAATATTCTTCAATTAAAATGATGTTGGCGCATATGTTTCAGTTTAGAAGATACTTACAAAAATGTAAATGTCAAATAGTCATATAACACAACTAAAAGATGTTTTATATTTAATTGTGCATACCTCAAATAGTATCTCTAAGTTAATATATCGGCTGATTGTCCCGTTCGTTTGATATAAGGTTATATAGACATTTCATTTCCTTATGTATGTTGCGGTTAATCTTGAAGTAGTATTTTCCTCGGAAGACACGTTTATGTTTCAAATGTCATTATCTTTTGAGTCACACGTGTTATTTTGAGATAGTGCATTCCTTTATCGATCAGATTGTTTACATCGGGAGTACTGTTTTTTTATTCGATTAGTTTGATTGTAATATAGGAGTTCACTTGTTCATATATAATTGTTTTAAATAGTATATTCATGTGTCTGTTAAGTTAGTTTTAAGTAGAATTTTTCGTTTTATTGCGTGTAATATTTAATGAAATATCATAAACCTTTACATTTTAAATATCATCGTTATGTTGTTATTAAGTTTAAACTCACAATCACGATTTACTTTGGAATATTTTATTTAGGAGCGCCCATTCATTTCTGCAGTTCTGTCACACTCTTTACCCGTTTTCGCACTTAAGTTTGAAATAATTTATATAAAAATGCTGACTTCGGATGCCTACAAAATGTTGTACGTATCGCTGTTGCGAAACGGTATAAATCTAGGAGACCGTTCAATCACAAATAATTTATCTTTGCACATGGAGTTAGTGAGTCTGAGACAAGGATGTCATAAATGGCGAAGCCATAAATTAAACACTTGACGTTTTAACTACTGGCAATTAAATGCTATGTTTATTTGTTACAGATGTTGCGTCAGTATTTATATAAATTACAGTAGATAATCTGTGGCTCCACTCTCGATAATTACACACAAGTTTGAAGATAGCGTCTCTCAGACGCCGGGTTTATTCTTGCGACGACAAGAATTATGAATAATACAGTTTGTGAACCGTATTAATATTATCATTAAATATACACACTTCAAAATCAGTAAATTAACGGTCAAAATATATACAAATTGAACATTAAAAAATATGACAGATGCTTGTAAGACGGATTAATGTTTTAACTATAACTAATAATTAATGTATTATTATTACTAGTATTAATATTATTGCAGCAACTATCACAGTTTTTTTTCATAACTTTTGAAAGAACATGCTTTCACCTGCTATGAACCGGTTACTGGGTACACACGTGGTAAGTAGTGGCCTTGACTGTTTTGGTAAGAGCTTGTCAAAAACGGTTCTCACTTTCCGCGCAAACATAATTTCTGCAGGTACGACCGCTGTTGGTGAGTTCGGGTTTGATATAATCCTATACGCGTCTAGAAAGTGTTCATCTGTTCGGGTCCCTTGAGCCTTCTTAGGTTGCTTTGGCTTGGGGAATTCTTTTGGCGCGGATTTTTTAGCTTCCGGCTTTGCAGTTTCAGTTTTTTTTCCTCTTTTGCCAGATTCCGTTGAAGCTTTCTTTTTCAATTTCTCTGTTGCTGCAAATATGACGTTTCCTTTCCTCTTGAAAACAAGCAGATTATTTCCTTTTAGTTCTAATCTTCTAGCCTTTGTACATTTTCCTAGCCCTGGTGAGAATGCTACTGGAAATTTGTCTTTTATCTCGTCCTGCAGTTGTTGCCCCTCCTAAGACGAATCTTATGACATAATTTATTCATAGGTTGGTCTCACAATTCGAATCGCTCCATCCAATCAGTACCAAAAAGATTTTAGGATGTCCTATGTACACACACTTTCAATTTTTTAGTAACACCATTTAAGGTAACCGGGAGTATGCTGATTTGTTGGTCTTCCGCTATACTATATGCGGTATATGGGTGGTTTCCTTATCCTTTTCAATGTCTTAAGGTTAATGATTGACAGGTCGGATCCGGGGTCCAATTATAGATGCACAGTTTTATTTGCGATGTTAACTGTGACATATTTGCGCCGGTTGTAATCCGAATCCAAGTCGGATCTACTCTGTTCATGCACTTGATCGCTTTGTGGCCCTTCCTGCAACATTCGTTGCAGTACTTATAATGTAACAACCTTGACTCGACCAATGTTTCCCGCCGCAGCGATAGACCGAACTTGGAGGGGATCCAAGTCTTGTGACTGGGTGGTACTTAATAGGTGTTTTTTGCCATTGCTTATGACCTCACTCAGATTGTTCGCGAACCCACCCGTGTGCCCGATACACCAGGTCAATATGCAAGCCTCCTAGACCTTTTTCTCTCAAATTCCCCTGAGCTATGTTCATGTTTCGTTCATTCTCCTCTAGGATCCTCCGACCACTCCGTCGTATAAGTTAAGATAAAAACGAAATGTAAGAAGTCCCCAGACGTACCCCTCCACCGTACTGTATACCGATACTCTATGGCTGACTGGGATAGCTTCCGTTCATTCATATCTGATTTACCTCTGCACTCCAAGTTTAAAATGGAAGTGCCCTATATAGTATCAGATCTGACCGAAAGGTTAATTGTAGGCATAGACCAATTCATACCATCTAAGAAATTCCAACAAAAACCTAACAGCCACCCATGGTTCTCTTGAGAATGTGCTGCTGCTATCGCGCACAGAAATCTCTTTTTACATAGCTACCAAGGTAATAGATGCACTGAGACTAAAGCTGCTTTCAGGACTTCCAGCAACCACTGTAAAAGATTAATAAAAAATGCAAGAGAGCTATATGCCCAGTCTGTTAAATCCAAGGTAGCTGATCAGCGGCTTGGTTCCTACAAGTTTTGGCAAATAACAAATAGGATCCTAAACAGAAGTGTGCGTTCTATCCCAACAAGTATCAATGGACCAGAGGTCATCTCGTCAGCGTCAGACAAGGCCAAACTATTTGCAAAGAACTTTGCAGCTAATTCTTCCCTATTCGACGAAGGCCATCAACTCGTCATATTTCCTCCTATAACACAGAAATGTTAGGTAACATACAAATATCCGTGCATGAGGTCGCCAAGCTAATCAAGAACCTAGATTCCAGTAAAGGAAGTAGTCCTGATGGCATCCCAATTATAGTGTTAAAAAGCTTCAACCAGAAATTGCTCCCATACTTACGAAACTATTAAAGCGCTGCCCTTAGAAGTGCTTTCCGACTCCCTGGAAGACCTCATCAGTTTGCCCTGTATTTAAGAATTCAGGTGATAAGTCATCTCCCTCTCAGTACAGACCTATACGTCTCCTGTGTGCCATGAGTAAGTTGCTGGAATCCATATTAAATAGAGAAATAGTAAACCACCTCAGCAGGAATAACCTTCTTAGTGACACAAAATATGGTTTCCGCTCTGCAAGATCTACCGCAGATGTGCTGACGGTTATATTCCACAGGGTTAGTGAATCTCTTGAATAAGGCTTCCTTTCTAGGGTAATTGCTCTTGACATATCAAAGGCCTTCGACAAGGTATGGCATAAGGGTCTACTTCACAAGATTTCCAGCTACGGTATAACTGGAAATGTTTTCTAAATCAATTATCTAATTAAATTAATTCATTTCTCTCTTCATTTCTAATTAAATTAATTCATTTCTCTCCGATAGGCTCATAAGAGTAGTGGTAGATGGACAAAAATCGGAGGCCTACAATATAAACGCTGGAGTCCCTCAGAGGTCAATCCTGGGCCCAACTCTCTTCCTGATCTACATCAATGACCTCTCTAAACACATACTTAAATCATTCGTTGACATCTATGCTGATGACACGACCATCTACGGCAACACACAAAAGGCTGTAAATGACAAAGTTCTCTCTGATTCTCTCTCCTCTGATCTCGAGCGCGTGGTTCAGTGGGGGAAGATGTGGCTGGTTACCTTTACTGCATCCAAAACCAAACTCCTATCCTGACATCGTCAACGCTCTGATCCCCAGCTGGCATCAATTGTGATGGATGGCTCTCGTCTGGATGAGGCCCCGTGTTTTGACAAGCTTCTGGGTTTGACATTTACTCCTGATCTGAAATGGAACACGTACATCAAGTCTGTTGCCATTCGCTGGAAAGAGGGTGGGATCCTTCTACCGCTCCAGAATATATCTCACTACTGATGCGATGCTCTATCTGTATAAAAGCCAAGTACGGCCAAGGATTGAATACTGTTGCCATATCTGGGCAGGAGCTGCTAAAAACAACCTATCCTGCCTTGACAGAGTACAAAATAGACTTCGTAGCTTAGTGGGGGATGCACTTTTCTCAATCCTGCAACCTCTCTCCCACAGAAGAGACGTTGCGAGTCTATCCTTGTTTTATCGTTATTTCCATGGAAGGTGCTCGTCTGAACTCCAATCTCTGGTCCCCCCTCGCCAATCTTTCACGAAAAACACCCGTCTAGCTGAATCCACTGTGAAAAATTTCCCCCACTCTATATCTGTGCCTAAATCAAAACGCGGATTCCATGAACAAGGTTTCTTTCTTAGAACTGCACGCCTGTGGAACTCTGTTCCGTCTGCCTGCTTCCCACCGGACGACAACTTGGATGTCTTCGTCCAACGTTAACAAACTCCTAATGAACCGCCCCCTTAAGTAAACACTTCATCAAATCTCAACACTAACGTAATTTACTTGCAATAACCCTTATCCCTGAGTGGATTCCGGGCCTTGACAAGTGGTGACCACTGTGTAAAAAAAATTAAAAAAATAATTAAAAAAACGTGTAGCAGGTATTTTATTACTTCCAGCTTGGCTTTTTCGTCCTTCTAATGAATTTTGCGCCTGACTCTTCGACGTGGCTCGGGGTTTTCCTTACGTAGATTACACGTTGACAATCAGCGGCCAACTTGTGGAGGATGAGATCCTGTTCGCTCTCAAGTCCAGAGAGAACACGTTGTTTAACTTCAGCGGTTTTAGACGAAGCTAGATCCTGCGCAAAAATTAAACACTTGAAGTAATCTGCCGATATGTCAGGTAGACGGAAATCATCATAGTGTTTATATACCACGGACGCGAAGGTCAGGTAATCGTCGTCGTCGCTTTTTTGCAGGTTAAAGCACTTCCATCTTATATAAAAAAGCGTAGAATCCGGGCTGAACAGTTCGGATAAATATTTGACCGTTTCAGAGAATTCCAATTCACTCGTCTTCCTGGGGAGAATATAATCCACACACTTGCTATGTTCTGTGGTATATATATATATATATATATATATATATATATATATATATATATATATATATATATATATATATATATATATATACATGTATATATATATATATAAGCTACACTGAATATTCGGCGTTTCATTGAATCTAGGATTCTTCAGGCTTATATGGAAGCCTGAATACTAGAGTGGATGAAACGCGGAATATTCAGTATAGCTTAAACGACATATATATTTATAACTTACTAACTAGTTCTACCTACGTATTGAGCACTGATGAAGTAAATACTTAAAGTTCACGCATAAATTTATAATTTCGTATATTAATTTTATGTGAGTAAATGAAGTAGTTATATATATATATACATATATATAACTACTTCATTTACTCACATATATATATATAACTACTTCATTTACTGACACACACACACACACACACACACATATATATATATATATATATATATATATATATATATACAAGATGTGCAAACAGTTAATAAAATATGTTAAAAAACACTTTGAAATGAGTTAAATACATATTTAATCTGAAAAAGAAAACACTAGATGAATGGATAGGCATTGATGTGCGGAGTTTCGAAGAAACACTTTCCTTCTCATCAGAGGGTAGGAATTAGCAAAATCGGGTTAGGATTTTGCATGCAGAAATATTTGGTTTTATATTTTATATTTAACTTTATCATCATTTTTTTTCCTTCCCAGATTTCATGATTTATATTTAGGTCTCGGAAGTAGAGTGAAAAGCACATCTTATTTTTTTTTTATTAACATTATTGGATTTTTTTCGTTTTTTCCTTGTACACATTTTTGTGAATTATTCCATGAATTTCTGCCTTTGGATTATTATGGACCATCTTCTTCCAATTACGGGATTTCCTTGGATTTTACTTGTACAAATGGAAATTCTTTTAACTTTTTTTAAAGTTTTACATTTGGATTTTACCGTCACTAGATTTTTTCTACCAGACTATCCATTCGTGTGTAATCACATTTTTCTTTACCATATTTCCTCTGCTTCACTTTTTTTGTTTTCAAGTAAGAGCTTTGACTTACTTCTTGTTTCATCAAATACTTCTGCATGCAAAATCCGATCCTGCATTTTGCTAATTCCTACCTTCTGATGAGAAGGAAAATATTTCTTCGAAATTCCGCGGATTAAGGACTATCCATTTATCTAGTGTTTCCTATTCAGATTAAATATGTGTTTAACTCATTTCAAAGTGTTTTTAACATATGTTATAAACTGTTTGCTTATATTATAAGCTCTATTTCCTATTTGGTTTTATCGAGCTTTTATATCTGGCTGAGATAATTTTATGAATATTAATTCTTTAATATTTATAATTTACTTTAATTTTACCATCTTGGATCATTTGGGTGAATTCAATTGTAATTTTCATTTTATATATATATATATATATATATATATATATATATATATATATATATATATATATATATATATATATATATATATATAGTCATTTACATAGAGGACTGTTTGCTGTATCAGAGCTCATCAGTCCGGCTTGACAGGCAAGAACCTGAAACCAGATTCGAAACCCGACCGCACAAAAGAGAATCAAGGCTTCTAACCACTACGCTATTCGGATATTGATGTGCGGGCAGTGAATTAACGTTGTTTTGACATTGTCAAAATGCCTAACCAAGATGTGCTTATACAATGTTTATATATATATATATATATATATATATATATATATATATATATATATATATATATATATATATATATATATATATATATATATATATATATATATATATATATATATATAAAGTCTGTGCATATATGTGTGGGTTTATGTCTATGTTTCTGTGTATAATTTAAAATGGGTTATACACATCTCAGTGGTTTGTGTATTAGTTTTAACATTTCAATTATATTTTTAAAGACATTTCTTATTATATTGTTGCCTAGTATTAACATACTACTATACATACAGTGGAGATAAGCGAACATAATTATGTTTCGTTTGGTAAAAATAAAATCACCGACATCGTAAAGTTTATTATTTATATATCATTTTATTATCTATAGACCATTTTAATCATTATAGACCATTTCCGCATAGATGTGTGTGCTGTGGAACAATATTCTCTGAACAGTGTGTTATTCGAAATCATATTGAAAATAAGAATTCTCGAGAACCGAAAGAGAGATTCTAAAAAATAATAAAAATATGAAGAAGAAAACCAAACTAAAACAATATGAAACAGCATTTTATTATTCAAGATTTACTTTTTTCTTTTTTCAGTACAACCTTTGTTCTTTTACATTTCCACTCTTTTGGCCGGTCCCTTGGGAAAATAGGTTTGTATCTTGTGGTCTATTTAAACAAGGGGATCTTTTTTATCATTCCTCTTTATGTGTAGGACATTTTGTGACACCTTTTGTCCAGCTCTAATCATTTCATTTTTTAAAAGAAATACTTTTTCTATGTGTGATATCGCTCACCATCAAGGATTTAAGAAGAAACAAAACTACCGATACAAGATAAATATAAAAGAAATAATGCGCCTCGAATTTAACTATGGCAAAAAGGTAATAAAATTAGTAGCAGAAATAGAGTTTGATATATAAAACAATGTTTGTTAATAAATACACACCATTATAACATTTCACACACGCACTGATCTAGTTTCAATATATATATATATAATGAAAGTTTCTGTCTGTCTATGTATCTGTGTATCTCTGTGTATGTGTGTACATTTCCCTACGCAATAATTCTATCAATTTTTAGTCTACAGAGTCGAACGTTGATATACAGGGTACTGAGAGTAGGGAAAATCTATGCGATCGGTTTTCGGCCAGAAACTTGACGATTAAGGGGTCAAAGTTCAACGTGTTGACGTTTGAGAACTCTACTAAACGCCTCCGAAAATTATGGGTCTACACACTTTAAATTTAAGATATAGCTTCATTGGACAAGGATCCAACTTAATAATTTAATTTTAATCCAAAAGAATAAATTTTATGGGATCATAATAGGGGTCAAAAATAGACCATTGTTTTTGCTCAACATACATCTCCAAATACCCAGGCAACGCCGGGCACCCATGCTAGTATATATATATATATATATATATATATATATATATATATATATATATATATATATATATATTCAAATAATTATTAGTAGATAGAGTAATCTTTTGCTTTTCTTTATTCAAAATATGTATTTATATAATTAAAAGATAAAATATACAATGACTTTTAAATGTTGTAAATAGCGTTTGTTATATAAAACATATTCTGAAGCACATTCTTTTTAAAAATATATATTTATCAAGCGGCTTTGGATACTCTTAGAGAGAAAACACTTTCAAAATGCTTGTATACATAATACTTATTTCTTGGCAAGAGATTACTATAAGAAACTTTTCAGGGCGCAACGATAGTTTTTCTTGAGGCGAAATTAACTGCTTTTTTTAAATATTCGAACTTAAGTTTTATTCTGCGAAACTATACGGGGGTACACATTTTTATTAGAGATGTCATATGTATACGGGTGTATATATACGTATATATACATATATATATATATATATATGTGTGTGTGTGTGTGCGCGCGTGTGTGTGTCTAAATATGTTCCTATGCACATATTTATAAAAATAATTGTTTAAATAAGTATCATAGAAGAGTCACCAATTTTAACAAAGCTAATATTATTATATTCAGTGAAATATTCTTGATTATGTGTATATGTGTGGTTCCTAATTTTTAACATACATCTGTTTTCAACGTAATTAGTTTTAAAGACGACGGATCGATATATGAACATAGCGGCGGCATTTTTGTGTGTATATATTAAAATATGTATCCACATTTATTCATTGCAAAATGTTACGTTAGATAGGTTGAATTGAATTACATGCAATCTTAATCTGTTTTTTTTTTGTTTGTTTACTAGAATTGGATCATAATAAACATTTGGAGATTCTTTTATTTATATTTAAAATTTTATGCTTATATTTTCAGTAATTTAATCAACAATGCTTAATACAGAGGTACAGCTGTAGCTAAGCTATTTCTTTTTTGTATTTCACTTACAATCTCTGTTCCATTTACTAAGTGTAACAGTTATCCACAGGTTTAAATGCAGTAATAACCGCAAATCAACATTGCACCATTTCAGACGTCCTAAAGCTTTTTTTTTTTGTTTTTGTTTTCTCGGCTGGTTTACGACATTTATATACGGTTTCTTTTAACGCATGTTCTATGGCCTCTACATTTACTATAGTCATCGTTCGGACGTAGTTTATTCGCTGGGTATTTCGGACAGATCAATTCCTATTGTGCGGTCAGTAACAATTCTATTTTACTAATGAATTGTTTTTCCTTGGATGTTTTAATGTGTTTTTATTAATTATTTGTGAGATTTTATAATTTTATTCTGTTTTGTACTTCGTCTCGTTTTATTCCAACCCTCATATTTATACTCAGGTTGTCTATTACGGAGATGATTAGTCTTAATATATTTACTTTTATATCATTTTCAACACATATTTTCCCTTCCTCGATGAAGATGTGTTCTTTTTTATGCATATATGGCGGCTCTTAATGTGTATAATCGAAGATAGTAAATTTTTCAACAGCTATATTGTCTAATATCGTTTAATTATTTTTTATGTATTTGTTTTAACAATATAGTCATTGCACTTTACTATAATGTTTCCGGCATGCTTACTTAATCGGGGTGTACGTGTATTGTTATACCATCTTCCCATTATGGGTTAACACTAAACTTTCTGTATTTTATTTATACCTCCTTTCTCACAATTATTACGAAGTAGATTAAGGTAGCGGTATAGGTAAATAAGAAACAAGTGTAATGGTATGACTAATTGGTCAGTAAGTACTACGAGACTTTCAAAAAGCATCTTTAGATGTTTGAATAATCTCGGCTTCCTAAAATAAAATTTGACAGGCTCTTACGTGTATACCCATATTGTTTTTATTGAATTCAACTACGACTTGCGTGACGTGCTGCTTAATAATATAGTCAATATTCTAATATAATTACAGTGAACGTGTTTTACCTCCTCGATCTGCAATTTTACTTCGTAGATTTCATAATTAATTTACAACATTATTATTATTATTAGTAGTAGTAGTAGTAGTAGTAGTAGAATAACTACTACTACTACTACTACTACTAATAATAATAATAATAAAATGAAAGGCCGCGGAGGGAGCACTGACTAGGTCTCCACTGGATAAGTACAAAGGTTACTGGAACATAAGAGAGGCTTATCGTTACTCAAATTCCAGTTAAGACCGATAGCCGCTCCGAACGAGAGATCAATGACAATCGGCTGTTGCGATCATGAAAATTTATTTGCAAATACTATCGAAAGAGGCGGAGAGTACTATTAATCCTGTGAGAATTGTTGTCACTCAGTTCCCAGATTCCATATATGCATGTGAACACCGCAGACCGGTTTAAACGAGAGCTCTTTGATGACCTTTGTAAAAGCTCCATGTGATCCACTACTACTACTACTACTACTACTACTACTACTACTACTTCTGATAATAATAGTAGTGGTTATATTAGAAGTTGCAGTATTTCTATAATGATTGTAAGTTTTTCTCCCATGTATTATTTTTATTATACCCATTTTTCTCATTTTTCTTGTTATTATTGTATAATATTTATATTTAAAATTACTTTTTGATTATTATTACTGCGATCATCGTTATTAATAATAATAGTGGAAGTAGTTGATGTATTGTCAGTGGCAGTAATCTTTGGCGTCATATGTATAGTTATTCTTTCGTAACCACCATGCGTGCGTTTCGGCATTTGTTATCATGTGCAATTTCATATCGTCAAATGATTACCTTTAATATCGTATCATTCATCAGTCCGAATTTATGCGCGCGCAGTAATATTTAATATCATTACAAAGATGCTCACAGAAAAGAATTCGTAAGATCAATTACTGCGTATGTCATTACTTGAAAACGCAGACCATATACTGTGTCAAAAGCGTATTAAAATTCCACATATCTATGTGGCCGATGTCAATATTCCAGGTAATTTATATTAATATAGGTTACCTGTAAATATCTATACGTAAATACGCATGCATTCAGATACATACATGCATATGTCCATATGAATATATATATATATATATATATATATATATGAATATATATGTATATATATACATGATTCATATATGTATTCATTAAAATGTGCATTAATATATGCATGTGTGCATACATGCATCCATATTAATCTACGTTTATTTATCTCTTTATAAATCTATGTAGTTATATATGTATATATATATATATATATATATGTATATATGTCAATACAACTTTTACATATACTAACACACATATTTAATAGTAATGTCTCGAAGCTAATGAAGTATAAGTTAAGCGTCTTTGTATGTTTAAAAGAAAGTTTCGATCCAATATTCTATTGACTTCTTAGATAATTTTCTTTTTGTCAAATTACTTTTTTCCCCTTAAAGAATCTTTTTAACGACGAAAACTACGACTCGATATTTCACTCTCGGCGTCGTGACATATTCTCCGTTCAACTCGAACGATATGTTTCGTGCTTTTTGCTTGATTTTTATTTTTATTTTTATTTTTTGGTTTATCATTATATTTTGTCTTTTCGTCAATTCGCGTATCCAATTATCCAACGACTTTCTTTCACTTCTGATTTCTCTTTTCAATTTAGCATAGATTTTGCCATTTACAAAGCTTAGATATGCTATTCTACCTGGATTCTCTCTATATTTCTCTCTTTTTTTCATTCGATTCTCGTTCAATTTTATCTCCATGCGGTGTCACTCACCTATCCTCATTTTCTCTTTTTCGCTTGTTTTAAAAAATAACTACATACACACGTATATATATATATATATATATATATATATATATATATATATGTATATTGTCAACAAGTCATTATTCAATCAGGTCTTGTAAAACACGACAGAATTCCTCTTTTCTCCGATTTTCTTGGATATCTTTTCAATTCGCCGAGCGGTCGTTAGCATGTTATATATTATGCCGCCCAAAAGTCTTTGTTCAGCCATTTTCTTCTCGAGCGTTTTCTATCGGTGCGATTGCTTTGTCGTACTTTTTTTTTCTTTGAGGCTTTGTGCATTTAATTTTTTTATTAGTTATAAATGTGGGTTCAGTGTATGTAAGCACGTCTAATTTTTATCTTTAATTTTAATTTTCTTACTTTATATTTTATTGATTTAGTTATTTATTACTTTTCATTGATTACGATTATTATATTTTCCCCGGTATTAAATGACATCCGGTTAATAAGGGGCTGTACAATTTTAATTTATATGGTTTCTAGTAATTTTCGTCTGTGTGGCAATCTTTAAGGTATCGACTATCTTAACTAACAGTACTACAAATTGATATCTTGCACATGAAGAATAACATTACTAGAACCTCTACTAATAAAAAAAACTACAAACACTTATTAAGCGGATCTCATTAAGTACCAGGACAAATATACTAAGTGTATGCCATAACTAGCAATAAATAAACTAAATATATAAAATATGAAATAAGAAAATTTTAAATAAATATAATTTATAACTTATATCATAATATACATACATATATATATATATATATATATATATATATATATATATATATATATATATATATATATATATAACCTTTATCCCTGAGTGGCTTCCGGGCCTTGATAAGTCGTGATCACTGTGTAAAAAAAAAATTGTTGCTACCATCCTGCACCCACCTTTATAAGTAAAAAAAATATTGAACAGGAAGTAGATTAAGCTCATGCAATCGCTTAATTTATTTTCTTTCGTAAATTTACATTTGTCTTAATGTTATTCCACCGATCATCAATACTTTAAAACAACACACCATTTCAAGCATTTTGAAAACAACCGTTCATAGTTCACACCTCTCCGTTTCTGTTGATCAAATGTAATGCCCCTTTTAAGACAAAACATAACCGTTCCGAAAGTTTCGTGATCTAGACTAATTAAGCAAACATTTATGCTATAAGAATATGAATTTTGTAATAGTGCCATGCGTGCCTATTGCAAATTAGGAAAGTAACTGTTATTTACAATGCTAATGTATGTCTATGCTTCGGGAGAACCCATTTACTACTGAACACGAACCATTTGCGTTATATTTTTTTCAGGTCTATATTCATATAATATTTACGCATAACAACCCCATCTTGTTTTTTTTTTTGTTTTTTTTTTGCTGATGAAGTGTCTTTAATAAATGTTACTATTTTTTTCGCTTCTGAATAAAACATTTGTTGTTGTTGTTTTTAAACGATATTAACAACTTAAAAACGCTGTTGTTTTTATTTTTTCCGCTACTTTAGCGTTTTTAATGCTATAATCTCTTTTTGTTGTTGCTCATATGCGTACATCGCACTTTTTTTTACTGAGATTTGGGAAAATCCTTGTAATCTGTTTTCAGCCAGAAATTTCGCTGTTAAGGAGTCAAAGTTCAACGATTTGACCTTTGAGAATTCCACCAAACTCCTCCGAAAATCTTGGGTCTAGACACTTGAGATTTAAGATATAGGATCCTAGGACATGGATCTAACTTAGTAACTTAATTTGAACTCCAAACAATAAATGTTAAGGGATCATAATATGGGTCAATTTTTTTTTTAAATTGACCTCTGCGGTCTCTACCAAATTACTGAGACGATTTCTGGTCTAAACATTTGAAATTTTACATAGACGGTACTCAGAGATAAGACAAGATTTTAAATCAATTTGGGTCGAAAATTTGAGCTATCAATATATAATTTTATGTTTGTATGTGTGCATATCTGCCTAAAATTTTCGACAGAGGCGATGGATTTCCACAAGATAAATAGCGTTTGACACGCCCCCGTTCAAACGAAAAATACAGAAAAATTGGCTAAAAACATTAATATCTTCACCCTCAACTTGGTACGTTTCTACAGGGAGGGGTCAATTTTTTCGCCGATATTTTCGAGAGCCATCCCCTCTATTCAATGTTCTCGCTGTAATTTAAACCTACGTCAATCCCGGTTTGACGGTGGCCTTAACAGCAAATACGTCGCTTTTTCCCCGTTCTTTTCCTATTTCACTGTACGGGTTTGCGCCTGCCTTTCAACTACCATTTTTTTTTCTCAACATACACCTCCAAACACTCGCGCAACGCCGGGCTGAAATGCTAGAATATTTATAAAGGTGAAAGTGTATGTCTGTCGGTGTGTGTGTCTGTCTGTCTGTCTGTGTACATTTCCCTACAAAATAACTCTGTCAATTTTAAGTCTACAGACTCGAAATTTGATATGCAGTTTATAGAGATCCGTAAAAATATTTGTAATCCATTTCCGGCCAGTAATTTTGCTGTTAACGGTTAAAAGTTCAACGATTTGACATTTGAGAACTCTACCAAACTTCTCCGCCAATTTTGGGTATAAACAATTGAAATTTTAGATATCGGTTCCTTGGACATGGATCTAACTTAGTAACTTGATTTGAGCACAACACAATACAGGTTAAGGTGTCACAATAGGCGCCAAAATGTAAAAAATGACCCATGCGGTCTCTACCAAATTACTCAGACAATTTATGGTCTAAACATTTGAAAGTTTACATAAAGGTTATTCAGAGACAGGGCAAGTCTTTTAATCAGTTTGGCTCGAAAATTTTAGTTACCAATATATAAATGTATTTATGTATGTTTGCATGTCTCCCTATAATTTCGACAGCGGCGGCGGTTTTTACGAGATCAGTATCGTGTTGAAGATCGACCCTTCAGAAGACAAATACCGGAGAATTGGCTAAAAACATTAATTTTTCACCACCCTCAACTGGGAACCAATATAAAGGGAAGGCTCGCTGTTTTCACCGATATTTTCGAAAGTCACACCCTCGTTTTTATTGTTTAGCCTTAATTTAAACCTACGTAACTTCCGGTTTCGCTGTGGTCGTAACAGCGAAAGGTTTTTCCCGTTCTTTTCCTCCTACTACCACTTTATTTTTTTTGCTCAACACACACGTTCAAACACCCGACAAAATGCAAGCTGAAATGCTAGTATATATATATTATAATTACCATACTTTGTTAGTGAGTGTGGTGTATCTACAAATAAAATGAAAGGCTTGCCTGTGTTGTTCCACCTTAACGAAGAGAGACGACCTGATTGACTCATTTATTCAGTTATGGTGCATGATGGGAAGGCCGTGCATGACGAGAAAGGCTTTTTTTGAAGTAAAACATAAAATTGACTGCATTTAGAATAGTCTTGAATGATTTCCTTTATGTAAGGCCTTCGTTTGTTATCTGTCCCCCCATTTTATTAGCAGCGCTTGTCTACTATGTATAGAAGGGTTTAACTGCGGACGTTTAGACAGGTCTTTTGGGGGTCATTTATAGTATTTATAATGTGGTATTTATTAGTCACCCTCTCCCCTGTCTCCCAACTGCCTTAATGAACTATTCTAAATGCAATCAATTTTTTCGCATAAAATAATTTAGGAAAAATTAAAACAGATATATGCAATTTTAATTTAAAAAAACTAGACTACCCGTGACCCGTTGGGTCAGTGTGTTATATTATAATTATCATTGGAATTCATGTATGAGCGTGACACTTATGACGTAAAGATAATAGTTTGTTTTTTTACATAACAGAAACATTTTTATAAAAGTATATTAAAATGGATTTCTATTAGTCGTTTTGTTTATTATAATTGAGTATTTTTGAAAAAAAATACAGTTACTGAATTATAAGTGGTTGGCCATACTTATAGGTAATTTTTCACTGAACAGACACCATGATACTTAATATAGTTACATTTTTAATATTGATATATCTGCTTTGTTTTTTTGTTTTTTTTACATCGTTGATTTCTGTATTACGTTTAAGTTAGTTTCAACTCCACTCTTCCCATGTAAAAAAAAATAAAATGCAATAAAATAGAAAAACATAGATTAACCATTTATCCCCCTTAAACTAAAATAACAAATACCAAAGTTTAAAAAATTAATAAATAGGTTAATTACCGCCCTTGCACCAGCCATGAATAACCGATTAAGACCGTAAGCTGTTCCAATTAGGAACAGATAGGGCAACAGTAATTTAAACATACATTTACTAAAAAAATAATATAAATAAAAAAAAAATTAAATGAGGAAATTGATATTAAAATAAAATAAAATATATAGAAATAGAGACAAGCTTTAGTTAAATAAAAATAAACAACATGATTAACCATATATGTGGTCCTGCATTTTTCTCAAACAGAAACCCACATGGCGTACGAGGACCTAACATTATTCTCATTAACTGACCCCCCTTATATTAGGCTTAAAACCGACGGTACCAATGTTTTCTGACGTTCAATACAATTTTAAATAACTTTCTTTTTAATCGAGCACATTCTTTGAATTATTTCCCATAAAACTGTAAACATATATATATATATATATATATATATATATATATATATATATATATATATATATATGTACATATTATTTGTTTTCGTTTTCGCGACACGTTTTGAAGGAATTTAATTGTTTACGAAAGTGCATTTTTACCTAAATGTGAGTTGGAAATAATGTTTTCATTACCCCAACATGGGGAGTGGTTTATATATATATTTTTTTAAATATAATTATCCACAGACAGGTGTTTCGTCGTTTACGACTCCCCAGAGTTGCTGACATTTCCGAGAGTTGAAATCGGACCCCCACGGTAATTAACCTGACCTCTTTATCCGTTGGTCCATCTCACCGATTATTATAGTATTTAGATGATGTTTGTTTTTGTTTTGCAATACGGTTCGAATGAATTCAATTGTTTGCGAAAGGGCATTTTTACCTAAATGCGAGTTGGGAATAATTGTCCCTTTAACCAATTTGTTACCCCCTAATCGGGAGATGTAAGTATATTATTTTTTATAATATAATTCATGGTACCTAATATATATATATATATATATATATATATATATATATATATATATATATATAAATTTGGAAACAACGAATGTTTAAAAATACGAGACTACCGTGATCCGTTGGTCAGTATATGTTATAGCTAGGTATGGAATAGTGAGTATACAGAATAAATCTATAAATTGCAAGTGAGCATACAGAAAAAATGCATAAACGCGAATAAAATTGAATGTACGCGCGCACGAAGAAAAACGTCGCGAATAGTGAAAATTATACGCAATTTCACGCGCATACAAACATTGAATGAACGCACGATCGAAAACAAATATGGCGGCCATCTAAAACGATACAGAATACATTGGATAATAAAAGCCTTAACAACATTTCAATTTGATTCAATTAATAATGCTTTATATAAGTCGAATGTAATTCGTTGAAAAACTTTAAAAAAAAGACAAAAACAAAAAATACAAACGAGATGCGACTTGTACAATCTATCCGATTTAGTGTATCTGAGAGTGGCTTTCTGTAAATAGTTTTAAAATTATCAGGAACTAATAATTAACTGATTAAGTAATACACCTTTTCAAACCAAACCTTTAAAAATATGAAAATGCCACCAACACCCGTTCTGAAGAGTGTTTCAAAGTATTCAAAAATAATAACTTATGAAAAACCTCCCCACGCATTTCCCTTCTGTGCGCCCACTTCCGGAACCAAACTTGAAAAAAATGCTGATGATAACATTTCTACCCACATTGCAAGGAGGTTGGGTCTTATTTGACGTTAGTTTTTAAAGAAATATGATCCCCCACGCTAAAATATAACGTTTCTTATTTTTTTTAAAAATATACTTTATTTGCATTAACTTTAAAGGGCGTTGAAACGTATAAACCAAACACAAAAATAGGTGTTGATTACTTTTTGGTAGGTAAGCTACGCTGGTTTAGGTTGTAATTTTTATTTAAATCATGTAAATTGATAAAGTTTTTTTTTCTTACATGAGAAAAACATACTCGCTTTGTTTATTTTTGTTTGTTTGAAAACAATTAAACTTGAAAAACACAT